>NW_006434832.1:1737663-1745404 GCF_000325575.1 Pteropus alecto
TAGGACTCGAGTAACAGGATCACCCCACTTGATTATACCATTCATAATGTAACTGGCATAATCCTCTTGGTTTGTGCCAAATGCCTATGGAGGAAAAATATAGTCTCAAGCATTTTGAGCATTTAGTATTAAAAATAAAAAATATTTAAAGGTAGAAAAGATGAGTATATATTAAATATATAATAATTCCTATATAATAATTCCTATATACTAAAAGCATTGAGCAATAACCTGTTTTAATGTAAAAAGCCTGAAAAGTGAAAACAAAAACCCCCACAAAAACACAAAAGAGTTTTAGAATTTCTCATTTTGGGGAGGCTGGGTGGAGGAAGATGCTTTGGGTGACTTAATGAAATAAAACAATAGATTCTAGGCTCAGATTCTACCAGAGCCTAAGCCCTCATAATCCCTGAGGAAGGGTATGTTCCAATGTGCTTAATTCTGTAAGGAGTACGTAGGTTATGGCCTCTTCGAAGAACAAAGAGCGAAAAAGATTATGGACTTAGAAATTAGAAACCATTGGCTCAGCTGACAAAGAGACCATCCTAACATTGACTGTAGGTGTCACGGATTAAAATGAGACTATACAATGGTAATGGGGTCCTGTCCACAGCAGCCTGGTGGCAGGGTATGTATGTTAAATGGCACCAAAGTAAGTATATGTGTATAAATACAAAGTTTAAAACGAAGTAGAAATGAGCTGCTATCAAGAAAGACTGAAGGTTTGGAAAAGAAAATAGAAGCAATTATTACATTTAATTGTTTTAATTGTGCTTACTAAACATTGGAGCTTAAATCACATCATTTTTAACCTCTAATCTCAAATTGTTAACTTCCATCAAACCAGCTGCCAAAAGTAGTCAATAACTTTAGTGATTAGTTACTTAGTTACTTAATTACTTAGTTACTTAATTGAATTGTATTTTCATAAAGGAAATAGGGAAAAAAATGAGTATGAAAACATAACCCAATGTAATGTCAAGGTCATATGTCCATTTTTTGGTTTTATTCCCCAAACTCTTGGAATAAAGAAAAGTTAAGTTATTACTTATTTTACTTAGTTATCTTAGTTTCCCCTTTCTCGTAGCCAAATTATTTGTCATTAAAAAAAATCTTGAGTAGATCAATTAGGCTGGGATCTAATATTTTTGGCAACTATTGCAAAGGACAACAATGAAAGATAAACCATTTCCATTGCTCAGTAACTTCTGAAATGTAATATTTTATATTTAAGACACAACAGTCATAAAAAAGTAAACAGGGCTACAATGAATTGATTTTTGTCTTTAAGGGAGATACCTGCAACGAATAATTATGGCCAAGAATATATGAAAAACTTAAACAGATCAAATAAAAATAAAGAACGAACAATACAACAGAAAAGTAGGCAAAGACACGAACAGCATTTCACAAAAGACATTCATATGGCCAACAAACATGGAGAAATGCATAACTTCCTAAGTAACCAGTGAAATGCAAATCAAGACCAAAATGAGATCCCCTTTTGCATCCAATTGAATGGCAAAAATTAAGTCTGACAATACCAAGTGTGGTAGAGGATGCTGAGTAATTAGGGGAAGTGCTTATTGGTTCAACCACTGGGAAAAGTTTGAAATGCTTCAGTTTGAAGTTGTATGTTCATATTGCCAACAAACCAGCAATTTTATTTCTAAATATATATATCTAAGAGAAACTCATTCAAGAATGCTTTACGGCAGTACTTGTTTGTAGTACAAAAACCGGTAACATTCCAAATGCCCATTGACAGGAAAACAGATAAATCGTGGTACTCATACAATGGAATGTTATTCAGCAATGAAAATGAATGATGTATGGCTACAGGAAATCATATGGATGATCCCTGAAAACAAAATATGTAATAAAAAATCAAGTACCAGAAAATTATACGCACCATATTTTATTTTACAGACCATGTAGATTAATGACAACAGTGTGTCATGAACTGAAGATTAAAATTAATTCAATTCTGTGCACTTGAGGTCCATTTGAAAAAAACAAACAAACATACACACCTCTTTAAGAAGCCTTTCTAAACTTGGTTTTGTACTAATACAGGACAAAATGTATTAACGTAGGACTAATATAGGACAAACAATGGTTACTCAAACATAAGTGGTTATTTTATAGGAAAATGGGTTAATGACCTTATACTGTATTCTAAAGCTCCAGCAATGACTATTGAGTTTTGAGTGCATTTTAAGAAAATTGAAACCTTTTTTTTTTAAAAGGGCACTTAGGATGGTTAAGAGTCCTCAGAAACCATGTAGTTAGAGAAACTAGAGGTGTCAAGCAAGAAAAAGGCAGGCCTTGGAGGAGGTTGGGAAAGGGAGAGAGGAGGATATGAGAGTTACTTTTAAATATCATAAATAACATGGAGGGTGGATGAATTAGTTTTGGTTTTGGCAGCTTCGAATGTATAAGAGCCATTAATAAAACTAATTCTAGTTCAAATTAAAGTAAGAACTAATATTTAAAAAGTCTCAAAATGGGACCGTATGCCTTATAAGATGGTGAGCTCCCTATCATGAGAAATATTTCAGTGAGTATTGGTTAATTACCTAGCCATAAGAGTTACTGTACAGATGTTTCTTATATTGGACACTTCCAATACTGAGATTTTCTGATTTTTAAAAACTACATAAGATATAACCTTCCATGATACTGGGTAAAATGGCACTTATTTTTCTCCTGAATTATTATTATGATTTTTGGCTTATATATTACTTAATATTAGTACTCACTGGTTTGATGTCATTCTCCAAAGAAGCAAGGAAGTCCCCTCTTGTCACCTGCAGGCTCTCTGCTTTCTCCATGTCCACTTCAACTTTAGTACTGGCCTAGTTAGAAATGAAAACAAAATGTAAGGACTTCCAAGATTTAAGTTTATTTTTAGCCTAAGAATGTAACACCTGAAGATTTTAAAAAACATGTTTTCACAGACAAAAACATCTATCTCAAATTCACAAACATGTATACCTTTGCCTAAACAAAATATATTCCAGTTCTAGGAATTTATCCCATAAACATACTCACGAATGTATACAAAGTTATATTATCGAAACATCTACTACAGTAATTAGTAATAGCAGACAACTAGAAGCAAGTGGGTACCAGTTAAACAAATTATGACGCATCTGTACCAAAGAACACTGGATAGCCATTTCTTTCAAAATGAAGCCCAAGGAAGAGAAAATTCACATAGAGGGTCCCTAAGAACAGTGGCTCTCATCCTTGGCTGCGTATCAAAACAATCTCTAGAGCCTTTAAAAATACACAGATGCCCAGTCCTACTCCCTTTAGGATTTTGATTTAACACGTCTAGTATAGGGTCCAGGCATTTGTTTCTATAAAGTGCCACAGGTGACTCTGATGTTCAACCAGGGTTGTAACCATTATTCTAGGAGACCAAGGACCTACAACTTTCATCTGTACTCATATTTTGTGCTTGAGAATCTATGTGCCAGCTCCAAATATCCTGCTTACTGCACCTGGAGCTGACACTTAGAACAGACATCTGGAGAAGCATCAAGGCCTTTATCAGCACCCGGAGCTGCCAGGACCTGATGAGTGATTGAGATACCAACACATTTTTTAATGCGACTGGGCTCACTCCCAATAGCACGAGGCAAGTGAGTCTAAGTTTTAAAATGGTACTATGGTTTTTTAAAAAGTTATCTTCAAAAAAATCTGATTATAAAACAAAAGTATGTTAAGCAATATCAACCTTCTATCGATTATTATAAAACATGAGTCATGTTCCTTTAAGAACAGACTGCTGAGACAAATAAAACGACAGACTTTTTTTTAAAAGTCAGCTTTATCGGATAAAAAGAGCTATGTCAGGAAACTGGAACAAGATGGCAAACAGAACACGTTTATTTACCTCCCTTCTTGCCCCCAAACCCATGAAATGAAGAAAATGAGAAAGGTTAAACAGCATGGAAGATATATCGAGGTTTTAACACTGATCTAAGAGGAGTCTGAGGAGAGAAGAGAAAGAATGATGGAGAAACAAACAATAAAAGACAGAAGAAAACACATTTTCCACAGCTAAAGAAAGATGTGTCTTTGTAGTTTAAAGGGTTCAATGAGTGCTGATCAGGATAAATGAAAAGAAACACATATCTGCCTTGGACACACTGCTGTAAAGTATCAGCACACCAAAGATGAAGAGAAAGTTCCAGAACTTTTTTGAGAGACAAAAACAGGTTACCTGCAAAGAAACCAGAATAAAACTGGCCTAATACCTTTCACCGGCAACACTAGAAACTAGGAGACAATATAACCATATTTTCAAAATATGTCTGGCTATCTACCCTAAAAAATGATTTCCACATATGTACATAGGGAGGTGCAGGCAAGCATCTTCTTAACAGTATTATGCGCTGTTCTAGGCCCTAGAGACACAGCAGTAAGAGACAAAGTTCCTGTCCTCATGGATCTTACATTTTAAATTGTGTTATAATAGTCTAGAATACTGCGCATTTGTCCAAAATAATACTCACCTATACTAGATGGAAAGTTATCCAAGACATATTGCCAAGTAAAAAATATAAACTGC
The DNA here is from genome assembly GCF_000325575.1 of Pteropus alecto. Lineage (NCBI taxonomy): Eukaryota > Metazoa > Chordata > Mammalia > Chiroptera > Pteropodidae > Pteropus > Pteropus alecto. The sequence goes on from NW_006434832.1 coordinate 1,742,246, forward strand.
AATTCGATTAAAGCTTTATTTTAAAGCACATATGTATATAAACGTAAATCTAAAGAAAACCAACCACAGAGGTATATCCCAAATGTTGGCTACCCCTGGAGAGTGAAAGAGAATGGATGTCGAGATGTCGAGATGGCCTGTCTCACTTTTCCTTATATACTCTGGCGTCCTTGAGTCTTCTAAAGACAATATATTTATGTAGGACTTATACAGTTTTAAAAGGAGAGAAGGTAACAAAGTGACATTTAAATAGACATTGGCACAATTAGGTATTTGGTAAATTTTAATCACATTTATTTGACATCTCTAAGATGGGGGAAAAAATAGGAAATAGTGTTACAAGAAATGAACACTTCCATGAAAGAATAATGATGCTTAGTTCATAATACATAAATCTCTAATAGCGTTATAGTTTCTAAAGTATATTCATATACATTATCTCATTTCGTCATTCCCATATTTCATTTTAATCTCATACAAGGCCAGAAGTTTTCTTAAATTAAAGGTAAGGGAAATTTAACTAAGGGTAGATATAGGATTTCTTTCTTAGGGAATCTTACCTAAAGGTTTTAAACTCTGATGAATACTTTTGACACATCTGTAAGGATTCTACAAGGTGAAAGTAAAGAAGTGAGTTTTGACAGAATTGTACTAAAATCGCAGTGAGGCTACCAGACTCACTTTCAACGTCCTCTCCCTATACAGCCATAGTTGTTATTATGATGTTTTGTATTTTTATTTCCTCTTATAGTGAAACAATTCAAATGACAGAAATGTATAGCAATACAAAAGGAAAATTTTGTTTATTTTTCAACGATTGCCAAAAAATATGATAGATTTCAGGACTGAAGCTCATGTGAAACTTGTCTTTTCACTATTAATCAAGTACTTGCCCAGTGAATTAAAAGTGAATTAAGACAGATGAAGTATAGTTTTTTTAAACAAGCTGTTTTTAGACATTCTAAGAATTTTAGAAGTTTCCTAATTGTAAACAATCAATATTACAATTGCAAATGATTCCTGCCTCTTCATTAAGTTTTTTAAGGATTTCTCTTAGCTAACTTTCACTATTTTATCAAAAGTAGTAAAATCTTATTTTTAAAAATTCTACAATGCTGAATTTTTAACTCATTCAGAAAACCCTTTTTTCATTTGTCTGAATTAGTGAGATTTTCCCCTGCATTTTATTTATAACAGCTAATCAATATAAAAGAGGCGACATCTTTCAGCTTCTACCCGCAGAAGCTAATAAACTTGTATTTCAACACTAGCAAATATCAAGTGGTCACCCTTAAATTTCATAACCTTTTAAATGTGACCTTTCAAAGTTCTTATCATTCCTCTTAAATTAAGGGTAGAATGACTTTAATCAATCAAAATTCTATAGAAAATAAGAAATAATTTTATTGAAATTCTGTAAACATAGATCAGAGCTTTGATTTAGTTGTAAAGTGTGTGTGTGTCCTCAATTTATTTCCTTACAACAGATTAGAACAGAAGAAATTTGGGTTATGAATCTTCTCTATCTGAAGCAGAAATTCCTTTCAAGATAAAAACCACCAAATGTCACATGAATTTTAGTTGACCAGAAACATGGGTTCAAGTACAGATGACATGAACATCAGGTGTTCGTGACTGGATTTTCCACTTGTTTCAGAAAACCTGAAAGAACAGTTTAACCGGGAAGACTTGTTTAGTCCACCTGACTTTGTTTAAGCCTAAATCTTTTGAAAAGGAAGCAAAATAACATTACAGAGAATAGTGTTATTCTTTTTTTATAATACAAAGAAAGAACATCATAACAAACCGTTGACTGTTGTGTATAAGTTCCATACCAACTTTAAATTGCAAGTTTCGAATTACTTATTCATTAATCACTACTAGTAAAGCCATGAATATGTACAGCAATAGGAATATTAAAACTGTATGCCTTTTGTTCAGCTGAGGAGGAGGCTTGTTGGGAAAACAGTGTTTAAAGAACAACATAGATGTTTTAAAATGCAGAGAAGGAAATAAACATTAGTACCAATTCTTTTTTGGGAGTGAGGTTAGTGTCTTACAAGTCTCTTACATTAGCTATGCCATAGCCACTGTAAAAGAAATAAAAATAAAAGCTCTTTGGTATAAAAGGTGTGGATCACAAGTTGATATGCATTATCCGAAGTTTAAATTAAAGATAATTCAACCACATGGAAAAAGTGAGGGAAATAATGTCCAATATTTGCATTACTTTTTACTTGCAAATCTGAGTGATAATATATTCTGTACAGAGGTAGTTAACATATTAGCTTAAAATTAGAAAAACGATAACTGCAAATAGTCAACAAAAATCAGAAACTCATACGTTGAAAAGGATATATATGCTATTCTCTCAAATCAGCCAATAATAACAAAAATGGAAATAACTAACATTTATGAATAGTTTGTAAGGCACTTCTGCATAAAGCATTTGATTTCATTTTCACAAAAAATCCTAATGAAATAGGTAGTTATTGCCTCTTGACAGATCAGAAACCAAAAAGTGAAAGAAGTGTAATGCATAACCACGCCTTACGACTATGAAACACATGCTCTTTTCTTCATATCTCACTGCTTCATCCGTAAAACTAATGCATGCTTAAAGAAAGCATATTTCCTAGTGAGATGATGGCTTAGAGACATTTTGGGATAAGATTGTTGTGGTAAAAATGGCAAATAACTAAATAAGAGAAAAATCCAGTGGCTAATGCATTTGGAAAATCTAATAATTAATAAAGTAGCTATTGCGGATTATATCGAGAAGCACTGATGTGGTCTGAGGTGAAGGATCAGTAAGGTGGGGAGCAATTTTCACATCATATACACGATTTTTCTTGGAGTCACTATCACTTAAGACATTTCTTATGGAAAGTAAAATAAAAAAAAGAAAAGAAAAATGGAAAGGAAAGGAGAAAGGAAAGAATAAACAGAAAGGAAAAGAAAGGAAAGAAAGGATCCATCTTATAAAGAACTCAATACTATATTCCCACACTATCTAGACCTTCGGCATTTTTTTTTTAATGCAGTTGTACTAGTCGCCTCCTCCCGCTAGGTCTGCAGTATTTTAAAGAGGTTTTTCTTAGCTGTGGCTTCCTCCAGTTTGGCATTCTTGAGCTAGAACAAAGTCACTTCTATTATGTA
>NW_006434832.1:1745424-1750362 GCF_000325575.1 Pteropus alecto
ATGACGTACGTAGTTTGAGTCAGAATACATATATGTTTACTAATTAAAAAATATTTACTGAACACCCACAATGTTCTTAGAATTTAGACCTATTTGAGATACTGTGGGAGATTCAGAGAGGAATAAGATATGGACTTAAAAAGTCTAGAACAGGGGTTGACAAACTTTTTCTGTAAAAAGCCAGACAGTAAATATTTTAGGCTTCGTGGGCCATGCAATCTCAACTCTGTCACTGTAGCATGGAAGCAACCATAGACAATACATAAATGAATGGGTGTGGCTGTCTTCCAAAAACACTTTACTTATAAAAACTGGTGGTTGGCCAGTTATAGTCCGCAGGCCACAGTTTGCTGACCTCTGGTTTAGAACCACTGGTAGAATGTACTCAAATAGCTAAAACATACTCAACCTAACTGTTCAGGCTTTTATTATTTCCTGCAAGAATAGTTATAAAAGTTCCCTTCTCTTGTCTGTTTCACCAACTCTACTCCCCTAAATACTCCACTCGACACAGCTGCCAGAGTGATCTTATGTTTTAACACTATGCCACTGCTATTCTTAAAACTCTTCAATGGCTTAGCACTACCCAAAAAAAAGTCCATAATTCTTAGCACAGTATAAAAGGCTCTTTGTGCTCCATCTCCTGCTTTAGTCTCCTGACTTAGCCCTCACAATCTCTCTCTCTACCTCCCCTCCCCTAGCTTTTATGCTGCAGCAATACTGAATTACCCTAACATACCTATATTGTGTCTCTGCTCCTTTGCATATGTTGTTCCTTCTACCTAAAAGGCCCTATCCCAGCAAGAGACACATCCATCCAGAAGGCTCCTCTCACCCCAAGCTGATCACATCTGACGCCTTTAACTTCCTTACCTTGCATGTACTTTCTACTACTGCATGTGGAGGATTAGATTATGAGCTGCTCAAAGGTAGGCAATTTACTTCTTTGTAGTTGTAGCGTTAACCTCTAACATAGTGTCTGGCATATAGTAGGTGCTGAATAAATCTATTTTGAACCAAAGACAACCAAAGGTACTATAAATGATATATTACTATTTCAAGAAGGAAGACTATACATCATTCTTGAAAGAGAATCAGAAAGAGTTTGAGGACAGTGGTGGCATATGAACCGGGTATTGAAAAGATAAGTAAACAGAGAGGGTAAAGGCTCCCAATGAAAAAATAAAAAAGCAGAGAAGTAGAAAGATAAATTAATGTCTGATGACCAGCACGTTTTTCAGTTTGGCTAAAGTGTATGGAGAACAACAGGGAACACATCTGGAAAGGTCGGTTTAGGGTCAGCTCTAGAGGACCTTAAAGACATAGCTAAGAAGTCTACAGACAAAGGTGTCACTGAAAGTTTCCGAAAGGTAGAATCGTAGGAGACAGGAAGATTAATCAAACAGGTGGGGAGTGGCAATGAGAACTGAAAGATACTGCCGAGTTAAAACTGACAAAATTTGGCAAATGACTGGATGTAGGACACAGCAGAATGACAGGAATCAAAGATAATCCAGAAGTTTTAAGCCTGGGAAATTGGGGTAAAAGCTAAATAGGAGCGAGAAGAAAAGCAGTGAAAAAAGATAGCAAGTTTGGTTTTGGAATGTTAAATGAGACCTGAGAAAACATCCAGATAGAGATATTAAGTATAAATTGAAAGTGGGAAACATACTTTCAAGAGATAAGACATAAATCTGGGAGTCATCTCCCTACAGATGCTGACTAAAACCTCAAGAGAAGGGATGGTAGAGGGTCAAATGTGCTTGATCAAACTTTATCCAAGTGAAAGTATCCTGGCATGTATTTCTACCACAGTATCTACATTACCGTACTTATTTACAAACATGTCCATGTCCCTGATTCTGAATCCCTTCAAGGAAGAGGTATGCTTTATGACCTTTGTGTCTTCAGCTTAATAACTCGAAAAAAGCAGGTGTTCAGTATATTTGCTGAATGAAGCAGCCCCCATAATTCTAGCATGTAGAAAATCTAACTTCCTATGACGTGTTATAATTCAACATAGCACAACAATTAAAAAAATTCTTAAAAATGTTCATCTTCAAATGTATATCTGTATCAGATGGTAACAATTTAAGGTAGATGGGTCAGTGGTTACCAGAGGGCAGATGCTATCCTCATCTTTTTTCCTAATTGCTATTCCTTTTACCATGTCTCTTCTCCATCAAAAGTCAGCATTACCCTAGCTTTGGTATGTTTGAACACTGGCACAGTATTTATAGGGCTGCAGACTCCTAATCTGTTAGCTGACTTTACTGACCTTTATGTGTCTGTTCATAGCAGTGGATTGTGCTGCTCGCACCAGACCCTCCAGCTCAGCACCGCTGAAATTCTTAGTTTCTACAGCCAGTTCCTTAATGTCTACGTCAGCAGAGAGTAACTGATGGCCTCTCATCCTTGCTGTGTGGATGTGAAGGATCTGTAGTCGACCTTTCTCATCTGGTAAGCCTGATAAAATTGAAAATAGAGATTAATTTAATCCAATACTTGTCTTACAGGTATTCAGTATGTAAACATCTGCTTCTCATGATATACAACTTTTCTAATAAATATTAAAACCTTAAGTCATATGACTTTGCTCCTGCTAATGAATTCTAAATACACCCTGACCCCTGCCCCGATCAGTGATAGGTCTGCTTTACCTATTTCCATTTTAACTTCCAGTCTTCCAGGTCGAAGGAGAGCCTCATCTATCAGATCTGGTCTGTTGGTCATTCCTGAGCATAGATGTTAAAACAACATACAAACGATCAGAGTTCAAAAATAAGGTAAAATGTTGCTCCAATATATATAAAATAGTACTTTACTTACAAGCTAAGAGGATATTTTATAAAAATCAAATAGAAAACCAAATTATTTCATATTAAAATATTATTTGTTCTTAGTGGCAGTTACCAAATAATAATGGAGATGTAAAATACAGCATAGAAAATATAGACAATAATATTGTAATAACTATGCATGGTGTCGGGTGAGTACTAGACTTATCAAGGGGATAAATTCATAAGTTGTATAAATGTCTAAGCACTATGTTGTGCACCTAAAACTAATACTGAATGTAAACTGTAATTGAAAAATTGAAAAAAAAAATTTTAAATATATCATTTGTTCTTGATCTGTTTTAATGAAAATACCGAGACCTTGTTTTAGTATTTCACTACTGTACAAGCCAATGAAACATAAATGCAATAAAAGCTTCAAATATTTAAAAAGAAAACTTGAGATTCAGAGAGGATAAGTAACCTATCCAAGTGGAGGAGGGGCAATGTGAACATAAACTCCAAAGGCCCTTCCTTTTTTTGTAGGCTAGTGGTTATCAACCTTCATAAACAGCAAACTTTCCCCCAAAAAAGTTATTTTAAAAAGAACCTTAGCACATAAAACAGTTAAAAGAAATTATAATAGGGATGCATGATCTGAAGCCATGTCCCTCACAGACCCTGAAGAACCTCTGAGGACTCTTGGATGTCTACAGGACCCAGTTTGAAAACCACTGCATTACACTGTGCTGCCTTTTTAATCTGTGGATAAGCTATATGCTCAAACCCATGAGTCACTAAAACCCATCTTTCATTTGTTCTATTAAGGCCAGATATTCAAATAGGCAAATTCTTCAATATCACTTGATTTTAATTTAAAAACACTGGCAAAGTAGTATAATTACAACCTACACCAATCTTAATTCAGAACCTATGTGTCTAATGTTTTTGAAATCACAGTACTTTTTTTTTTTTTAAAGCAAACACACCAATGACTAAAATGTTGTTCAGCTGCTCTACCCCATCAATTTTGGACAGCAACTGGTTGACGACAGTGTCATGAACTCCCGTGCTACCAGCCATGCTCCCTCTCTGCTTGCAGATGGCATCGATCTCATCAAAGATGATGATGTGCAAACCACTGTTAGCACCAAGCTAGTAAAGGAAGGAATTATAGAAAGGTCATTATTTGAATATATTATTAAACAAACTAATCAAAGAAGCAAAACAAACCTTTCCATAGATTGACTTCGCTTCATTTTGACTAAATATAGCAAGTATAATCATAGTTACTGCCCTCTCAAAGGTGATAAAACTGCATTCTCAGAATTCTGCAAACTGAAAAGGCATTCCAGAACCTCATATTTGACAGCCATAAAACAAAAATACACATTATATACTGATGAAAGTGAAGAGTCCATCAAATAACTGTTCATTTACACATTCTTTATCTCACCGTGTGAAAGAATTCTTATACTTACCTGACATATGCATTTTTATGTCAGTGAACAGCAACTCCTTCCCATTTTCCCTGAGCTTTGGTGAGAGGACTGTCCCAGAAACAGTAGGTTTAATGTTCATTTGTTTGTCATATTATATAGCTAAATGGTAACCACCCTGAGGTCCAATGAGAATTGGTGAAATGGAGGAAGGAAGTAAAGTTATATCACATGAAAATACTATTTTTCTTATCAATAAAGTTAGAAAACAGTTTGTAAAAAGAACGCAGTCAAGGGGGTGCTGTTTCTTGTTAGTGATTTCTGTTTTAGTTTATTAGATGTAGAGTCATCATTAAAATAAATTAGTTTATATATTTTAAAGTTTTCATAGATGCAAACACTTTTAAATGCTAATAATTCCTTAGGTTATGTCAACATGGACCTTCTGACAATTTATATTTAAGCAATTAAGTCTCTTATTAGGAACCAAAGAGGGGAAGTGTACTCTGAAATTTTCTTTAAAAAAAATTAGGGACTAACATAACAGGTGAGAATGAACATAACCTAAATATGACAACATATGGATAATATAAATGATGAGCATAATGAGATTCAGGATTAGATATGGTTGGTATTCATTAAATCTCTGGCAAGGATATAATCTTTTTCGAAAAAACGTTTGTTTTTTTTTTTTTTTAAGTTTATTATAAAAGTATTAGAAG
>NW_006434832.1:1750384-1753340 GCF_000325575.1 Pteropus alecto
GGCAAGTATAATCTTGTTCGAAAAAACGGTTTTGTTTTTTTTTTAAGTTTATTATAAAAGTATTAGAAGTTAACTGAGCAAAAGTTATAAAACTTTTTACAAATAGAAATAAGTTAAAAATAAACCATATTATATCACTTAAAGATAAATGCTGTTAACATTCTGCAGACTTACTTCTGTTTTAAATTTATTTTAACTTAAAAATTGGGAACTCGCTGGATCTTGTATTCTCTTTAATCTTAATTGTTCTTTGAAAACAATTTAAAATGGTTACTTTTGTTTCTAACTACAAAAAACATATTATAAAAATTTGGAAAAATGCCAAAAAAAGTAATTGCAACCACCCAGAATTCAACTAGCTAGAAATAATTCCCCTACTCCACATTAATTACGTATGGCAAAAATTTAATTTCTAAGTTTTTAGTATTATGTATGCTGTTGCAATGAACATTTTTATACTTAAATCCTTGACAATGTATATTATTACTTCCTGAAGACAAATTGTTAGATGCCTACAATGTAGGCAAACTGAAAAAAAGGAGAATCAAGAAAACATAGCAAAAATGAAAGATGAAATGTTACATCAGAAGCAGGAAGAAAAACAGTTCTGAAAATGACCTGAAGAAAATCAGACTGGGTCTGAAACAAACCTAAATCTATAAAGTATTTTTTTTAAATCAAAACCAGATAAACACTATTTGATCCAGCAATTCTGCCCCTTGGTTTATAGCAGCTCTGCTCATAGGTGCCCCAAACTGAAAACAACCCAAATGCCGTTTAGTGGGTGATTGGATAAAAAAACTATAGTACGTCCATACGAGGGAATATTACTCAACAATGAAAAGGGATGTCTGATACATGCAACAACTTAGATGAATCTCAAAGGAAATATGCCAAGTGGAAGAAGCAAGTCTCAAAAAGTAACATACTGTGATCTTATTTATATGACATGCTCGAAAAGACAAAATTATAGAGATGGAGAACAAATCAGTAGTTACCAGGAGTTATTAGCTAAGGGAGAGTGACCATAAAGGGACAGCATGAGGGAGTTTTGGGAGGTGATGTAAACGTTCTGTATCTAGGTTTTGGTGGTGGTTACATGAAAACTATACATGTGCTAAAATTCATAAAACTGTACACCAGAAGAAAAAAGTCAATTTTACTTCATAATAATAGAAATGTAAGTAAAATATCTTATAATACATTCTATTATTCATATTTGGAGTACTGTTCATTCTTTGATGCAACTCTATGAAAAATTACTGTCATGTGTTCATCAAGGTTTCCAAAATTTAACTAGGTTTTTTAATTTTTTCCTGAATATTACTTACAAATTGTTTTTCTTCCCGAATGTTTTAAAAACTAAATTCAAATTTGAAAAAAAATTAATTTCTCAATATATTTATTGAACAGATGTCTGATGATAAATGATAACTTGCTGTTTAAAAAAAATTCAATACCAAAAACTATTCATCTTTCCATCTGTAAAAAAGACCGAAAATGAGGAACTGGAACTACAGCCTTGGCTTTGCCAAACACTTTTATATTGTAGGGCATTAATTCTTGCCATCTTCTCTGCAAAACAAGGACACTCCTGTTTGTGACTGAAATATTGTGGGATTCTACATGACTTTTATAAGACATTTTTATTCAAGGTTGTCTGTCAATACAGCATGAAACAAAAAGCTGCTATAATGTATGAATTTTGCTGTCAATGTGCTTTATGCTGCCACTGGAGTCATGACTTCCTTCTCAGGCCAGCCTCAAAAATCATCTATGTGGAAGGGAAACCAGAGACAATAAGAAGACTGTGTTGGATTAAATGATCACAGGAGCAATCTGTCCTAAACGTAATTCAGTACAATTCTGACCTTTTCAGAACCTTACTAATCTTGTGACCTGTCATCAGGTCCCTTCCCCCAACTTAGTCAGTACAATAACATCAATTTTTACAGGTGTGTTACTTAAGTAAGCCAAGTTCTTATTGCAATAAATTAGGAATCAGGTAAGGAAGACGTCAAGATCAATGTTCACATATTAATAGAGCTGAGTCATCAATAAACTCTTTACCAAAGAGTTTAAATTTCCACAATGCAATCCTCTTCAACTTGCTGGCTTCTGCTCTGTTCTTACCATCTGAAAAATCTCCCACAGAAGCAGAACTGATGCTGCTGAGCCCCTGGCAACAGACTCTGAAAACCACCATTCTATATTTAACTAGTTTGACCTATATGCAAGTGTTCATCTCCATCAGCCTGGACTGTCCAGAATCACAGAGGTGACATTTTTCTTTATTATGTAATGACTCCATGAGGTCACTAGCTGAGTATATCAAGCCATTTCTGGATGGAAGAATCGAGAAAGATATTACTAAAAGGCTGGCTATGATTAATACCTACCTAGAAATTCTTTACCAACTCAGTTTTATTATCATATTATTAATAGTGTCATATTTAAATTGTCTGCAGGTTTATTTATAAAGCTATCTCATGACTTTTTTTTTCTTAGAAGTCTTCTACAGACCAAAAAAGGAAAATATATTTTTAAAATAAAATAAAATTCATCCTATCTGGCAACTATCATATGTGTCCACTGGATCTTTTTACAAATCTAAGATACACTATGCTATTTCAACATTCTACAAATTATGCCATCATTACTCATCAATTCCCAGCTATGTTTAAAAAGATTAAAATAAGAAAATGGAAGAATGATGGAATTGCTTAGAGGACTGACACAATAGTTAAATAAATACTACTATGATATCATCCTTTAGTTTTCTTATTGTGTTGTCCAAAGTACTGCATCATCTTTCAAGGTATAAAATAAGTCTGGAGACACCATCCACCATCTTTATTGCCTGATTTTAGTTTTAATTGAACACAGTTGAGAATTCAGATTTTCAAATTCCCTGTCAATATAGCAAAAGGAAGGAAGGAAGGAAGGAAGGAAGGAA
>NW_006434832.1:1753408-1782164 GCF_000325575.1 Pteropus alecto
ATCAATAGAGGAAGATATTTCACAATTATATGAATTGTGGAGCACGAGGCTCCAGGAAAAACGGCATTTTTATCCAGTCACTTATATTCAACAAAAAGTCTTCACTGTGCAATATTTTGTGACAAGACACTAGGCTGTCTCATTTTTCCAAAAGGACAGATGACAGCATTCTTTCATCTTTTATATCATTTGTGCACTAAAATTTCCATGATACTGTTTCTAAGTAGACAAATGCTGAAGGCAGGTACTATAGAGAGATGACCAGAAGAAATAGATGATATAGACATCAAAAACTGAATTGATCATTCTAAAAATTGTATACAAATCTAAAAACATAAATGTTTTGCAATTGTGGAGCATCTGATCTTGTCTTCAACAAAATTATGAGCCAGATATTTTTTAAAATTCTTCAAATATTGTCTTGATGATGCAAGTGTAAGAACCACAAGTAATAAGATAGAATCTATTAGAGATGTATTTGAAATTTAAAACCAGTTCACACAAGTTCATGCAGGACAACTGATGAAGAGTTAGTTACATGCAGAGGCTCTTATCCATTCTAGGTATATAAACGTCTTCAAAACCAGGAAAATACAGAATAAAAAATTGGCTTGCTATATATTTAAGCTCTTGTTAAATAATTTAATAGTCTAGCATTTCTCTTTAATCATGTTTGCAAATTACTTGTCAAATAACTTTATTTATTTTTATCTTTTTTTAAAGCCTACAGCACCTGGTATTCCTAGGTGGTCTCCCATCCAAGTACTAACCAGGCCTGACCCTGCTTAGCTTCCAACATCAGACGAGATTGGGTGTGTTCAGGTTGGCATAGCCGTAGACTGTAAAATAACTTTAAAGTAAATTTTAAAAAGTTCTTTCAACCCAGATAGTAAATGGTGATGACCATTTTTCTTGGTAGACTGAGTGTTAAAGGGTATTTGAAGTAGAAAATATTTTAGTACTGGGGATGAACCGTAAAACTGAATTGGTTCTGTGACTGTGTGAAGATTTGAGAACAGTTACTGGACTTGCATCATCCACCAGGATCTGTGCCTGCTAGGACCAATGTGGCTGGCGTGGCCTGTGGCCTGAACATGAACAAGAACTTAATGGGATGTAAGGAAGCAGGGGAGAAAATCCCCTTGTGTAAAATTGAAACAATTAAGCATCTCACAAGCAGACTTGCATTAAAAGTATTATCTGTTATAAAGACAACGTTTAAAATTTATTCTTACCACCTACAAAAATAAGAAAAAGTAGGAAATGACAGGGTAAATTAGATTTAGTAAAGCTTACTAGATTAAAAAAAATTAGATGTCATGTTTGAGTGTTCTTCATATCAATCCATTATTCATTTTAATATTTATATGATATTCCATTTCCTATTGAGGAAGAATCAAGAGGTTTCTATTTTTTTCCCCATTACAAATAGCTCAGCAATCAACATCCTGGTACATGTCATTTTGTACACAAATTCGAGTGTTTCTCTCGGGTAGCTGTCTTAAAGTAGAACTCATGTGTCATGGGATTTGTGCATCTTCCTTTTTGTAAAGTGTTGTCAAATTAATCTGCAAAATATTACCTGCTTGTTTTTTCTAATTTATACTATGACTAGTCATGTATATGAGGCCCTGTTTCTCCACTGTCTCACAAACTGTTGGTGTCATTAGTATTTGTAAATTCTGCCAGGTTGTTTATTCCCACATGTGAACATGTTCTATCTTACTACTTATTAGCTCTTGAAAAAAGTCTTTCAACAATGTTTATAATTTTCTCTTTTAATTTTCCTATTAGATTTAATCCAAGGTATCTTATCATTCTGACTGCTGTTATAAGTGAAAAAAAAATTTTAAGTAACATTTTCAATATCTTCACTTTTTTTTTTGGTCTTTTTCTTGCCTGCTAAAGTATCTAAGTTTTTTTTTATTCCTTCCCCAGCTTCTCCTCATGCTTTGGAAAAGAATGAGGGTTATACACTATTTTCATATACACAATTAACCTAAAGTTTTATGTTAGTTAATATAACTATCTTCTCAAATAATACAAGGATCTTACATGAGTTTATTCCACTTCTCATATGTCTTATTCCATTTTAGTTCTATCCTTAAAAAACACCTTATTGATCATTATTATTGTTGTTTTATATAGTAAATTCTTCTTAAATTTACTTCTTTTAAATCTTTTTTGTGAAGTATGGCACACATAGAAGGAAAGGTCATAAAATATAAATGTATGCCCCACAAATTGTCACAAAATGAACATCCACATAACCATATGAGAAACAGCCCTCCCCTACAATTCACCATAGGCAGACATTATCTGATTTTTATGGTAATTATTTCTCACTTTCCTTTATAGTTTTACTACCTAAGCATGCATCGGTAAACACTATACTTTGACTTTACACAAATAAAATCATCCAGTAAGTATTCTTTGTCTGGTTTCTTTCGCTCAATATTTATTCGTGAGATTCACAACTGCGTATAGTCATAGTCTTTATTTTTATTACTATGTAGTACTTCACTGTATATTTACATGACAATTTATCCATTTATTAGATATAAAATAGTTTATTCTCTTTCAGCTCTTTAAAAATGGAATTCGACTGATTTCTAGTTTCCATCATTTCTGTTGAGAAGATAGATGCCAACTAATTGTTGCTTATTTGAAGGTAATCTTTCTTTATTCACAAGCTGCTTTTAAGATTTTTCTCTGTTTTTTTTTTTGTTGTTGTTGTTTCCAGCAATTTAACAATGATTATCTATAGCTGAAAATTTCTTTAGTATTTCTCTTGCTTGAGGTTCATATCACTTCTGGAATCTATGGACTGATATTCTTTATCAGTTTTAGAAAGTTCTAAACCATTTTCTCTTCAAATACTGCTTTTGCCCCATCCTCTTTCTCCTGACTTTCTGGAATTTTAAAGACATTCTTATGATATGTTCTATCTTTCTTCATTCTTTTCATCCTCTGTCTCTGGTTATTTTTTGTCTAACATCTTTCAGTTCACTAACAATCTCTTCAGATGTGTCTAATCTGCTCTTTAATCCTATCTACTTGAGTTAATTTCAGTTACTGATTTTCTCATTCTCAGAATTTCCATTTGACATTTTTTTAGTTTCAAGTGCTCTGCTAAAACTCTCAATCTTGTTTCTCTTTGAATGTGATAAGTTATTTTAAAAGTCTATATCTGAGAATTCCAATATCCAGAGGCCCAATTTCTACCATCTTTTGTTTTTCCTTCTTCATATTTTTTGTCTTTGTGTATCTGATTGCTTTTGATTATAAGCCAGACATTGCATTTGCAAACTACAGAAATAATTTGTGACCTTGCATGATATTACCTTCCTCCAGGAAGGATTCTGCCAGATGCCTGGGGGCACTAGTGATTTAGGAACCCTTGATCAAATTTTAGAGAATGACATGATTCAAAGCTGATCTACAGCCTCTTTGAGAGCATGTCCACTTCTAGTTAACCTTTGCTCCTATACTATACCTCTTCAGGGTCTCAATTCAAAATGAGGCATGTACATCAGTTGTTCCCTCTCTGTGAGCCAGAGCCTCTAATCTGGGCTCAACAGCTGTTAAGCAGCACACTCCACCAATGGCTAATATCTCTAGAGAAACAGTGACCTTTTTTTCTGGTCCACCATATACCAGGACCTTTTGTCCTAGGCTCCCATTTTCCCCCTAGATCTTGTATGTTCTTTTATGCCTTCAAGCAAAAAAAAAAAAAATTATTCTGCTTCATATTCTTCCAGCAAGCTGCAGTGACTAGTTAATTCTATTAGCCTTTGCTTGAAAAAATATCTTTATCTCACCTATTTATTCCTGAAAGAGAACTAAACCGGGTATAAAATTTTAAGTTGACAGTTATTTTCACTTAGCTATGTGAATATATTATCCCACTGTTTTCTGGTCTCTCTTGCTGTCATTGAAAAGATTGCTGTCAACATAATGAATCTCCCTTTGTATGTCATCATCATTTTTTTGTTGATATTAAGATGTTTCTCTTTTTCTTTGGCATTCTCCAGTTTCACTGCAATAGGTCTAGAGATAAATTTTTATTATCCTATTTGAGCTCATGGTGCTACATGAATCTGAGTATTTGTGTTTTATCAATTTTAGAAAATTCCCAGCCATTCTATCTTTTAATATTGCTTCTACACTATTCTTTCTATTTGGACTTCTCACTTTAACACTGTTATCTCAATTTCTCTTTTATATTTTCCATCTCTCTATATCTCTGTGCTACATTCTGGGTGATTTCTTTAGATCTATTCCTCTGTTTATCACTTGTATCATCAGCTGAAACTACTGGCTTATGTTTAACCTGGTTGCTGAGCTTTAAATTCTGATGATGACATTTTCCAATTATTGTATCTATTTTAGCTTCCCCTATGAGAATTTCTTGTGGTCTGGGTTGTTGAAACATCCTTTAAGGCTTGCTTATACCTAAAAACCCTATGATATCATTAGCCCAGGATTCATTTCTAAATTATTTTCTCAGCTTGGGTCCCCCAGACCATAGATAGATGGGTGTGTGTGAATGTGTATATGTGTGTGTGTTTTAATCCTAACCGTGAGTCAAGGATCCATGGTTTAGAATTGCCATGGGAGATTCCTCAGCTCAGACAGATAAATGTTTTTGTTATTTCTTTGGCAGATATTTCCTGGTCTGTTTGTTTCAGAGAGGCCACAACCCTTTGAAGGTTCCAGTTAATAGTCCACACCTTAAGTGGGTTCAAAGACTCGTTTTCTGCCCCCAGTGGGTGCTAAAACCCAAACTCATACATTACCAAAACCAAAAGCTGCAACTCATATCTTTACCATTCTAATTTTTAGAATTTTCTTATTTCTAAAGATTTCCTTTTTTTCCTCTGAGAACTCAATTATGCATTTAAGAAAGTTTTAGTTATATTTACCCAGCAGATTTAGGCATTTGTAGAAGGACGGTTTTCAGGTTGCCTACTCTACTGTATTGCCAGAAACAGAAATGCCATGGCATTATTTTTAAACTTTCTGTCAGTGAAACAAATATGTTAATATTAGTGTATTAGTCCAGCTTTTCCAGTGACACAGAACCTATTGGATCTATAGATATCTATAGATCCATCCTATTGGTCACCTGAAAATATATAGATATACTGATATAGATGGACTAATATAGAATATTAGCTACCTGAAAAAATATATATCTAGATTGAGATCTTTATCTAGAACTCTATTTCTCTATCTAGCTATCTATAAAGAGATTAATTATCAGGAATTGGCTAACACAGTTATGGGGGCTGACAAGTTCCAAGATCTGCAGATCTTTCTGTTCTATTCAGGCTTTCAACTGATTGGATGGAGCCAATCCCCATAAGGAAGGGCAAATACTTTACTTAGTCTACTGATTCAAATGGTAATCTCATCCAGAAATATCCTAACACACCCAGAATAACGGTTAACCAAATGTCAGCACCCTGAGTCAAAGTGATACATGTAATTAACCATCGCTATTAGTAAACTCTAGTTTGATTTTTAATTAATTTTATTTTTTTCTAAGACCTAAATCAAGATTGCCTTTGAGACCTAACAACTCATACCTGTTACCCTACAACTGAGCTGACTCAGTGGTAAGTCCACTAGCTTTCTACACATGGACTTTACATATTCTTAATTCTACAAGTCTCTTTATGGATTTAATTTCCTCCTTTGCCAAAGGATGAGTTCAAGTCTCTGGAAGTGATGTGGAAGAAAAGTTTCACCTGAAAATATATTCATGATGTTTTTGTAAAACCTTTGGCTTATACAATCATCTATCTTGGTATCATGAACACACAGGTAATGACATCTGCTCACATCATATAAATCCCGATAATCTTTGGTTCAATGACATAACTTGGTACTAAATAAATTTTACCTGCACATTTTTCAAAATATAGCTCATAGTAACAAGTTTTCCACCATAACTCTGGGTTTCATTCATCATAAACTTTTACTAAATTATATTAACATTACCCTCCTTTGCTCCTCTTCAGCATCAGCAAAGAGTTTACGGATGTTAGCTTCTGATTCTCCCACATATTTGTTAAGGATTTCCGGCCCATTGACCACTTTGGGCTCTCTTGCATTCAACATTTTGCCAATCTGTCGAGCCAAGAGAGTCTTACCACAACCTGGGGGCCCATATAACAGGATGCCTTTAACGTGTTTGCAACCTAAAAAGGAAAATAAAACAGTCTTACATCAACTAACTACAATTCGAGTATGACAAGTAAAGTTTTCTCTCTTCTTTCTTCCTTCTTCTTCATATGCATGTTATGAAAATAGTGATGCCATTAACATATATAATATCCAGGTGCAATGAACAGAACAAGAATGAACGACTGAAGCTCTTTTAAAATAGAAAATCCAGAAACAATTCCTACACTAGTACCAATATCTGAGGGGGAAAGCTGTCAAATAAAGGTCTTTGGAAAAGTATGTTTGAACTATCATTTAGAATAAATACTTTTAACTCTGAAAATGTCTCTTTGAACTAATACCTAATTAGGAACTATTACTTATTTGTTATCATTCTTTAAAGTCAGAGGGAAAAAAAGAGCAGTTTTTTTGTAAATTTAACCCAACACAAATCTATTATGATACAGTAGGCTATGAAACCTCTATTGCAGGTCTACCTGTTAATACAAGCACTTGAAGAAAGGGCAAACATGTCTGAGTTGGATGGTATAGAGCAATCCATACAGTCCAGATGAATATTACAGGCTTTATGGGTAAAGTTGAATGTCCTACTTCATGTGAATAGTGCAAGTGAGGCACATGCTTTCCCAGAAACCACCAGATGAAGTTTCAGAAGCATAGTTTTCAATTCTTTCCTAGATCAGCATCGCGATATGCCTTAAAGGTATCATTAACAATAGCAAAATAGCAAGACTAATGACCTAGACTCCCAAGGATTTCTTTAGTCAACTCTACATGAGCATTTACTCCATTTTTTAAAATTAAGATGACCTATGGTTTCTGTTTACTCACTCTAGGAATTCTCACCTTTCTAGTAGTTTCACAATTAAGATGCATGACTCTTTAATGAGTTTTTTCTTTATCCTACACCAAAAAGGCACTCTGCAATAATGAATTATTAGGTTTCAGTGTTCTACTCAAAACTATAGGTGAAAAAGAAAATTTCTGGAAATGGAATATAAATCATGTGTTTTCATGGAAAATAGTTTGTCCTAATTTGGAATGAAAGTCTTAAAAATTATATCTTAAAAAATATGACAATATATTTAATAACTCACATAAAAGAAACTAAAGGTTCAACTAACTCTACTAGAAATTTTAGATGCTGAAGAGAAAGGCCCTTTCGGTTGCTAGTATGGTCATTGCTTCTATCGTTATATAAAAAAAAAAAAAAAAATTTGTTTTTTTCTTTTAAAAAAAAAAAAAAAAAAAAAAAAAGACTCCTTTTTAAGTCCCTGAAAGCAATGAGATCTGTGTGCTTATGGTAAGGCTTGCAGAGACAAGGGGAACTTAGGAGAAACCCTTGAAGGCTTAGAGTCTTAACCCTTCTCATGGCAGAGTAAATTCCTGTCTTATGAACCACGAACTGATAAAATGTCTTTGGCCTTCAAGCATGAGGGCTAGGGAGATAAAGGGAAAAGCCTTGAGCTTCTCCTAGAGGTTAATACCACCAAGCACTGCTGGCATCTAAATCACTGGGACACATCTGATGAGGACTTTGGAACCTGCCTCCTAATTAATCTTCCCCTCCAAGCCAACAGCTACCATTATGATTTGAAACTATTCACATATATGAACCACCTGCAGAGGCAGATGATGGTGGTCATGAAACAGGTACAAGGAAAAGAGAGCCAGAAAGAAGAAAATCAAGATTTGCTGCATATTTGTAGAGTACCAGACCTTATCTTCATTACCAGTTTCTTAACTTTCTCCAAGTTTATAAACCTCCTCCTAATCACACTTCCTTCCATATGAAGCCATACTTTCTTTCAAGGGCTCTCAATTCATTGACCCTCTTATACTTTTGGTGTACCCATCCCACAAGCCCTGAACACGATTTGGCTTTATTGTACCTATACAATGCATAGCCAGAGAAAATTACACCACTGTGCTGATATCCTCCCAATTTCGTGCTATCCAATTTCAGTTCTACTCTCACTGCTTCCTCAATACTGCATGCCACCCTTTACTTGTTTTTGTTAGTTCATCTCCCATTCCCCTTAGTGATTATCCAGATCCTCACTGTTCTTTCCTCAAGTGCTACCTAATGCCATTAATTCTTAAAGATGACCTAGATTACTACTCTGCATATTTTTAAAGACTATCAGGTATGGATTCCCTTCAGCTCCTAGACTCTGTATCTACATAATTTATCTGCAGACACAACCATTCTCAACCTCGACATTGGTTCTCAGAGGAAGAGTTTCCTTCCTCTACTCCAAGGTTTAAATTACAATTGTTTAGGGATATACTTTTTCTTCCATTAGACTGTGAACTATTCAAGGGCACCGTTCTCAACAATTTTGAGTTGCAAATACGTAGTATAATGCCTAGCACATAATATGTACTCAGTCACTGGCTGAATAAGTAAATTGTAGATTCCTTTCCTAAAAAAACTAAAAAATAAATGAGGGAGATAAGATCATTTTTAAAATTTTATTTAAAGCTCTTAATTTATGGAACAGTGTTTTTTCACAGCTGAACCAATTTAAATACCGAAAAAACACATTTGCAATGACTGGGTCTTCGCAAATTTCTCAAAACAAGCTACACAATATACAAACTCTGTCTTTACATGTGGAAAATGTTCAGTTTAATGTGTTTTGAATTAAATCAACTCAAAGCATATAAAATAAAAAATTCGTAAAATATTACCGTGACGTTTGAGAGAAAGAAATAAAACGAATATCCTTGGAACTTATATATAATATAGATCTCTAAAATGACAGAATCTATTCAATATAACGTCAACAGAAATGTCACAGAAGCTCTAGTCTACATTAGAACTATAATTCCTTTAGGATCCCAAGAAAGCACATCAAAAATATACACTGACACGTGGAAATTTTCAAAATCCACTTCCACAAAGGAAGCAGTTACTTGAATAAGCAGTGGAAATGGGACTTTGTTATAACTATTATTATTATAGCCGATTCCGACTTATTAAATAAGCATTGGTCTCTAATTTTAAATGAGTCATAAAAACTCTACATAAGTAATTCCATTCAACAAAAGTGTATTAAGCTCTGTTTGGACGAGGCACGAAACTAGGTGTTAGGGATACAAACATGAAAAAGGCGTCCCTACCTGCAGGGCATTCTGGTTTAATAGGAAAGACAGAAATAAAAATAGGTTATCTACAATATAATATGACATTATCAGAGATATGTATGAAATGTTTTTGGAACTTAGCCAAAAAAAACTGATTCTGTTAGGGTGATGGCAGAAAATTAAGGATGGATGTAGGGGAAGAGGTACTATTCACGCTGAGCCTTGAAGGACAGTAGCAGGTTCTTGGTTGGGCAACGGAGAAGAAATGGCACTCTGAAGAGAGAGACCGGAATGATCAAAGGCACAGAGGTGTGGACGCAGATAGACGCTGTCCTCTCCGAACAGCCAGTAGTAACCTGTTGCGGCTCAGCCTCGGAGGTGAGGAGAGGGGAGTGCCTGCACATGAGGCTGACAGGTTCCCAGCTGCGGAAGGCCTTGACACCATGCCCAGGAGTTTTTAATATGTTTCGTAAAAACTCTGAGGTTTTTAATCAGAGAAGGCACACAGTAAGATATGTGTTTAAAAACTAACTCTAGTGGTGGAGTGGAAGAAGGACTGGCAAACGAAGAGGCAGAAGGTGGAATTCTGCGAGGGGAAATAAATGTTCTCGACCTTTTTTCTGAGGATATTGCCCCACTGGCTGGCTCTGGATTTTCACCAGTTAAGCTGTGATATCTCTCCAAGTCCTATGGAAGTGCATGAACACATGGGTCCAGAGGGCTTAGGAGGACGCCAGCCTACTGATGCCCCAGGTTTCTCCTTAGCTTCTCCAGGACAGCAAAGCACAGCTCTGATGTAAGGGAGCCTCTGACCTCTGGCTGCTGGGCTGTTCGACTGCCAAGCTGTACTGAGCACTGTTACTTTTTCTTTATGTCTTACATGCCCCCTCACCACTCACAGATCAGTGCTCTGGGTCAGGGAACTACATGCAGAGGGCAGGCATAGAGAAAGGAGAAATCAGTGAAAGTGACTTGTTTAAACTGTATATACTCTCATTCTTTTGTTTTCTTTACCATGGAATAGTCTAAGGTACCTCCCCAGAAAAATGCACATGTACAAAAACTTGCACATGATTTCGAGGAAATTCTTAGATCCTCTCAGTTCCACTCATGGAATCCAAATTTAAAACTCCTGAATGTGCAACTGAAATAATCCAGACAAGAGAGTAGGAATGGAAAGAGTTAACAGTGGGAGGCAACGGTAGCGGAAAAAAAAAGGAGGGTATGGGAGATATTCATCAGAACTTAAGACACCAAACGAAAACAAGAGTTTTAAGCAGAGAAATGTGATGACAGGAACCATGCTGCAGAGATAGAGGATGAGGCCTGGAAAAAAAATACTACATTTAAAAATCAGGAAGTTCACCCTGATCAGGGCCACAGCGCCACAGGTCGGGTCAGGTCATTTCAGGTCGAGGTTTGAGAAAGGCGCCAAGTAGTATAAGCAGAAACAGACAGAGATCGCACTCTCAGGAACTGGGGCAACACAGAGGAGGGGCTTAGGGAGATAGAGGGCAAGGAAACCTCTGAGACTAGCTAACAAGGGGAGGGAGCTGAGGTTCTGCCTGTGGGGTTCTGCTGACTGTGTGAAGTAGGGGCTTAGGTCACTACGAAATGAGGAATGAGAAGATGATACTGGGAAACATGGTAAAGGTTTGCAAAGAACGTGGGGAATTGGGAAAATGTGCGGGAAAATGTGCCTGAGCAGACAGATACCATTAGGTAAGTAACCTCAGCACATAAAATTCAGGTCACTGAGGGACTCTACTCTTTGTTGTAATTATACAAGCAACTTACAGCGTTAGGTAGAGTCTTACTCTATTCTATAAACGTAAATTTCATCAAAGCTGGCAACAAATCTTGACTTTTTTGTTTTTAACCATCTCTTTTTTTCAAAACTGAATCTTAAAGTTTAGCAACGTGAGGTAACTATTAAGTTAATTTAATTTGAAACCAACATATTTACATCTCAATTTTATTATCTAATTTTCTCATCCAAAGTTTGAGGTCAAAACTGTCATATGAGTTGTTCTGAACATTTTTCTTCCATTTTCCACGAAGTTTGAGGCTTTAATCCTCATTTCTAAGTCATCTGCATCTTTTTTCCTTCCTTTATAACTTATGTAAGTAAGAACTATGTGGCCTAATAGTATAATCAAACAGTTCCAATGCATTTCTTCTTTAATTTCCTGTGTTCAATTATTTAACTGCTTGTTTTACTAACTGTTCTTATTAGTAATCTTCATAAAATTACCTAATTTTATTTGAATGAGGCACAAACATACAACTCCTGGTTATAGTAACACAGAGGAAGGTGGTAGTGAAAAGCAGAATCCAAAATGGCCCCACAGATTTATACATATGGCTTTGGAATTTAAGCTGCTAATTAGATTTGAGTATAAGAGTAAATGAAGTTCTGGGATATCCTATTATCTCACTCATTCAACAAATGCTACATCTGGTAGTGGGAAAGTGACTGCTTCTATTTTCTCCGTGAAATAAAGATTCCAGGTTATCAGCTACGGTGAAAATGGAAGAAAAGAAGAGGCGGTATCAGAGGTTTGAGGAGAATGGAGAAGAAAAACAAGTCATCTCAGAGAGGAGGAGAGTAAATTGACTAGACTGGGGAAACATAAGCTATATTTAATAGTCTGGGTACCGATACTGAGCAGGCAGGTAGCTGAGACACACTGGGGGGCTCCGACACGCATAGAAGGTTAAGGAGCAAGGTCATTAAGGGTGTATGTAAGGAAGATAAATGTGGGATGACTATGTAATCTAAGCTGGGTAAAGGGAGGAAGAGAGGACAAAAAGGCTGGGAAGTGACAAGAGTAAGTTAGCTGGAGGTTCCCATGGGATCCAACTTGCTGAAGTTTGAATTGGCCGGGGGGAGAGGCGGGTGGATACTAGAAGTAAGGAAGGAGTAAGTGGGAGGTGGCTAGGGAGCAGGAGACTTAACGCCGATACCCCAGAAGTGGTGGTTATTGGTACCGACCAAGTCTTAGATATGACCCAAGAGTGGGTGGGTGAGAAAGAGTAAAGGAAAGTTCAATGGAGGTGAGGAAATCAAAGAACTGTAAAGATAGACTGTTGAACAAATCACCAACAAGGATACTAAGGTCACCAACAACATACAGATAAACAAAACACACAGTGAAGATTACAGTGAGGAAAAGCAAGTCAGCCGGACAGCTGCCTTTTCTGGTTCCCTGTTCATTACTGTCTAGCAGGGCTACTCTTGTTCTCTCTCATTTTATTCTCCAAATGTTACTGACAAGAAAAGTATTAATGTTTATTAATATATCCTTAAATAATAACTATTCCTAAAGGTACAAATAATTTTAAAAATGCCAAAGAAATAAACATAGTAAATGATAATGCCATTGTTTACTAAGGATCTAAGTGAATGAGACACTGGAACCTCGCTATAAGACTACATTCTGTAGAGAATTTAATATAAGGCTTGTTTGTATCTCATTCTAGACTCCTTGTCATAAAGTACTTTTAATGATTCCCTACAATATGAATCACAAAGCTGCATTTTAATTATGTTTCACAATAGGTATCTGTCAAAAGGATAAAAGCATTTGTGGTCAGGTGCCAGATAGATGAGAATTGACTGAATTAAATAGATTACAAAGTAAATCAAGTGAAAAACTTCTAGAAAACATTAGAAATTACTAAGAACTCCACTATTCTGATGAGTGGTTCTCAGACTTAGATATCACAAACTAGCAAAAGAACTAAAAAACAAAACAAAATAAAACAAAACAAACTAGGGAGAAGCTGCTGTCATTGAGTTACTTAGTGAGGTAGATTTCTTAAACAAACAAACCATAAACCTGACATCTTCTAACACCACCATTTCATATAAACTATATTTTAATATTAAAAAGTAGAATGGACATAATCTCAGAATAAAGAACATTCTTTTGTAGTAAATAAACTCAGTTTTATGTACGTTGTTAAAAGTGGGGGCTCTAGAGTCAGCTTGCCTGGATTCAAATTCTGGTTCTACTTAGCAGCTAGAAGTAATAACAGCAACCACTTCGGAAGGTTATTACGAGGATCAAGTATAATGAACATAAAGCACTTAGCACACTTCCAGGCTCCTAGTAAGAGCTCATAAATATTGGCTATGAAGCAATATTAGCTTATTTTTTGTCATCTTGCTGTAGAGGAGTGATGAAATGGAGCCAGACTCCCAAAGGACATCTGAGAATTAAGCGACTGTAAAGTTTGAAAATAAATGACTATTTTGCTTATAAATTTTTTTCTGAGAGTGACTATTGTGACCATCTGGCCCCTTAAAATTTCATCTAATACTATTGTATAAACATTGCACATTAATATTCATCAGTGCCACTGATGAACCTCAAGCTCTGTATTAAATATGAGTTGGACAACATCATTTTCACAAAGATTTTACTAGTGTTCGGTAAGTCAGCATTCTCCGTAGCTTTAGCCTCTCCTCCAGGTGCATTACTATCGGTCAATCCTGCTTGCTTCTCTTATGCCGCAGGCAGTCAATACATACCTATTTCTCAAGCTTTCCAAGTTCATTTAGGGTTAATATGTAGCTAACTCACAAAAACCAAGCTACCATGATTATCAGTTCCATATGTACACATCCTTCTATAATCTTTCTCCCCTGCCTGTTCTATCACAATACATGTTTCTTTTCCAAAGTTCTAATCTTCCCAATTGCAACCATTCTCATAGTCCCTAACTGCCAGATATTAGAAAGCTGCCACTCCCCTTTCTTAGGAAGTACACGCTCTGCTGGCACTCACTTGGGATGACTTGGTTCTACTGGGATGAACTGGGGCTATTTCTGGGTATGTCACCCAAAAGGGTATTTGCAATGCTCAATTATGGCCCATCCCTTGCTTATTAGTTTGAGATAGATTAGTATGATATGCCTTCTCACCTTACTTCCAGTGATAAAAGACACTTTATCACTCTCAGCTGAATTAGCAATTCTCCCAACAATATGCAAAACATGGAATACTGTTTTGAGCCTCAGGTGTTGATATCCAGTGATTATAATCATACAAATTTTGGTGGGGAGGACTTTAAAAGGCTTTAAGGTATATGCTACAAATAACTTGAAATGATTTCTGATCTAAAAGCCTGAGTAGAATAAGACCTTATCCAATATAATAAGGCTTATCCAGCCCCTCTGATGAAAATGATACATGGAAATATTTATATGCTATCTAATATACTAATTATAACTTCTTTTCTTAAAATATCTCAATGAAAATACATAGTCTTATTCTGTAATAAAATGAATAAACAGTAATCTTTACTGTTTACCATCTTTCAAACATTGAAAAGTGACAAGTTTGTATTTGCTAAGGTCTTCTATATTAAAAAGCAGTGAAATGTTCTTTGTTTTCCTGAGATAATATCAAAGGCAAGCTGCACTGAGAAAAAATTGTCAGTCAACTTTTAGGTATCCAAAAGTGAAAAAAATTATAGCAAACACTAATTTTACACAAGAATGAATAGAATGATAATAAATCAGAAATGATCTCTGTCAAATTAGCATCAGGATAAGGAGTGTTTAATTCATTTTCTGGGCAATATGATCTATGAAGAGAGAGAAGTATGAAGTGGGCTTTGAACAATAACTGATGTTTAAAGGGGAATCCCAAATAGCTTCCAGTTCAAATGCAGACAGATTCATCATGTTTGCCAAAGAGCGAGGCTATCAACAGACTAGTGGCAAGTCAGGACGTATTCACAAGTCTTACAAGCTTCTCTCCGCAGTTGTGCAAACCAGAGTTGAATGCTTATTTTTAAGTAGTGCGTGCACTTGTAGAAAATAAAACCAAAAATTAATATTAATATTTGATCTTTTGTATTAAAGTTTGCATAATTCTAACTTCTCCTAGAATCATGAGCATTTTCTTAGTTCTATTCAACTTATCACTTTAATGGTATGATATTTAAGAAACAGTTCTGAATTTTCCAGCCATGTAATGAGGACTTGGAGCATAACTTCCAACTCGTAATATAGAAGGGCCTTTTGTTTGTTTGTTTCAAAGACTGTCAATCATCATATAAAACAGATTATTATCTACATTTGCCTAGCTGTGCACTTATCAAATCTTTAAGAAAAGGAAATATTTAAGACTAAAAATGCAACTTCTGACCCCATTTGAGCAGTTAGGTCTTTGATAATCCACTCTCCGAGTATCATTTTTGTCTAGTAGAGACTTGCTGTTGCCTCACCAACTTTAAAATTCCAAGAGCACTTTGAGTTCCGTTACAATAAACTGAAAAAAGCCTATGCCCTGAGCACCAAGCAGCTATGCAAGATGTCTACTAACTGACTGACTGGTTATACCCAAATTAGTCAACGAGATTTAATATAGATCTTCTCATTAGATAGCCTAGAACTAAAGATGGGGTACGTGTAGCAGCTCTCCAAACTAATCTTTGCTGACACCCCCACCCTTTTACACTCCCTCAACGGGTGTGGCCTGGTATTTTGTGAATTCTTGATGACAAAGATCATGCTTCTACTACAGCAGGTCCTGCCTTGCTGTCATCTGGCAGATGTATCCTTACTGGTTTCGGAATTTTATAGCTTTTCCTTTCTTCTTCCTTCCCGTCCCTTAGGTTTAAACTCATTTCACTTGCTGTCTTATAAGGCCTCTGCTTCAGACTAACCAACATCTTCTCCAGCAGACAAGTTAGTCTTTCTTTTCCTGCACCTGGAACTTCTCTATCAGTTCATGTTCTTCTGTTCCTCAGAAATCACCTCCTTTATTAATGCCGCCTAATGCCGACATCTGATCACAACTGTTATTACCATCTAGCTCTGATCACATCTTTGGGTTCCACTCTTCAATACTTACAGTGGCAGTTTTCAAACTCTAATGAGCACCAATAACAATGGAGCTTGTTAAAATGCAGATTTCCAGGCAGCACTTCTAGAAATTCCCATTCATTAAGTCTACTGTGGAGTTGAGGAAGCTAAATATTTAACAAACATCATCTTACTAGATCACTGGTTTATTATAAAAGGATGTAACTTAGGCACAGCCAGATGGAAGAGATGTGCACAGCTACCCTGCTCCCTCCAAGCACTGCTCTCCCGCATCCTCACTTGTCTCTCAGTGGGGGGAGCTCTCCGAACCCATCCTGGGGTGTTATAAAGGCTTCGTTATACAGGAATGACTGCTTAAATCGCTGGCCATTGGTGACTTAACCCACTCCCAGCCCAGCTCCTTTCCCCAGAGGTCAGGGGGTGGTTCCAACTCTCTAACCAGAAGGCTGGCTCCACTGGCAACCAGCCCCATCCTTAGGTGCTCTCCAGTAGTCATATTATTAACATAACAAAAGACACTTTATCACTCTCAATACTTAAGAAAGTCCATGTGTTTTGGGAGCTTTGAACCAAGAACTGTAGATGAAATATATTTTAGTGATCTGAATGACGAAGTATATATTACTTATAAATCACAGTATCACAACCCTTCACAAAAACTAATGCAAAATAGATCACAGACCTAAGTACAAAATGCAAAACTATAAAACTCCTAGAAGACAACAGAGGAAAAAAACCTAGATGACCTTGAGTTTGGGGATGGCTTTTTAGATACAACACCAAAGGCGTGATTCATGAAAGAAATCATTCATAAGCTGGACTTCATTAAAATTAAAAGCTTCTGCTCTGTGAAAGAAAATATCAAGAGAATGAGAAGATAAGCCAGACTGGGAGAAAATTTATTTATGAAATTCACATCTGATAAAGCACTGTTATCAAAAATATAAGAAGAACTCTTAAAACTCAACAATAAGAAACAAACCATCCAATTAAAAAGTGGGCCAAAGAACTTAACACTTAACCAAATAAGATATACAGATGGCAAATAAGCATATGAAAAGATGCTCTACTTCTTCTTTCCTTAGGGAAATGCAAATTAAAACAAAGATGAAATACTACTGCACACCTATTAGAATGGCCAAAATGCAGAAGACTGACATCACCAAATGCCGGTGAGAATATAGAGCACAAGAACTCTCACTGATTGCTGGTAGGGATCAAAATGGTGCAGCCACTTTGGAAGACAGTTTGGCAGCTTCTTACAAAACTAAACATACTCCTTCTATATGACCCAGCAACTGAACTCCTTGGTATTTACCCAAAGGAGTTGCAAACTATGTCCACACTAAAACCTGCACATGAGTGTTTATGGGAGTTTTATTAATAATTATTCAGAACTGCTGAAACTTGGAAGCAATCAAGATGTCCTTTGGTAGGTGAATGAATAACTGTGGTCCATCCAGACAATGGAACATCATTCAGTACTAAAAAAAATGAGCTGCCAAGCCATGAAAAGACATGTGGAACCTTAAATGCATACTATTAAGTGAAAGAAGCCCATCTGTATGATTCCAGCTATATGACATTCTGGAAAAGGCAAAATTATTGAGAAAGTAAAAAGATTAGTGGTTGCCAGGGATGGGGGCAGGGGCACAGAGAATTTTTAGGGCAGTGAAAATATGCTGTATGATACCATAATGATGAATAGATGTCATTACACATTTGTCCGAACCCACAGAACGTACACCAAGAGTAAACCGTAAGGTTAACTAGAAGGTAAATCATGGACCTTGAGTGATTATGATGTGTCATCGTAGATTCATCAATTGTAGGGGACACTGACAATGGGGGAGGCTATGCATGTGTGGGGCAGGGGGTATATGGAAAATCTCTGTATCTTCCCCTAAATTTTGCTGTGAGGCGAAAGCTGTTCCTAAAAAAAAAGTCTTAATAAAAAAATGCATGCAGAGAAAAAAGGGAAGAATACATAACTTTAAGGAACTAGAAAATAAAGGTAACTGGTAAGAAATAACTATTTGTGGGATGGGAAAAATGTTTAATAAATGTAACAAAGTTTTGAACATTTCAAGAATTCATTTCAGAAAGAATTCTAATGGGAGACAGTGAAAACATCTGGAGATACAGCCATATATCACAGTAAAGGTAATCTAAAAATCATCACTAAATGCGTGAATAAAAGGATTCAGACTGCAGAAAACAATGTAGTTCGTTTTAGAAAACAGGAAGTATGGCTTCACATCCAGGTTGTGAAATCTGGAATTAGAAAAATCCAATAACAAATCAAATCACTTTAAGTGGCTGAATCAAGAAAGCCTAAAGCGCACTAGCTGGGAGTAAGGCAACCTGGATTCCAGCCACTACTGTGACTTTAGCTTAAGTAAGTTGTTTACCTTTCTGGGGCCCCAGTGTCCTCATCTATATAATAGAAGAATGACATGGATAAGATCAGTGTTTCTCAAACTGGTGTTCTTTGGAATATTAACAGGTGTATCTCTATGCAAGTATGTCTGTTAAGTAAGTTAAGTAAATTTGGAATACGTTAGATCATTTCTAAAGTCTCTATTCTAACATGGTCTAATTCTGATTCAAATATATAACTACCTTAATGCATTTAAATCTACTGTATCAATAGATATCCTGTCCACTTTCGATTCTCTCATAGAGAGAAGTATTGCATAATGCAAAATGGATGACAATCCTTTTGAGAAAATTTCATACGTTGACAACAGCCATTGAGAACAGAAAGTAAAGGGTCCACTAGCAAAAGGGGGTATAAATAGTGTTTGAGACAGGACTGGGTAATTAAAGTAATAAATGTAAAAGTCTTTCATTCTTTTCCTGTCTATCCTTCCAACTTATCTTTTCCTTCAAATTCTTAACGAGTTGCTAAAAAGAGAATTACTCAAACTATAAGCTCCCATTTAATTTTTTAAAAAATTCCTTTTTAGATAAAATGGAGAAAAGGATTCAATCTTTGGACTGTGACAATACACTATCATCTTTCTCTCCTTATGTTGACATAGTATCCCACCTGGAGCTACTACTACATATAAGACAAGTCTGAATTTTGAATAGCTGAGTTCTATGTCATTTAGTATCACATACGGTCAGCTTTCTATAGCCAGATAAAGAAAAATCAGAGTGTAGAGCATTTGTGACTTAGCAAAGTGAGTCTTCCCTGTCTTTCTTTTTCTTAGCTCATCACAGCCACAATTGGTTGCCTAAATGAAGAGTTACAGAGGAAGCCAAAGTAATCAGGTAGCAGACAAAAAAGCAAGAAGCAATAAAGAAAAGTTTCGTGGAAAGAGAAGCCCAGTAACGCAGGAAAAGTGTCAGGCAGAAAAGTCATTGTAGATCACCATGGAAATGTCCCTGGAATGCACTGATAATCTGCAATTTGGATAATTCTCCTATGTATATTTGAAATTCAACTGACTCTATCTGACGTGTGGATTAGCAGCATACTAATTATAGGTTTATTCTACAGTAACCATTCATTATCAAAAGGCTCTTAAGTCTTGCTAAGTTTTCTCTCTCATGACAGGATTCTAGATAGATTTTAAAAAATCAAAGCACTTCTAAAAAATTATATCATTGTGGATAAATTCGAGTAAATACATGTATAAACAATATAGAGGTTCAAGCTACAGATGTGTGTATCTTCATATATCAGCTTTCAGTTACTCAAGAACAGGACTCAGACTATTACTTGCCCAGAGAAAAGATACCGTGTTAAAAGCCAGAGGTGTTAGTGAAGAACTCAAAGTCACAGATAAATCTTTGCATATTGGATATATTATCTACAATAACTTTCAATCTTAAATTTCACACTATTAGTAAAGTGGTATAGAAGGGATTTATTGCTGTCTATTCCAACTTCTTTGAAAAACCTGAAAGAATACCACGTTAATTATTAAAAAGCAAAACCCAAGTTTCTTGCAGGGCTGTTGTTCTTTTTTTGTTGTTGTTTTGTTTTTAATTATGGACACATTATTAAAGGTAGATTCTCCAAGTAACAAATCATATGGAACTCTGAGAAGAGTTTTATTTAAATCATGGTAGAAGTACATTCCTAAATAATACTGTTGAGTTCTGGGCACCGCTTTGCTAATATTATTGCTAATTCTTTCTTCCACGTCTGTTCCTCCAACATCCTATTCTCTATTGTATCCATCAGGATGGTTGTTTTTCCAAGTCAATAAATCACATATAAGAAACTGACAAGATTTATAGAAGTGGTAGAACTTTTATCAGCTCTTCTCTGATGGAATGTGATAAAAAGTAAATATAAATCAGCTGAAGTATGAGTTCACAAACAAAGAAAAACATTTCTAAGTGTCCCCTTGACTACCTTAACAACAAACACCTTCAAAACGGGTAATTACAAAACAGCATAAGAGGATAATCTAAGGCGTGTTAACTCTTTTCAACAGCAACAAAAGTTTAAGATAAGAAAATACATCTAAATGTTTGATTAAAAGAAATGGATTAAAAACTTTTGCCTTTTACAGAGCTATTGGCAAAACAATAATACCAACCACATACTATCTATGGAGAGTTTCATAGTGAATCAGGGATTATGTTAGAAAATTTATACACATTAATGCTAACCTGACAATAAACCTACAAAGTAGATAACTTTGCAGTGGAAGGTACCAAGGCTCACAGAGTTTAGGGCCCAAGGCCCCAAAGCATTAAGAGGACCAGGGCCATCCATATAAGCAGTAAGGTAAGTGTTAATGGCCAAACCAAATCCGGCTTTGTTTAGGTGTGCCCAAGAGCCTTCCTACTGCTGAGGAAACTATGTGTATCTACCATTACAGAGCTGATTTAGATAGAATTTTGCTAATGCTATTTATTATCTTTTGGAAAATAAAATGTTACCAATATGTATACGTTCTTTCATGGAAAAAAGCCCAAGACACACTATTAAGTAAAAAGTCACTACTGGTATGATCCTATTTAAACGGGAATCTATACGTGAGTTCACATAGTCAAAAACATGTATGTGCTTAGAAAGGGTTCTGAAAAGACTCACACCAGCCTCTTTTCAGTGACTACCTCTAGGAGAGGGAGTAAAATGGGGGGCAGGGGAGGTAAATGGTGGGAAATATCACTTCTTACTCTGCGTATCTGTGTTGTTTTATGAGGAGGTACTACTCTTATAATTTGTAAACTGGAAATAGAACATGGCTCACACCTTTACTCCTTCAATGCATCAGCCTACTTTGTTAATTTGGTTCACGATATGCCTTATGCTTTACACCAGAGGTTCCGACCCCCCAAGGCCATGGACCAGTACAAGCCAGTGGCCTATTAGGAACCAAGCCACATAGCAGCAGGCAAACGAGCGAAGCTTTATCTGTATTTGCAGCCGCTCCCTAAGCATTAGCATTCCCGCCTCAGCTGCACCTCAGATCATCAGGCATTAGATTCTCATAGGAGCACCAGTTTCTGGTGCCAAAAAGGTTGGGGACCACTGCTTTATACTATACTGCTCTGGGATGTGCAAAGATAGTGTTGTTTCCAAATACACTGTAAGCATATTGAGGGTAGGACTTGGGTCTAATCGTCTAAGTGTTCTACATCTGGGAGAAATCAAATTCTTGGCATTTATTCATTTCCTGAAAACTCATTATGAGCTAGGCACCATGCCAGGAGCAGAAAATACATTAGTGACAAAAATGAACAAGATCTCTTCCTTACTGAATCCATATTCTGCTCTGGGGATACAGACATGGCAGAGGGGGACTGGAATGCAGACATGTTTGTCCAGCTAGCTTAGTCGGTAGAGCATGAGACTCTTACAGACAATATTAAACAATTAGATCAATGTACTAACGCATAAAAGAACGTATGGAGTTACTGGAACTCCTATGTGGGAGGAGCACTAGAGCAAAAACACTCTGGAAAAGTGAGGTCAAAGCTGAAGTCAAAATGGAGGAGTTGGATAAACAGATGGTGAACAAATAACCTCGGATATAGAGGTCGGTAAGCGGCAGCAGCGTGGCAAACTAGAGGACCTGAAAGTAGAGCAGGCCGGCTGGAACCCAGAGCACGGGCAGAGGCCAGAGGCTGACAGGAGGGAAGCTTAGCAGGGGCCAGACCACACAGGGCTGGTAAGCCATGGCGGGAGTCAAGGAGAGCTACCAAAGAGTTTTAACTGGTGGAGCGACAGGATCAGACTTGTCTTTTTATAAAAATGGCTCCAGTTACAGTGTGGAGAATGGATTAGAGAAGGGCAAAGCCAAAGGCTTAGGGAGCAATTCAGGAAGGAGATAATGGTGTCCTGAAGGAAGGCAGTGGTGGGGGAGATGGGCAGAACTGGACAGATCTGACAGTCTATTCTGTGGCCGACTGGAAGTGGGAGGTGAGGGAAAGGAAGGAAGAGTTAAAGAAGTGTCCAGATTTTTGGCTAGAGTACTACCTGAGAGAAAACACAGAAGAAGGAGCATGTTTGGGGAGGATGAAGGCAGCTGAATGAGTTTAAGATAGCCAACAGGTCATGCTGGTAAAAATCTCAAGCTCGAAACTGAGACTGAGATAGAAGATGCATATCTAGAGTGAATGGCATCGAGATACTAACTGAAGCTACAAACAGACGTGATCAGTCTGGTGGGGGGAAATAATTACAGAGTGAGGAAAAGAGAAGGTCTTAGAGAGACTCCTGAGGGACTCCAACATGGTAAAGGACACAAAAGAGACCGAAAGGGACGTCCAGAGA
The DNA here is from genome assembly GCF_000325575.1 of Pteropus alecto. Lineage (NCBI taxonomy): Eukaryota > Metazoa > Chordata > Mammalia > Chiroptera > Pteropodidae > Pteropus > Pteropus alecto. The sequence continues at coordinate 1,776,277 of NW_006434832.1, forward strand.
GGTACAAGGAAAATCTGAAACCGTTAGAGTGAGAGAAACCAAGTAGAGAGGATATTTCAAGAAAGAGCGGTCAACAGCGTACTTCCTAAACACATGTGGACTGAGTCAAGCTACCCTTAAGTAAATAAAAATGTCAGTAACTCAGGGTCCAGTTTCTTTCCATGGTCATGAAAATATGTGCGACGGCATTCTCTGCTCCCCCCAAATTAGTTCATCCTGATTTTATTTCTAACATTTTCTCACTGAGACCTGAGCCTCACACCCAATTCTGTCACCCGCAAAGGCTAATCACCACGTTCTACTAATTTTGCTTTTGTAATATTTTTCATATCTTTTCTTCTCTTCCCATTGCTGCCACCCTAATCCAGGCTCTAAGTACCACACGGTTGCACGAGCAGAGCCTACTAGTCCCCCAGATCACTGTCTTTCACCAACTCCTCTCCATGGCAATCCATTCTGCACAGTACACCCATATTCATTATCCTAAAATATTAACTTTAACTGCTTTATTCTACTACTGAAAATTCCCCAATGACTCCCGATTATAATCATTTGTTCAAAAATTTCATTCATTTAGCAAATATTTACGTAGGGCAGTGCTTTGCAAGCTATTTATGCCACACTCCAGTTTTTTTGTCTGTTCTTTTAAGTGTCCATCCATTGCAGATGAGTGTTTTTTGTAAAATACAGTAACAAACATTGTGGTAAAGTTAAATTGCTAAAATAAAGTTTCTAAATTCTTACTCTCAACTTTGACATTTATCTTCCAGTGGACTGGAATGATGAGACATGGATAAAAAGTCATCAGAGCTGTGCTTCCAAGGCCTCAGAACAGTGGTTCTCAGTGCAGGGCGATTTTGCCATCCAGAAGAGACAATGTTTTCATTGGTGTGTTTGGGGTACCAGGCAGGGAACTCCTGGAATGGAGTGGATAGAGGCCAGAGATGCTGCTAAACATCCTACAATGTACAAGACAGCTCTGCCCCAAAACCTGACAAAAAAATTATTCAACCTAAAAAGTCAAAAATGCCGAGGCTGAGAAACTGCCTTATGAGTGCAATGCAAACGAATAATTATAATACTTAAGAACCTAGCTAAATTCTAAGTATATACAAGGTGCAGGGGAAGGGTAAGAGAAGCACCTGAGTCTGAAAAATTAAACAGGTACAATCCTTACCAAAAAAAAGTCCTCACCTCTTGATTCACAGCTTTCTACAATCCAACTCCGATCTAACTTTTAAATCTAAATTCCTGCTTCTCCCCAACAATAGCTTTGCTAGACTGGTCTAAGTTGTGAATTCTAGACCTTGCTTAGTCTGTCACTCTTCCCAGGATATGGACAACCATCACTTCTCCCTCTATCCAAAACCAAGCTCTACTTCCTCTATGAAGTCGTCTGTGATTCTCTCTCAAAATTTCTACAGGACCTACCACCTATACCACTTATTTGGCATTTTATCATACACTGGCTTTTGATAGCACTTGTTTGGTTATGTTGTTTAACTTCTAAATGATTATTTAATTTTAACATTGATGTTCCATCTCTAAGTTGACAGTTCACTTAAAACAGAGCTTCTGACACACCAAAGCAACCACTTCCTTCCTGGATTATGCTACAATAGGTGCCAAAAAACATATGAAGAAAATGGACTAGAGTTATTAGACCTTACAGTCCTACCACTAACTCTTCATGTCTTTTGAGCTCATGACTTTTTGAATACATCGGGTTACTAAAGAAGTAGCTTATTTATTAAACCGTAGCGTCTTAGAGAGTTCACTCGCTCTCATGTATTGAGCAGTTATATTTCTTACTCCAGGCCAAGATGATTTTTGACACATTCAAGTTCCAGAAAATCTGCTAGAAATAAGAAAATTAAGAAATCTCAATTGAGAGTTTCTCTACTCAAATTCTGAAACCTGAACAAAGATCTTTATGCTTTCAACCAACACATTCACTCTCTTGACAAAAATGTCTCTAACCTTAAAAAGAAGAGAGAGAGGAGAGGATAGAAGAGGAAAAAGAAGAAGCTTTAACTATTTAGCAGAGGAAAGTTTAAACAGTTGTCTAATATCTAAATACAAAGATCAGATGTCTACAGTTTATAACTATACATATAAATATGTAGAATTCTAGCAAATTAAAATTACTAAAGTACTAGATAATTTCTAAATGCTAAAGTTGTCATTTACAAATGCATACAGGAATGGTAAGGGGTGAGGCGGACCTATAGGCCTTCAGTGTTTTAATTAATTTCTCTCTTCCTTTTTATGCCCCCAACCTATTACGTCTCAGTTCTCAGAACCTTTATATATAAAAAAACTTTGTAAATTTCTTTGAGAATTAATTAAGGAAGAAAAGCAAAAATGAAACTTATTTACTCCTCATAGGATAGTCTTTGACACAAAATTCAAGGCTTTCCTTGAATTCTTAGCTTCTAGCGACTACTTGATTCTTAGCTTCATCTCTCAATATCTGGAGAGGCGGTTCAGAATACAGATTCTGGAACCAGCCATTCTGATCTCCAATCCTGGCTCTGCCACTTACTAGTACAAACTTAGTCATTTCCTTCTCCTCCTTCAGGGTTCCTGAGCCAAGAGAACCAAGTCCTAGTCCCTGTTCTGCCTGTGACTGACTGAGTGACCTGGATGACAGAGAAGGAGCCAGGATTATATGAGACCAGTGGTTTTCAACCGAGGGTGATTTTGCCCCCAGAGGATATCTGGCAAAGCCCAGAGATATTTTTGGTTTTCGCCACAAGGGGGAGGGGGAGGGGAAGTGCTACTGGCATCTATCTAGTGTGTAGGGGCCAGCGATACCGCTAAACATCCTACAATGCACAGGACAGCCAGCACCCCGCGCCAAATAATTATCCAGCCCAAAATGTCAATGGTGTCACAGTTGAAAAGCTCTTGGCTCTAGCTCCCTCAAAGACTGCCTCAGAGGTCCCCAAGGAGTGGGGCCGAGAAGGCCCATTTTAATGGTTTTGTATGACGGGCTTTCATGAGAGAAGAACAATATAAGGGTTAAGGGCATGGACTGAGGCCAGACTGCCTGGGTTCAAATCTGATTCTGCCACTTACTAGCTATATGGAGACAATACAGTATCTACATCATAAGGTTGTGAGGATTACATAAATTAATATATGTAATTTATTAGAACAGTGCCCGTCACTATAAAAGCATTAGCCACCACCATCATTATCACCAATCTATGGAAGAAAAGCAGGAAAAAACATCAATCATTGCACTTTAGAAACCGCATGAGTTAGATTCCGCAGTGGAAAGGTTCTGAAGACTGAAAACAAATTCAAGCAGAGCAGTCCTGCTCTCCCTCGAGTCACCTTTCTCACACTCTCCTCTCTAATGCTCCCACAACTGCTTCTAGTCTGGATGCAAATGTTCTCACAGTTTGGAGAGAATACAAACTACTTACACCTACTGTTATAATGCAAAAAGATATGGGAGGAGATAGTTTGTTGCATACCAAAACCTGGTTCTTATCCTTCCAGTAGAAAAGGACAGGCACTTCGGTCTACCCTGATAAGGGAAAGCCGCCAATGCCCTGAGAATCCGGGCCCTCACCCCCACGTTCTCCACAGAAACTTTACGAAGGGAGTGGGACACACCTGTTGCCCTGCTCCCTTGCTGTACTGACAGTGTAGCTACCACATGAGAGAAACAGCCCATGATATTATCTTTTCGTTTGTTTTTTTAATTACACAAGTAGAAATCTAATATCACAGTAAAACATTCAGACAGAGAGGTACGCAGAGTAAAAGAACAAAAATCTTATATTTCCCATCCTAACGTCCCTTTCACAGAAGTAAATAATTTTTTAAAATTTAATGTGTGTCTGTACAGACTTGCAGTTTTATATACGTATCTATTAAAACAAACATGTCTGCAATTTAGAACTACATCACTTTAAATTTGATCTACTGTATTCTATAATTAAGATGGGAAGATATAGCATAATTTATTTAATCAGTTCCTTACTGGTGGACATTTAGGTTTAAACTTAAACTTCAACTTTATAATGACTCAATTATTGATCTGTAGGTAACTCAACTGTAGATGCCCATTAATCTAATTCACTGGTGACTCTATAGACAGCTATGCATCCACAAAAGATTTCTTTCTAAAAGTCAGTTTATAAATAAAAAAATGACAGCTGAATTTGCATGTAGTTTGACTCTGAGATATAAGCACAGTCACTTTATTTCTATTCAAATACAAGTAAACTTAACATAAAAAAATTTAAACCAATGGGAAAATTAATTAGAAGTTAAAATTTTCAATTTACAGAAAGGCACAGATAGTATGTTTTTTACAGTATGTGCTTGATCTCTAAAGTCTGCTCTAGAGATTTTGGAAATCACATGGTCAAAAGCCACTGTCTTCTAATTTGAAAAAAAAAATCACTTTATAAATTTCTCAACCTGAAGTTGGAATTAGTAAATTATTAAATTATGACATTCCTCATGTCCAAGTATCATCTATACGTACTTTGTGGAAAACCAGAAGGGGGAAATTTTGCGTCTCTAACCAGTGAGCAATTGCTTTCTTTTCCTTTCCTGATAAATTACAGGCAGACTTGAACAGATGTCAGGTTGGCATTCAAAACCTAAAATATAGCTGAAAAGCAAGTTATGACTAATACAAGGGAAAAAGATGAATGTCAGAAAGCTTCATTTTTTTCTTCTTTTTTTCAAATTTCAGATAAGCTCTTTAGCCTTAGGGTTCCTTTTACAGAGCCCTGGAGTTCGCTAGATGTCTTAACCCCCATTTAAATTGCAATCTCTCCTCGTGAGTGGGGGTGTGAAAATGCATTTTAAGAGTGTCAGTGTTTATGTTAATCTTCGCAAGAACTCCCCCTCTCCCAAACATGGCATGCACAAAACCTTAGCGCCCTTTCTTCCACTGTATTTTATTTGCACTGTTTTTAGCATCTGAAAGATATCTGCATGTGATTGAATGGCTCCTTATCTCCTGGCAGCTCTACTTCATAAACTGCAGTCTCACTTATGATAACAGAAAAGAGTTGCTTTCCTCTTGAATTTCAAAAGAAACCTTAAAAATACAGATTGAAAATGGGCTTAGAGAGAGAGGCACAGAGGAAAGGAGACCAAAAAGAACACTGTCAGTTTCAAAGAATGGGGGCACAAGACCACAACAAGTGGCTTTCCTCCCCACTAGGTGGCCTGGATAGCTACAAGGTAGAGATCCATCAAAGGACAGTGTGAGGCTTGAGGACTTAAGTTTCTACACCCTTTTCCTTCTAGCTCTAAAGTGGATATAACCTCTGTCCCCTTTCCTGGGAGAGACGTGAACCTAGTCCTAAAGTCACATTAAGGGGCATTGATTTTTTTTTAACAATTATTTCACTGTTCCTTCAAAAGCATTTGTGGGGTTTTTTTGCTCTGACATTTACAGTTTAGAGGTAATTGCCAGGGATGTTGAAAAATGAAGTTTCTTTGCAGAAACTCTATCTTTGCCAACAGAAGAGCTACAATGAGAGGGGAGGTGATCAACTGTTTATCCTGAGCACACCCCGCAAAACTGCCTGTAAAGGAGTAAGTGTGGTAAATGTCTGAACGAAAGCATATATTCAGTTGACACCTGAGTATGCTCGAGGACAGCAATCAGTTGTTGAATTTATTCACCTGTACTTTCAGATACTGGTTTTTGATGCCTACATTTCTATCTGGAACTCAAAAGGCACTTACTTCCATTATCCCATAAAGTAAGGATTTAAGGTCATTCCTAACTAAACGTCTATCGTTATGGAGGTCGGAGGACATTCTAACTAAACAGCTATTCGTATCCACTAAGTGCAAGGTCCAGGTCTAGTTTTCTTTGCTAATGCTTTCATATACTTCCAAGGAAG
>NW_006434832.1:1782180-1820160 GCF_000325575.1 Pteropus alecto
TGGGCTTGGGAGTCCAATGCTAAAGAAAATAGTTACTGATTAAAACAACAACAGTCTAAACTGAAATTCCCTCTAAGTAATCCCTTTTCCTATTTCTACACATGGCCTTTAATGCCCTCTCTTTAGGGCTGTATGTGACTTCTCTTTTAAGGCTTTCTTTGATTTTGATTCTATAAAAATATTACAATAAGAACAAGAAGATATATAGTACATACTTGAAGGTACTTCAAGAGGGAAACTAACAGGTTGGAAACTAACAGACAGGACACTTATTTTATGCGTATCACCTCATCTGATTCCTAATTTTACTGCATAATGGTGTGCCTCTGGTTAGTCCTTCGGTCTTCCTACATCTCATCAGCAACATTCTGTACGTATCAAAACTATATTTTCAATTTTGAAAAGCAACATGAAGTTTTACAACCAAAAGGAAAGAATTATATTATCTAGAAGCATAATTATCAGTCTCATAAACACGACATAAGAGGAGTCTAAATTTATCATTTTGTGAACTTGAGACTTTGATGTATAGGCAAAAAGATACATTTAGTTAAAATTCCTGTTTACAGAGTAGACATAACCCTATACTTCATGGTAAAGATAATGATTAGGTTTCAAGCCAAAAGCAAAAAAGTTCTCTGCTTAAAACAAAACAAAACAGCCCCATAATTACTCTTTTCTAATCGCTATTTTTTTTTTCATTTGAATTGATTTAACCAACCCAGTGTTCAACTGGATCCTAAAATCATACATCTTTATCTATTTAGTTAACAAAGAGTGAGGAAAATAATCAGCCAATTTTGTTTCCACCTAGCAGGGTAAAAGAACACAGGGTATATAAAAAAAGGACTTGTGTAGTGTTATTTTATATTCTACCCATATGTAGCAATTTGTACTTTTATATACCCTTACTAAAGTCTAATGAGAACTTTATAACCACACTGTACTTGGAGTGTAATAAGTTTATTCTACTATGTAACTGCCTCAAATTTCAAAGGAAAAAAGAAGCCTTTATTGAAAATTAGGGAATGACACATGCATAGCAAGAGAATTATTTCTCAGTCATTTTACCACAAAAAAATAGCTTTAGGACACTGAGAATCTTCTTTCAGAAAAAAGAAATTGTCTTTCAATTCAGCTTAAAAGCCAAAGTAGCTTTACACTTATTCTCTTTTAAATCAAATTGATAACATATGCTTCTTGATGGCAAAGGCCATAACGAAATAAAAATATATTACTTTTTTTTTAAAGGACAGAACTCTTTTTTGGTTTAGTTAAATTAGTATAAAATATTAGAAAAATAAATCCATAAAAAGAGTTCTGGAGAGTAGCACTCACAAAGAAAATTCAAATCCTTGGTCCTTAGTCAAAAAGCATGTTAACAGCAACAAAAGCATACTATTATAATTCAACTAATTTCAATATGGATCGCAAAAACAGATTAATTTCGCTCAGAAATTCCAAATCTGTTTTGGTTTAATTTCAAACTTTTCAACAGCTGGCAAAATCATAAATCGACTATTAAGAGTTTTACTCCTTTATGCATTATCTACCCAACATCAGACAGAGGCCCTAATGAGCAGGGTTTAGATAATGCACCAACACAAAACTAGTGTCTGAATAACTGAATCTTCGATAGCTTCTAAACTGTGAGAAAATATTTATAATGTGATTAAGGATATGGCTTTACAGAAGCAGTTATTTTTGTACTTGTTGGCTAGATAGTATAATATTCAAAGAAACATAACCATTAAACTCTTTCTGCACCAGGGCTCACTCTTGAAAACCAGAAAAAATATCTGACGAGAATAACAACATTTGGAATGGTCCTTTTATCTCTGCTTATAGCTAAAATACACATAAACAATATTTTCATGTCCTAATCAGAAAGCTTTATAGATTTATTGTGTCTCAAAATACACATTACCAAGATAGTGAACTATCACATTTTTTACTATTTTCCAAATTAAAATTCTGTTTTTAATGGACTTGGCCTTTGTATCTTTTAGATAAAGAAGTATGTTATTGCCATTTCAAGGTGTATAAAACTAAGGTGATGAGGGTCTCTGTCATTTTCTCTTAATCCAATTCCAAACTCGACCTTTACCCAGTGAACAGGTGTGTGCTGTGCCTGTAATTTATCAGAGTGAGCGACCCGGCAGAAAAGCTACCAACAATAGGAGGCTAATAGAACCAGGCACTTAGCGCCTAGAAAGCAGTTCTCATCCCCACCATTATGAATATACTTTTATCTCCCAGTAGCAATTTAAAGATAAAGAATGATGGGGGTGAGGGGAGTAATATATTCATATTCCTTCAGTTTTTTGGATTCTGTTTTTATCCTAATAGTCTGCCAGCAGCTATAAGGTTATAAATTCCTTTCTCAGATATTCTGTTTCTCACATTCCAATCCAACCTATGATATGGATATGAAAACAGTCATGACAGCATTTCCACTAGGGCAAAAAATGCCACTTCACACAGATAAATTAAATAAACCTTCAAGAAGAAAGTGATAAATGAATAGCACATTTCTTTGAATGCAATGTGGAAACTCCTACGTATCCCCTACATTTGTCTTATTGGATCATACTTATCTAATTTAAAAACGTGCCAAGTATCCATTTACTAGGTATGAAGAGGTACTAATTGGTAATATGACAGCACACTAAAAAGAAGCAGCAGCTAATATTAGAACAATGCACAGCTAATATTAGAACAATGCCCACAGACTAATAGGTAATAATTATTCAGCAGGGTAAATCTTAACCATAGTGGATCTTTAGAGTCAGATGAAATTTCTAAATATTCCATATAGAAAAACATTCACAAATAACTAAATAAAATAAAGTTTCTAAATGTCTTATAGAAAAAAATCATACTTGAATAAATTCGAGCAAAACCACAAATACTTCCATGATTTCCCCATAAAATTAAAATGTAATTTTAAAAGATCTAACACTTCAAAGATTTTTCTAGAAAACTTTTTTTAAAAGAAGTTAAAAGAGAAAAATACTTTGGCAGGTCTGAAGAATATTTTTAAAACAATACTGAAAAGAGACCAAATCACACTCACTTTTTAAAAAACACAAGATTTAATCAAATTTTCCTTTTTAAACTCACCCATCTGCTCCACAATCTCAGGAGGAAACACTCGGGAAGCAAATGCTCGTCGAAAAATATCTGAAAATTCCTTGTCCAGACCTCCTATCCCCATTTTTTCGAAATTCCAGTCAGGATTGATGATAGACTGGCGATTTTCCTTGGTTTTAGCTTTGCCTATGTCAAACAAAGATAATCAAATGTGAGTTAAAAACAGTGTCAAAAGACAAAACTCCCTGAGCATCCTCAATGAATAAAGAGAAGCTACCTTTATACAAAGATGAACAGCGTGGTCTTTGCTGATGTTCTAATAAGAAGGATGAGTTTTTCTATGCTAACTATTTTGTCTGGTTCCCATTTAGGGTCAGTAAAACACTTTCAAGATGACTAAACTCATGCCGAAGCCCATTTGTAATCAATCCATGGAGCTTGGTTGTCTTAACCTCTAATCCCAACCGAGTTAGCTAATTTGGTTGATTAGAAGAAACATCATGTGCATATCTGAAGACAACACTAGCTGGCAGAAATGCAAATGAAATCTACCAGTCCCTCAAAGCTCCTAAAACAAGTGTATTTAAAAATACATATATTTATCTAGATTAAGTTTATAATTGGGTATATAATCCCTAAACCTGAGAAGATGCACTAAATAAATTTGATGTCTTATTTGCTTTTTCTTTACTTGCACACAGAAGTGTAAAATCATCCTAAAGTCTTTAATAATTTCAAAATTTGTATTTTCCAATTCTTTCACGAAGATAAAAATTATTTAATTTAAATGTCACAGTGCCACCTAAAGTAACTTAAGAGAACCATATTATTTCAAATACAAAGAATAAAATACCTTACTACACTCTACTATATAAACAAAAAAAGAAAGTAATATTATAGTTTTGTTTTGTTTTGTTTTTTAATTAGGGAAGAAAAGTTCATATTAGAAAAAGTGTATCCTCGATGGAGTTTGATGGTTAGAGTTTTCTGGACTTAACCACTTCCTTTATAAAGCTATGGAAAATGTTCCTTATGCTCTACTGCCCTCTTGTGGCCAAAATTACTGCATGCTAAATCATTACACAATTTTATTTTCTAATGAGAAAAACCTATCAATCACACCTTTTCATGAATTACTTAGAAATACCCACATAGTATGAAAGTTACAAAACTCCCTTGGGATAAGATACCCTAACAAAAGGTGTACAAAACATAAAATACGAGATAATCATTGTAGAAATGTACCGGATCAATAACGAGAGATTTTGATATATCCTACATCCACAAAATAACTTAGTCATTAAAAATTATGTTGTAAAGTTGTGTTCATTAAGATGCCTGAAATATATTAAGCATAAAGAAAAAGTTATAAAATGGTATGAAAATTGACTTAAATTTTTAAATTTTGGAGTTGTGAGTTGTTTTTGAGTATCTATCCATATTTTATAAAATACTTTATAAGTAAGAAAAAAACAATAAAAAGGAACAATAATCTATAAATGAAGAAAAAAGGCCACACATTCAAAGTCAAATAACCTTGGATATGATAGTGTATACTTTCTTCTGGAGTAGACAATCAACTTAGTTAAAGCAATCAAAAATAAGAATTACTATACAGTTAGTGGCATCATTATTCTGGTGAGTTAATATTCTTAAAGAACAATGTGCATTATTTGAATATAACAAAAATAGGGCTAACGTAAAAGAGTAAGAATGAACTACGAATCTGTTGGAACTACGAACCTGCACATTCATCATTCAACTCAATCACTAATAGAAGTGACACCCGTATCATGTTTAACACACAACCAGGTGAGGGACAATCCACAGACTGACTGGTTCTCAAGGTCACGAGAGACTGTGAAAGCCTAAGGAACTGTCAGAGACTGGAGAAGACTATGAGACTATAAACAGCTAACTGTAATGTGGGATCCCGAGTCAGATCCTAAGATAGAAAAAGGACCTAATGAAAAAACTGGTGAAATCCAAATAAAGTCTGTGGTTTACTTAGGAGCAATGAAACCACATTTATTTCATTTTGGTAACCGTACTACAGCTATTTAAGACATAACATCAAAGGAAGTTGGTGAAGCGTTTACAGCAACTCTTTGAACTACTTTTGCAAATCTTCTGTAAGCCTGAACTTTTACTTATTTATAGTGTGGTTACTCGGAAATTAAAAATTACATGTGTGGCTCACATTATATTTCTATTGGACAATGCTGATCTAGTGAAGGTTTCAAACTTTACCATCAGCACATCTGACGAATAGGAAATACTTCTTGGTTTTGTGAAAAGCCTTCTCAAGGGCAGGGCCCCTATTCGCCTTCTCCACTTGAAAATCACCGTAAGCTGAGTCACATATAGTAACAGCAATAGACCCCACTTCATTCGGAATCTTCTAAAAACTATAAATCTTACCAATAAGATTGAGTGATGAATTTTCTGCTTTTTCAAATGCAACTTGACTGTTTCCAACAACCAGTCCTACTTCGATCTGGATAGAAAAACAGTAAGTAGTAGTTAGTCTACCAGCTGACTTCTGGACTTCTAAAAGCAAAGCCAAAAATGAAGGGGAACGAGGTCTCTCGGAGAAGAGCAAATCTTCCAAACTATCATCCAAGTTACAGTTATTTCTGTCATAACTACCTTCCTATTATTCCTATTTTCTTTATTTCAATGCATATATCTTTTCATAAGGCCTGTCTTCTTCTTTTTTATTTATAATAAATATCATCTTCACTCAACCAGGATTACAGGTACATATAAAAGTTCAAATTATTATTAGGTCTGTAAATAAGTGTATTTTATGCTATATTTTAATAACAATGCTGGCTATAAAAACAGAGTACATAACATGAAAGTGTACATAACATGAAAGAAATCACTGAGCAAGAGAATGGATGGGAAAATTTGCTTACTATGCACAATTCACCTCATAAAGACTGTCCAATAAAGATTATTAGAAATAAAACATACCTTCTGCCTTTTACCGGTCGCAGGCTCTCCCTTCAGGATGCTAGGATCCATGGCTTCAATATCCTTTACCAGCAAGCCAAAAAGCTTCTCATTGAAGCTAAAGACAAGCTGTGTAGGAAAGAGGTAAAGGGAGAAAAATCACTTTATGATATAATGGCTTGATGCTCACATCACCAATGTTTTCCAAATGCAGGAAACCAGCTTTGTCTTGTGTATCCCTCTCAAATATGGTCCACAGGCAAACTACCCACCTAACCAATGAAAGGAAAAGGGAACTACTATTTATTGAGTATCTACTATGTACCAAGCAAACACGACAGGAGGTTATATAATTCAGTCACAAACTCTCTTAGAAACAAATCATTCTCCAGTTTTACTAGTAAGGAAACAGATCCAGAAGAAGGCTAAGCAATGGGACCAAGTCACAGGAAATGACACTGCCAGGATTCAAGCCTGAATCTGTGACTCTGATATCCATGCTTTTCTACAACCAATACAAAATGCCTGCCATACAAGTGCAGAGACAGCGTCTGAATGTTCATTCATTAGCCAAGTATTTATTGAGTGCTTTCCACAAGCTAGGCCCTCTTCTACATGCTCGGGGTGTAACAGGCAAAGCTGTCAATCCCGCCACTATTAACTACTCCAAAGGGAACTGAATACTAAGAACAGTGATTTGGGGTGAGATTTATTTCTTCTCTGTATCACGGAGGATTTTCTTGCATGGGTTTACAGACATCTGCATGTTATTAGGTTTAAAGTTATTATAAACACCAAAGCATTTTCTATTAAATATCCTTCTAAGCATATTCTGTTAAAACACTAAAACTAAAGGTCAAAACAATAAAGTTTAATGAGGCGATATGAACACGACTATCAGTCAAAAAGTGTAAGAATCCAGAGGAATGTAGTATAGTCCAAAAAGCAACGGACAGGTGGTTGATAAATTATCAGCTAAATGTCCTCTCGGGAGGCCTTCTCGGACCATTTAATCCAAAGTAGCACCACAGGGGCTCCCTAGTGCATCATCCCGTTTAACTTACATCAAATTACTTAACAGTACATGGCATTTCTCTATTTTGTGTCTTCCCAAACTAGAAAGTAAGCTCTATGAAAATAGAGATTATGTGTATTTTGTTCATTGCTGGTCTGCAGTGCCTAAAATAGCAGCTGGAACATAACTAGGTGTTCGATAAATATTTACTTAATTAATTGATCGATTAACTAGTGGGTTCTTGTCTCAGCTACACCCCTGGATGTATGAACAGGGACATGTCATTTATCTTCTCTGGACCTAAAATTCCTCATTCGCAAAATGAAGAGGTTAGACAAGATAATCTTAGGTTCATTCCAATTCTAATATTCTTAAAAATAATAATAAATGCACTATATCCTTTTCCTGTCTATCAGTAATTCAGCTTCTACTAGCAAAAGTCTGAGATTATAATGTGTCGATTATCAAACCCTTAGAGTCTTGTTCCAGATCTTTGCCATTTCAGTTAAACAAGAGAATGACAAAAAATAACACTCCTTTCAGCCCAACAGCTCTTTCTTTCTATAGCGTCTCTCATTCCTCATCCTGCATGCCTTCCCACGTAGGAGACTGCAAGGGCATTCTAGGTAAGTCAGTAGAGGTCAGAACGCTACAAGCAAGGATTCTCAAATATTTTGGTCTCAGGACCCCTTTATGAGCCTAAAATTTTTTGAGGACCCCAAAAAGCCTTTGTTTATATGGATTATATCTATTGATATTTAGCATATTAGAAACTAAGACAAAAACTTAAAAGGCATTTGTTAATTTAAAAATAACTAATAAATCCATCATGTGTTAATATAAATATTTTTAATTTATTTTAAGAAACTCTTATTTTCCAAAATAAAAAGCACAAGCTGGAAGAAAGGTATGGCCACATTTTCACAAATCTCTTTAATGTCTGGCTTAATGGAAGACAGCTGGACCCTCATATCTGCTCCAGCAGTCGACGTGCTACACCAGCACGTAGTCTAAACTCCGCTGTACACTCATGAGAGAACAAAAGGAGAAAGACACGTTATGTCTTGGTATTAATATGAAAATAGTTTTGACTTCGCAACCCCCTGAAAGAGCCTCAGAGACCCCCAGGGGTCTCAGGACCATGCTTTGAGGACCCCTGCTATGGAGCTACCGTAGGAAAAAGGAGCTGGGGATGATTAAGAAAAGTCACAAAGAAGAAGACAAATATAAGAGCAACAGAGCAATAATTATTTATGTGAACAAACAGCAATTTATGAAATCACACATTTTTTTAGGGTACGATTTTAAAAGAATAGAATTTCTTCTTAGGAGGTTAACAATATATTAAGTGAAGTCCAAAAAAAAAAAAAATTGCAACATAAACAATATCATTTTAAAGTAGAGAAAATTTGGGTTTCAGAGGTTCCATGAAAAATCTGAAAATATATAATAATAATTTTCTTAAGTTTCTCAAAGAAGTTCATAACCAAAGAAAAAACTACTTTTCTACAGAAATATATCAGTAAAAGAGAAAGACATCCAAAGACTAAATAAATGTGCCACAATAAGAAAAAAAGAAATTTGAGTCACACATGTGTGCAGTGTTTCCAAATTTAGACAGAAAAGCTGCTGTAATTAAATAGGATGTTGAAACCTAAAAGCTGCTTTAGAATTTTTCTGAACAGACGCCTTCTTTGAGGTTCAGTAAACATATCTCCTTCACTTTTCATCACTCACCTTGCATATACCTGTTCATATGCAAAGCTCCTCTCATTTTTAAAAAGCAGAATTAATTGTGGACAACTGCAAGAACGAGAATGCCTATAAAGTGAAAGAAATGAAAGAAAATTCCAAACTACCTGCTGCCCCACTGAGAACGCCTGGTTGTTGAACTGCTGAATAAACTCTGCTGCCATCTTGTCAGTATCATAAGGGTTGGAATCGATGCTTTTTTTCTGCAGGAAATCGATCTCGATGGTCATTGTGCCAATACATTGTTTGGCCTTGTCAAATGTATACAAGGACACTAGAGGGGGAAAAGAAACATTTTTTTTTTTTTTAAATCACAGGGATATCAAATGCTTGCTATGTTTCAAGTAACTAAAAGTTTTACATAAATGAATCATAACAGAACTTGTCCAAAAGGAGACATTACATGGCCTTCACTGGATGGACACACACAGGCACAGATTTTAAAACATGGTAATAACCACTAGATATTTTCTTCCCCATATCAATTAATTAGAACATATTGAACAACACTTTCCTTCTACTTTTACACTCTCTCTGTCTCTCTCTCTCTCTGTCTCTCTCTCTCTCTCTCTCTATATATATTTTTTTAAAGTTTATTTTGCTTTTTATTTATTTTTGCAAGTAGAATTTTTGTGAGGTCTTCTCGTTTCTGATTTCTAATCTGCCATCTTCCCTCATATCTCTACTTTTACCCTCTTAAGGAGAAATCACAGCCCCCCCCCCGCACCTCTCCCCAAATGACCTCTTCCCCTTTCTCATTTAACAGAGGACGCTTACATTTACAAGGAGCCAGCATAGCACACTGTTTCTAAAAAGATTTTTCTGACGCAAAAAAGAGCTAGGCTGAGAACTGTGTGGCTCTTTTGCCCTAAGAAAAGGAGGGGAGTTTGCTTCAGAGCAACTTAGGAGTCTGACATTTCTTGCTGAATACTATAAAAATATTTACTGAGTACAGTAATTTCTACATGTAGGACATGTAGAACAGAGTAAAGACCATGTTTTTAACTCATCTTTGTATTTAACAGCACCTAATGGTGTGTGTTAGATGCTTAATATACTCATGAACTATTTAAATAAAAGAACAGCAGCAAATAAATAAATAAATAACCATAGTCTCTTTGTTAATAACAAAAGTGGCAAAACAAAGAAACTTTGAAGTCTAAATGTTTTAATAGATTCTGTTTGTAACTAGAGAAGCATTTAGTGCTCTGTGCCTTGATTTGTCACATCTATAAAACAGGAAGATTGGATTAGATAAGTCTTTATACTAAATTCTTCACACTTAAAATTCTGTTCTAAACTTATTTCTTATAATCTAGCCACTTGAGTTATGTACAAGAATTTTCTGTAAATTCTTTGAATGAAATTGCTTGTGTAATATTTTTATATTTTGGTTTGCTGTCATAAAGGGAGACATATGTATTTTAAAGATAAACATTTTCAAAAGCAAAATTACAAAGAAGGCCAGGGTGAGGAATAGAAAACATACTATCACAGAATGAGTTCCAATCACAGCATAAATTCAAATTTTGGCTGAAAGTTTCAGAATACTCTCCTGCCTCCACTTTTGGATATTTGTTCTTTCTTAACATTTCCCAGAAAGTACAGGTTACAGGCCAAGTAACTTTCATAAACAAGAGAGCTTAATTGTTTCCCCACAGAGTGAAGATATATATAGGATGAAATATTAATATAAGTATGAATAAGTTGATTCAAAAATTCTATTTCCAGGTGTCTGGTCCTGGAAGACTCTTGTAATCTCATGTAATCTCTCCCAGAAAGACTAAAAAGATAACTATAGGGAAGTTCATTATAACATTATTTATAATAGTCAAACATTGAAAAAAATGCTCATCAGTAAGAGAATGGTCAATACAATAAAGGATATTCATAATATGAAATACCATAGAGAATTAAAATAAAAACTTGATGTATGTTTAATAAAGGTGGATGGCCCATTAAAACATAATATTGAGTGAAAAAAGTATATTACAGAAAGGTTTGTATAGTATGATTCCATTTAATGCATTAAAAACTCCAAAACAATTCCACGTCATAATGCACATATATGTATGTATATGCACATATGTGTGTGTGGGGGGGTGTACCATCCTTATAGCAAGAAATATGAGTAAGTATGTTAAAATATCATTACTGACTACAGTTTTTAAGTACATATAATTTAAGGTCCACATTCTTAAATAGAAAAGAACAAGCTGCCACAATTTCAAATGTTTTGGGCAGTACCATGGACAGAACCAATGGCAGCACCATGGTCAGCGCCACCATTAGCCCCAAAGGGACAGGTGCCCCAAAGGTTTCATTCAGGAGCAAAGGGTGAGAGGTTGAAAAAGCTTTCTTATTTTATGACTAACATCAATTTAATACCAAAGATTAATAAAAAAAATTTTTATAAGCAAAAAAATGTATAGCCAATGCTTTGAATAAATGTAGACATCACAATGACAGGAATACGACAGTGGTCAAACACGTGCTAATTGAACATTAGTCTGTAATTCTTAAAACATGGCATTTCCAGATGAAAAGAAGACTAAGCAATTCTTCCAGAAGATTCTCAAGTAAAACTGCTGACCTGACTAAAAAATTCCCACCTTACAGACAGAACTCTTGTTCCAGAATCTTTGAATTAGCACTTCCCTTCATGCCACACCTCTTGTCCCATCTTTGCCTATCTCTCTACTTACACGGAACCAGCTTTCTACCTTCACGGCCACGTCATCCACATGGAGCAGGCCCGCACACTCTTCCTCGCCTCAGGCTTACTCCACCCTAGTCCCAGCTGATCACTTGGTTTCATGATTTTGCCCATTAAGTCTGTTTGATTTACCTTTTAAAGAACTTTACAATCAAGATAAAGCATTTCTGGTAAGAGAATGCTTTAAACATAATTTAAGTCACAAAACATATTTCTCAATTCATCAAGATTCATCAAGTGTGAATGTTCACACTTTTTCATAACTGAATTTATCTACATTAAAAGTTAAATTTAAGCACACTCTTACCCTATATTTAGAAAATTACGTTTAAGAAAATTAGAAACCTAAGCTACATACACACCCATTTTTCTCATTAGACTTGACAAGTGTTCAATTTTATTTCTGCCAGTGTCTGCAAATAGGGAACCCTGGCTTCGTGCACTGACCTACTTTATTTCGGTGCTGAACTCCTGCACCGTCTCAGCTTCTCACCATGCTTCTGGTGATGGTGAAGGGAGGTGATGGTGAAGGGAATCACTTATGTCAGTGTTCCCCAAAATGGGACTCATAAGAACCACTACGGGTGATTGTTAAAAACACAAAACACAGATCACGACTCAGGAGGAGAGGCCTGGGGATTTTGTTTTTGTTTTGGTTAAAAAAAAAAAAAAGGCAAATTCTCCAAGTGTTTCTTTCAGGGAACTTTGGAAAGCACTCTCATTTTCTTTCCTTCCCTTACTGCACCCATGAAGCTGACATGACGTTATATAACAAGATCCACACTCCATTTTCTCAATTTTCCCATGCAAAGAGATAATCCAGTTTTTGCTTATAATCCACAAGTGGCTTAGTCCTATTTTTCCCCTGAAATCATGAACTGCTCTCCATGCCCTTCCCTGGTGAATTAATGATGACTTTACAATATTCTTTATTTTAAAAAGTGTACCATATTGCCACCCTTTCTTCTCCTTAGCCTAAATCTGACTTATCTTTCCAAACACAGGGGAAACATATCTTAGTTTACAGTAAAATGGAATCACCAAATAATGACAGTTATTCCTCTTCAACATAACTTAGACTTTTAAAAATATTTTTCCATAGCCATAGTTTCACAAAATCCTATTGAACACAAAATCCTAGGCTAGGCAAATCAAGTAACCTTTAAGCTATTCTCCTTGACTCCTGAATTCTCCCCACTCCTTGCTACACTCCACATGGACATTAGAATCCTTTCCTAAAAGTAGGATTTTGATGGGCTCATTCAGAAATTCTCAGGAGCTCTCAATTGTTTTTGCCTAAAATCCAGATTTCCAGTATGTACTGCAAGGCCCGCCACTAACTGCATACTCTACCCTCACCAATACAATCCAGTCAGGCAAACACTTCCTGAGCACTGCCTGTGATTTGCTTGCTCCCATCTCAATGCTTTTATTTATATTATTTCTCATCTTAAAAGCTTTTCTTCCTAATTTCTGAAACCTAACCACTAGACCACCAGGTTGCTCCTTTCTTCCTTATTTCTACCATGTAATATTCCCTCTCCCTTCATAATCATGCTCAAAACTCCAATGCCTAGAAAGATTTCTCTGGTTAATTTTCCAGCCTCCAATCAATCTATCTACTGTTCTGTCTTAACATTTTTACACAGTGCTCTTGATGGTAATATTTATGCACAGATTTACCTTGTAAATATTCTGTGAGCTTTAAATATGTGGATATTCTTTACCCCAGTAGATTGTAATTTCCGGGCAGAATAGCAGGCAGACAGAGAAGTAGGGCTATAGGTACTATAACTATTTACTTCCCATTCTTATAGATCTAACCAGTAATATGAATATGATGGATGTTTAATAGCCTGACAACCAGTAACAGAAAACTGTACGGATCTCCATAACTATAAGAAAATTATGAAGAAAATCAACCTCAGGTAACTAAAAAATATACCTACCTTCTATTTCTTGCCCAATAGAAAGTCCGGCCCATTTTCGCTGTAAAATAAGAGGAAAAAAAAAAAAGACACTTAAAACCAAATCAATCAAAATTAGAGAAATGAGGAAAACAGGAATTTCTATGAATTTCAGGAACACATTCAAAGACCAAAATATGGTATGCTGCTATGTGCCAAATTGTGTCCCACAAAAAGACATGTTGAAGGCTGAGCCCCAGAACCTATGAATGTGCCTGTATTTCAAAATAAGGTCTTTTCAGATGCAATCAAGTTAAGATGAGGTCAGTCATATCAAGTTAGGGTGGGCCCTAAGCCAATATGATTGGCATTCTTATAAGAAGAGACACACAGACACATGCGGAGAAAGTCATGTGACAATGGAGGCAGAGATTGAAGCAATACGTCTACCAGCCAAGGAACATCAAGGATTGTGGGCAACACCAGAAGCAAAGCATGGAACAGATTCTTCCCTAGGGCCTTCCGAGAGAGCATGGCCCTGTGGACGCCTTAATTTCAGACTTCTAGGCTCCAGAACTGTGACTGAATACATTTCTGTTGCTGTAAGCCACCCAGTTAGTGGTACTTTGTTACGGCAGTCTAGGAAACTTATATGCTACAGTTTATATCTGAACATTCACTCCAGAGCATACGAAGCTTGCCTTTTTTTATAGTAAAGCTGGCACCATTGAGTAGATGCTCCTTTGCACAATATAATCTTTCTGAAAACCTTTGTAGTAACAGATATTATTTCAGTGCTCTAAATGTACTGTGGTAAGTTATACTGTTTGTTACAGTACCACAAAAGGAAAGACACTCAACTGATAAAAACTAAATTAAAACTGGTCAGATAATCTATAATGAAACCTAAGCAGGGATTCGGATCATTAGATGGTCATGACTAGTCCTTGTGTACTAGCCAAAGGCTTTTCAGGCATTTTCAACCAGCCTTTAGCCTCTCCCCAGGTCCTGACTGATTACAACGGCAATAACGTATGGGGTCGGCCAGACTGTGTTTAGGCAGGAATTCGGGACTGGCTTGGTATAGATTCAAAATTAGTAATTACTGGTAACACTGCAAAGAACAGCGAGAAAAAATAATTTTTGGCTAAAAATCAAAAGTTTGCCTACTCATCTATCATGGGTTTTGTTGAATTTTAAATATGTGCAACATCAAGTGCTCTCCCGTCCAGCTTTCTCACCACAGGTCACTTCTCCCTCCTCGCTGCCCTTCATGTCCCTCTTCTCTAATATCCCACCCTACTTGCAGCAACCTGAAATTTAGGAGCACGTGGTTTAGCTCAGACTTGGGGTCACAGAGCAGCCACATTTAGATTCTGTACGTCAATCCCAAAGACAGCCTCAAAGGATGATAAAAATAGTATCTATTGTACGGGGCTGTTTTGAGAATTAAATTAACAAAAACATGCGAAAGTACTTAGAATCATACCTGGCCTACAGTAAATGTTGGGGAAAAATTTTTTAATAGCAGAAAGCCAAGGAGAAATAGTCAGAAACCCCATTTCTAACCACCAGAATCCCAAATGGAGTTCTGTGAAATCTGGAAAACCTTGGACGACCTCAAACCTCTGCTCTACAGAAACAAATGTGAAAAGTGACCCTGATAATGGAGAGGCATATAGTGAAGGGAAATAGTGAGTGAATATTTCCCATAATTTTTGAGAGCTCCAAGAGGTCTTTAGTAATTCCCACAATGAGTGTTTGATATCTTTCACTAAAACTCCAGGGGACTATATCAATGCTTACCAGCCTATGAAGAGGAGGAGTCAGGGGTAATATTTACAATGCTTAGCACTGTGGGATCAGAGGCACAAGCAAGAAGGTAAGGGAGCAAAGGCTACAGACTGGTATTTGCACTGCTCCTAGATTATGTGTCATGTGTCTGGGGCAGTGCTAGGCAATTTTCCCCTCACAGAAACCACCAACAGTTATCAACGTAGTCATCATCCTTCCAGTCATTACGGGAGCCCAGCAAGGTAGGTTGTAATTCAAAATAACAGCTACTTGTATCATAGTCTTTAGTCTGGCATCACTGCATTTAAAAATCACTATTAATAAATGTTAATTTTACAGGTCAATGTCTTTTCTATTACCCTGGGAATTAACATTAAAATAACTTGATACCTTATCTAATAGCTAACTGATAATACTGCAGAGTTTTTAAAACTTAGGAAAAAATCAAGACAATAAAAGGTAGACACAGGAAAACTGGCAATTAAAAAGATATCTTTAAATTTCATATATACTGCCTAGATGTTTTTCTCTGATATGAATCAGTACAGTTATAGGTGATGCTTGCTTTAAATGAATTGATTCTTCTATGACTTTCAAGAATAGAAGAGAATAAATGAACATCTGAGTTACCTGAGGTAAGCTGAATGCAATGCTCCCTGGGACCACTGACGGATGGGTCCTCAGTGTAAATGTGTACCTGTGGTTGGGAGAGGTCCTCACAATCACGTGCCTAAAGACAGAAACAGAGTCAGTACTTCATGTCAAGGGAGATGAAGAACACCATTCCAAACGTGTTATATCCAACAACTGAGGCTTGTGAGTACTAGGTAGAAACATGGCATTATATAAGAGTCCTGAAGGAAGAGGACACATTTCATTTCCAAAAAATGTCACCACTTCAACATGTTTTCCAGGCATGAGGAGCACCTTGGGCCAAATACACATCAGGCAGAATCAGGACTAGGTTCAAGAGAGTACATACCATCCAAAACACCACCTTCGTTACATTTCCGGTTTACATAAAACTGATGACATTATTTAGAGTCCTTAATAGTAAGTAAAAATTAAATGAATTTTCTCTCCTGAGACTTATTTCACATCCTAAATAGAATAAAGGGAGGAGAACCAAGAGAGACGAGCCAGGATATAACAGTCAAAAGAAAGTTATTCTTTAGGACTAGGCTTTAAATCTCTTTGCAGATTCTCGCAACAGATTGAATTAGTAATAACCTGTAAAATTAAAAAGATGGTAAAATAAAAAATTTTCACAAAATCTATCAGCTTTCATATACATATCAATATTTACTATTTCAAAGCATTTTGTGCTAATTCGCCCTGCTCAGAAGTTACTCATAAACAGATACAATATTAATCTCATGATAATTTCTTACAGCAAGAAACTACCAAGAACTGTGTGTGAGACAGAAGCTTCGAACTGTTATGCAACAGCACTATCTTTTTAAAAGATAATTAAAAATTATCTTTTAGAATGCTATAATTTTTTAATATTAATGCTTAATGCTTCTAGACATATCATTTTGTCACTAGAACACAAGTTCCTTATAACTACTATATTCTAAGTAACTCCATCATGAGTACAATGAACATTCGACATGTGTAAAAGAATTCTATAAACAAATTCTCACACTGATCATCGATACTCCAGCTTATATGTGGGAAGTTCTGTGTTCAACTTAGCAGCAGAGAATTTTCAGGACTGAGAACAATATTAATACAGTCATGTAATACAGCCCCTTACTCTTAAGTTGAAAACGAAAAATGATTAGCAATTCTAATTCTGTGAAACTCATGTATTTCACAGATAGCTTAAAAACGAAACGAAACAAATTAAAACAAAAACAAAAACAAAGAAAGGCTCAGTTAAAGTCTTGCTTCTTTGTTCCTTATTTCCCCAGCCTACTTTCTGGTACAGCCTCTTCATCTCCTTACCTCTACCAATCTCAGAAGCTTATGGATGGCACTGAATGTGGTAGCAGGGTCTTAATAAGTTCTGGCAGTGGGTGACATGAATCAGTTAAAATAACTGACAATAAAAAATGCTTGGGAAGAGTCTACATTTGCTGTGCATCTTCCAATTTTCATGTCTTTTACATTATCATAGTAGTCATGATCCTAATAGCTAACATTTATTGAGGGCTTATTAATGTGCAAGGCACTGTTCTAAGTGCTTTATTTGTATAACTCTATCTTCACAACTACCCCAAGGAAGATATTATCATCATCCCTATTTTACAGATTAGGACACCGAGACACAGACCCGGTGAATAACTTATCTCTGGCCACCCAGTTTGTAACTGACAGAGCCAGAATCCAAACTCAGACGATCTGAATCCACACCCAAAACCTAATGACTGAGTTATTTATAATCCATACAACTAATATGTTTAGTTCTTCGAAGAAAATCGATAAAAAATAAGATGTATAAAAAGCCAGGTATGATTTTAAAAACATAGTTATCAAAGTTCAACACAATAAAGACTTCCTCATTTCTTCCATTTTCTAACTCAGCGAGAGGAATAAAAAAAACATATTCTCAAGTTCACTAAAAAATAAGGGTTCTTTAGAAGTTTCTAAAATGCCACCTAGCAGCTTAGGAGAAAACAAAGTTAGATACTCACTGGCCGGACTGGAAATCTTTTTCATTCACGACGGCGCAGTTGGTTAAAGATAATTCGTCTGTAGGACATCTCGCAGCTTGCATACTCTATATAAATCAATAATTAGGAAAATAAAATTAAGTCACCTTTTAATAACTTTAAAGACTAGTTTATGCTCTCCTGTCCTCTATACCTCATCACCTGTTGTAAACATCTGTTGTTTTTGACTCCCAGCATCCCTTCCTCTGTGATAATAGCAAACCTTTCCTTTCGGAAACCCTTCCTTCGCTATTCCACATGCTTTTGCAGACATGCTAATCACAGCACACATATAGCTACACAGAGGTCTGTTCCACCCATGGCATCATATGTACACAGGTAATAGAAGAAAAGCATTCCCCCTTGCCTCACCACCAAACAGAATGAAACTATCAGAGAAACAAAGGTAACAAAGACACAAGCAGACACCTTGAAACACAGATCCAACAACCAAGTTAAAGACCTGAGTCCTCAGTGTTGGTTATGAGCCAATAAATTCTCTTTTTTGATCAAGCTTATTTGAGCTGGCTTTTCCATCTCTTCAGATAAAAGAATTTTGACTGATTTAAGCCCAGTGAAGTAAATTCAGTAAGTCCAATAAAGTGTAAGTCACAAAAAGTATCTTTTATAATAGATCTCTAGTGGCTATGAACCATATCCCCTATAGATTGAGAAAAACCATCTTCCAATAAAGATACAGGGTATATTTTTTTAAAACAGCAATTAACAATCTTTTTGATCAACAGCGACTAGCAAAATATTCCTCCGTATAATGAATTTAACCAATAACCTTTCCACCGTCCTTAGGGTTTCCTTGTTAGTAAAATATGACACTTGTAGTCACAGTTTGTTTATGACTAAAGAACTCATTCTTCAAACCTCAAACCAAAGCTGATTCTTCTTAAATTTGTCTCCCGAATACAAATTTATAGAGGAAAATAAATTACTTTTCGCTTTGCTTTTGTTTTAACTCAAAGGCTAGTTTCAACAGTTGTCCCAGTTGTTTGGCGGTCTCTAAAGAGGAATACATGCTCCCAAAGGGTTTGCAGGGTAATTCAAGTATCCAAATAAGCTGAACCCAGAAACAGACCTCTGAATAGGAGTATCAAAATATTAACCCGAGGGTTTGAAAAATGAAGCACTATTTTGCTTTCCGTATTAATAAAAGAAAAATGAGAATATATTTTTCACCTTTAGCCCATCTTTTTTATTTCCTTTTGTATGTTTTACTACGTACATAAACTATTAGTATAAAAGTTATAAATAAATATGTATATATATTGGGGATACATAATCAAAATGTTTTTTACTTATGGGATTCATGATAAACTGATTGGAAATCACTAATTTAGAACAGGAGAGGATTAAAGTCTAGGCCATAATTTCGCTTTCTGAATGAGAGTATTTTTGCCGACGGTCACAGGTTGACAAGCCATCTGACAAAAACGGTACCCAGCTTTTTAGTTTCCCATCTACCCTGGGGTCTCACCTACAAGCTTCTTCCTCTTACACAGTTCCCCCTTATCTGTGGTTTCACTTTCTTCGGTATCAGTGACCTACAGTCAACCACAGTATGAACATATTAAATGGAAAATTCCAGAAAAAACAATTCGTAAGTTTTAAATTGTGTGTGTTCTGAGTAGTACGATGAAATCTCATGCCATCCTGCCCCGTCTGCCCAGGATGTGAATCATTCCCTTTGTCCAGCATGTCTACACCATATACACCATCCATTCATTAGACATGTAGTTATCAGATCGGTTATCAGATCAGTTATCAGGGAAGAAGACCACATCCACAAAACTTTTATTACAAGTGTATTGTTGTAATTGTTCTATTTTATTATTGTTGTTGTCATTCTCTTACTGTGTCTAATTTATAAATTAAACTTTATCATAGGTATGTTGTATGTATCTGAAAAAACATAGTATATATAGGGTTCACAACTATCTGTGGTTTCAGGCATATACTGGGGGGTCTTGGAAAATAACCCTGTGAATAAGGCGGGGACTACTGTATATTCTTCTCCCTCCCCTAACTCTGAGCCCCTTGCCTCCCAACTCCTACTCATTCTACAGTTCTCAGCTCAGATATTACTTCTTCTAGAAGACATCCCTAGACTCTTTACCCTCCCCACAAAGCTGATAAAATAAACTTCAAATGTAAGCACCTGACTGTGTTTTTATTGTCTGTTCACATGTTTGCACTGCATAAAAGACAATAAACTTCTCAAAGACTAAGACTACATCTTGCTCCAGTTTTTGGTTCCTGGGGCTAATATGGGGCTTGGCACTCATTGCTTATCCAACATTTGATGAATAAATGAACTATAGATCAATACAAATCTACCTCAATCAAAGAATGAACAATTCAAATAATATGTATACAAAGGACATATCAAGCTTATTTAGGAAGTGATATAATTAAAATTATCTAATAGATCAAAATTACACAGAACTGATATAGACAAAGTAATAAAAAATTTACAAAATGCTGTTAACCTTTTTCATTTATGAACTTGTCTACTTGTCAAAGAGCTAGTGTCCTTTCAAAACGAGTGAAAAAAGTCTTTAGAAGTCAGCTTTCTTGCCCACTAAAACAGATGCTGTGAGCAAAAGGCCTCCCTACTGGAATCTAGAAGCATCTGTGTTTTTATGGTAAGCCAAGCAGGGTATCTCATTTTCTCATGAAACTATAAGTCCCTATAAATAGTAGCTGTTTACTTACCACAGTAATGCCAAGGGAAAATTCCACAATTTTTCTAACATTGACCTTACCTCTAAGAAACATAATAAAAGCCCAGGCACTACAGTCATGCAGCTATTAAGAAGTGAAAACACAAAATTGATGGGCAATTTTATATAAGTTTAGTAATCTAAGTGACCAGAACATTCAGCTGTCTGAAGACTGCAAAATGTTTTCATTAACAACTTGAAATGTAAAAAAATTAATAATTCATTGCTGCTCAAAAGAATGAAAATCTCAGCAAATCTCTAATGGAAACTTTAGTGGAAGTAATTATGCCATTGCTTACTTGAGAGCCTCTAAAGTACAAAAAAAGAATTTGCTTCTTTTCATCAAAAAATCGGGACTCCTCTAGGCAACATTATATGGATTTTAAATTTAAACAACATACTTTCATCCAAAGTTTCACTTTAAAAATTGAGTTAAGTATATGCTTTATTGTTTACCAAAGAATTTGTAGGGGGAAAAGAAACAGAAAAAAACAAAGAGCATAGTACCTGACAAAAAGAGCTCATTACCAAATAACTTGCCCCAACCCTAACTTCAACACTCACGCATCCACTGGTTCTTCCTCTGCGGTGCTTCAGGCCTTGGTTACGTGTCTCTAGAGACACACAGATTCCCCCACAGGAAAGGGAAGAAGGACAGAAAACATGAGCTTGCCCCAGAGCCAGCTCAGCTGACAAGTCCCACTCGATTATTTTTTGTCAGACCATCTTTCCTGAAAAATAACATTTTAGAACTATACTGTTCAATCGAGTAACCAATAGACACATCTGGCTATTAAAATTAAATTAATTAAAATTAAAAACTCAGTTCTTCAGCTGCACTAGCCACACTTCAAGCACCACATGTGGCTAGTAGCTGTCACTGAAGAGCGTTTCATTGGATAGTGCTGGTCTAGAACAATGTGAAAGCCCATCAGTTAACGCCTGTCTTCAGGCCTAAGGAATCATTCTGTGCTATAAACTCCTGTAATGATCATTTCTGTCAAAATTTTGAAGTCATGTGGGGCTAGATGTGATGGGACAGAAATAATTTAAACTTTTATGTCCTATGGGATACTCTTCACATTATTTATTTCAGACCATTATTCATCTAGTCACATAGATAAATCTCCTGACATCCATTAGGGCTTTAAAAGTTTGGTGAAAAGAAAAAGGCAAGTTCCCATTTGGGAAAACAAGAAAAACAAAGAAAAATATAAAAGGCTGACAACATTAAATATTGGCAAAGATGTGATGCAGTTTCTTATAAAGTTAACATGACCCAGCAAGTCCACAACTAGTTTTTTAGTCAAGAGAAACGCGAGCATATAGCCATACTTATACACAAATGTTCACAACAGCTTTATTTATAATAGCCCCAAACTGGAAATGACACACAAATCTACCAAAGGTGAATGGATAAACAAACTGTGGTATAGTCCCAACAATGGAAAACTATCCAACAATGAAAAAGAAACTAACTGCTGATGTATACAACAACATGGGTAAACCTCAAAAATGTAACACTAAATTTAAAAAGCCAGATGCAAAATCCTATATACAGTGGTCCCCAACCTTGCTGTCACCAGGGACCGGATGCAAATACAGATGAAGCTTCGCTTGCTCACCTGCCGCTCTCCTTCTGCTGTGTGGCCCGGTTCCCAACAGGCCACGGACCCAACCGGTCCATGGCCCAGGGGTTGGGGACCCCTACTCTACAGCATTATTTTAATAGTGATGAATTAGAAGCAACCTAAAAGTCTCATTTTCAAGTAATGGTTATGTAAACTATAACACATCCACTTAGTTAAATATCATATTGCCATCAAAGTCCTCATAACATATTAGAGATTCATATCACAGGAATATGAAATACGTTTATATTTATTTTTTACTTTACTTGATTTTACTTTAGCTTGATGTTTTTAAAGTATAGTAAACCAGCTAAATGGAAACATACCAAAATGTAAAAAAACAACTGTGATTGGACAATAGGACTATGGGTGATTTAATTTCTTTCATCTTTTATGCATTTTCTAATTTAAAAAATATAGATAGGTGTTACTTTACTAACCTAATTAAAATGTTTGTATTAAAGTTAATTGACAATATATTTCATTTCAGGCCTCTGTTTGCTTCTGTATGTATAGACAACGGCGACTGTGCACATTAGAAAAATAACTCAAGTACACTGTCATTGTTCATGAAACACAAGACATAGTCGCATCATTTGTGTGCTTTTATTTCATAGTTAAATCATGTTGGTTAAATCTAATTTTCTTTGATAACAATGTGCCAAGGATTTTTGTAAATAAATTAAGAAAAAGCATTTTTAGTAAACTCAGTAAGAAAATATAAAATATGGTCTGAAGCACAGAGCCATTTGACAAATATACAAAGAGCTAAAGATTTATTTATATTGGGCAAGTTAATTATTGACAGCATCATAATGAGTACTAATTGATAAGCCAGCTAACTAAGTCCTTAGCGCTGTGAATAAGTAATTTTCTTCCAACACTGCATTAATTTGAGAAAGTTCATCAATGTCTTAAAATTACTTTAAAATTTGGAGAAGTACCTGGACAATATCTAGGCACATAATAGGCATTTAATAAATATTTGTTGAATTTTTTGAAGTTTTAAAGAAATACATCTAGAAAATTGAAGAAAATGAATGCCTATCTTAGCAGATAAACATAAAATCAAAAACTTTTCTATAAATAGGAAATAGACAACAGATTCCAAGAGGAAAAAAAAAAATTTTTTTTACACCTATAGCACCTGGTATTCCTAGGTGGTCTCCCATCCAAGTACTAACCAGGCCCGACTCTGCTTAGCTTCCGAAATCAGACGAAATCGGGCACATTCAGGGTGGCATGGCCGTAGACGAGAAACAAAAAAATTTAAAGCACTAAAAAGAAGTGGCAAAAATGTATAAGACCCATATGAAGAAAACCAATGAAAGTACATAAAAGAATATCCAAAATAAATGTAGAGATAGATATATGATGTCATTGCATGCAATGACTCAATATTATAAAGTATCAAGAACTGTAAATTAACCTACAAATTTAATGTAATTATAGGCAAAATCCCAATGAGTCTTATGTAAAGTCAATCTAAATTGCAATTTGCAAAGCAAATGTAGCAGGGGAAGTAGGAGGGAAACTTTTTTTTTTTTAGTTTTTGGAAGTTGTCGAGTAAAATTTCAGGAAGGATGGGGGGGATGGGCCCGACCAGATACACATGAGAACTTAATACAGTATATGAGATTTAGCATCAGTGGGGGAAAGCTGAATAAATTCAATAACCGGCACTGAGAAACTGACTATCCACTTGGTGATTGGGAGTGGCGGGTGGAGGGGAATGTTAATAATAGCTAAAAGCTAATTACTCATAATAGCTAATATGTTTTGAGAGCTTATTATGTGTCAGGCACTGTTTTAAGAGCTTTAGACCTGCAGGCATCCCACCCCACAACTCTCTTTCCTACTACCAAAATCTAAATAACAAGTTGCCTCACTCAAGCTGAATTTTTGTTTCTTGTAACACATAAAAAATTCTTCTCTCTGAATGATTTTCTAAACATGACTCACTGTGAATATTGTATACTTAGGAGAGAAAAATATTCTAATTTGAAAGTGAATAAACTGAGGATTTCATGTTTTCATCCTATAGCTACCTCCAATTGATTGAAGCATGTAATGTAGCTTCATTTTGTCCATTCACGGATCACATTCTATTCTTAACCTTACAGAAGCATCTTAAGGCACATATCTCAAATGTATAGGAGGCGGAATCCTTCACCTGTAGGTTTGATCCCAACCCATCTATCCAGCCTCTGCTCTTGTACATCTTGAGTGACTGCCAGTTAGCCTCTCTCTTCCCAGAGGCATGTCCATGCCTCTCACAGTGGCTTAAAAAGCAAAAACCCCTTAACTCTACTGTTACCTCAAATTATCAACCTTTTTTCTCTTCACTTCACAACTGAACTTCTCAAGTCTCCCTTTCTTGCCTCCCATTTTCTCATCCTATGGCAATCTCCCCCAACCGTCCTTTGAAATTCTCTCCAGCAACTTTACTGCAATTGCCCTGTCTTCCAAGTGACCAATGACTTTCTAATTGCCAAATTCAGTGATGTCTCCCTCTCCATGGTATTCACTCTTTTGTTTCTCTTGCTGCCCTCCTCGTCTTGGTGAATACCATCACTATCATTTCAAGTCACTTGGATTCACAATTTCAGGGTCATCCTTTCCTTAACCACCCAACCGCCCCCCTGCACACACACAATTGGGGGCCAAGACCTATTAATTCTACCTCTACACTGTTACTTGCATTTGATTCTTCCCTTCCATCCTTGTAACTGCTAACCCGTATCACCTCTCTTCTTTAAAAAAACAAACACCTGCAATAACCTAATTGATTTCCCTGATTCTATTTTCTCTTCTCCAACTCAGTCTTCCCTCTGCCATCAGATATGACCTAAAATCAAAATTATGATTTCTAAATAATAAAACCCAAACTCCTTATCATGATACTTATAACCACTTATGCGGAATCTATCCTTGTTTTTCTACATCATCTACGTCAGTGATCACCCTGACCCCAGATACTTTATATTCCAAACTCCATGCCTTTGTTCACACTATTCCTTTTGTCTGAATTCTCTATTCCAAACCCCTCCCACCTATGGAAATCTTACCCATCTTGCAAAATTAAATTTATGAAATTCCCTGGTTCCTAGTAAGATTGACTATCCCCTTTATGTGTGCTTCTTCAACAGTCTTATCACTACTATTTATAATAAGCTGTCTTTACATTATTTAGTTGAGAACCATGATTCTGAGCTCTGGCACACCTGTGCCACCTAGTGAATGTGCAATGTATTAACTGAACACTATTAGCATTTTTTGAGATATACTTCTGCTATGGTCTGAATATAGTTTGTGTCTCCCCCAAATTCATATGTTGAAAACCTAATGCCCAGGGTGATGGTATTTGGAGGTGGGAGTCTTTGGGAGGTGATTAGGTCATGAGGATAGAGCCCTCATGAATGGGATTAGTGAGAGCTAGCTCACTCCTTCCATGATGTAAGGACACAGTGAGAAGCCTGTGATCCAAAAGAGGGCCCCCTACTCAACCAAGCTGGCACTCTGATCTTGGACTTCCAGCCTCCAGAACTGTCAGAAATAAACTTCTATTGTTTATAAGTGACCCAGACTCAGCTATTTTGTTACAGCAGCCCTAATAGACTGAGACAACTTCATACAATATAAAATTCATCATTTTCAAGTGAACGCTCCAGTGGTTTTTAGTATATTCACCATGTAGTGCAATCATTACCACTAATTCCAGAACATTTCCAGCACTCTGAAAATAAACTGTACCTATTAGCAGTTAGTCTCAATTCTTCCTCCTTTCAATCTCTAGCAATCACTAATCTACTTTCTATCTGTATTTGACTATTTTGGGCATTTTGTATAAATAGAATCACAATCTTTTATCTTTGTGACTGTTTTCTTTCATTTAGCATAATGTTTGCAAGACCATCTATATTGCAGCATATGACAGTACTTCATTCCTTTTTATGGCTGGATCATATTCCATTTGTTTATCCACAGACACTGGTTTATTCCTTCTTTGGCTATTATGATTAATGATGCTATGAACATCCATGTACAAGCTTACGTATGAACATATATTTTCAACTCACTTGGTTATCTCCCAAGGAGTGGAATTGTTGGGTCATTCTGCTTAACTTTTTGAAGAACTGCCAAACTGTTTTTACACAATAGCTAAACCATTTTACATTCCCACCAGCGGTGTATGACAGTCCAATTTCTCTACATTATCACTGATTTTTTTCAACTACAGCATCCTAGTGGGTGTCAAGTTGTATCTCGTGGTTTTGATTTGCGTTTCCCTAATGACTATGATATTAAGCAACTTTTCATGTGTTTATTGGTCATTTATACATCTTTTTTTGAGAAATGTCTATTCAAATCCTTTGCCCATTTTAAAATTAGGTTGTCTTTTTATTGCTGTGTTGTAAGGATTCTTTATATAGTCTGGATACTACACCCTTACTAGACATATGATTTGCTAATATTTTCTTTCACTTTGTGGGTTGTCTTTTTACTTCTTGATAGTGTCCTTTAATACATCAAAGTTTAAATCTTGATGAAGTCCGATTTATCTTTTTCTTTGATTGCTTGTGCTTGTGTCATATCTAAAAAAGTCAGTTTAATCCAAGGTTATGAAGATTTTCACCTATGTTTCCTTCTAAGAATTTTATAGATTTAGATCTTTGACCTATTATAAGCTAAATTTTCTATATGGTGTGAGGTAGTCGTCCAAATTTATTCTCTTGCATATAGATACTCAGTTGTCCTGGCATCATTTGTTAAGAATGCTATTCTTTCTCAAAAGAATGGTCTTGGCATCCTTGTTGAAAATCAATTCTATTCCACTGGTTTATGTGATTACCCTTATATCATCTTAATTACTGCCACATCATCTTAATTACTCCAGCTTTGTGGTAAGTTTTGTAATTAGGAAGTGTGTCCTTCAATTTTGTTTTTTCAAAATTGTTGTGGCTAAAATGGCTTTGCAACTCTATCTAAATTTTAGAACTGGCTTGTCCATTTCTGGAAAAAGGCAGCTGGAATTTTGATAGGGATTTTATTGAATTTATAAATCAAGTTGGGGAGTATTGCTATATTAATAATATTATATCTTCCAATCCATGAACATAAGATGTCTTTCCATGTTTTTAGATTTCTTTCAGCATATTTTGTAGTTTTCAGTGTATAAATCTTGCACTTCTTTGGTTAAATTTATCCATAAGTATTTTATTCTTTTGATGCTATTGTAAATAAAACTGTTTCCTTAATTTAATTTTCAGATGTTCATTGCTAGTGTATAGAAATGCAACTGATTTTTGTATATTGATCTTATATCCCGTAACTTTGCTGGATTTATTTAATTAGCTCAAATAGTTTTTCTTGGTAAATTCTTTAGGATTTTCTATATAGAAGATCATGTAATCCGTAAATAGAGATCATTTTATTTATTTCCAATCTGAATGCCTTCTTTTCTTTTTCTGGCTTAACTGTCCTACTTAGAATCTCCAATACAGTGTTGCACTGAAGTGATAAGAGCAGACATCTTTATCTTCTTGATCTTAAAGAGGAAAGCTTTCCGTGTTCACTAGTATGATGTTAGCTGTAGGTTTTGTTAGCTGAATTTTGTTTGTTGAATTAAATTTTCAGTGTCAACTCATAAGGTTGCTCTGAGAATCTAACAAGAAAAGATCTGTGAAGGTGTTTTCAAAACTGTAAAATACCAATTTAAAACGTTCTTTTTTAAAGAGTAACTTAGCACTCTTACTCCAAACATTAAATCAAAACAATGTTTGTAAAGCTTTTTTTCAAAAAAAATTCCCAACATCCTGATGAAAGGTTGGCACCTATGTTCTTTTGAAGGGTGAAGAGGAAAAGAAGAATCTTTGGAAAGAGTCAAAACAAAGATCCACGGTCTAGAGCCTCTCCCCAGTCCCAACCCCTAAGTCTTATGCCTGTAGACTCCTCCCTTAGCACCAGGCACATGGGAAAGCAGAAAGTAGAGACACAAGACAGGCAAGAAGCAAGGGGCAGCACGGTATAGAGGAAAGAACACAAGATGTAATAGAAGAAGTTAGTTGTGATTACAGTTCAGAAGCAAATGAAAAAAAAAAAAAAGACACCTGAAAATATTAGGTGTAAAAAACTTCACATCTTCAAAGTTATGAAATCTATTGACTTACGTCCATAAGTCTGTACTATACTTATCTAAATTGCTGATGTTCATCTGAATCATTATAATTAAACATAACATGCTAATAATTCATGATGTAAATGCTTATAATATTGGTTTCTCATTTAATAATTCAGCTTGATAATAAAAGTACAGTAAAATGGTATTATTACTATTTTTTATTTAGAAATAATCGTTCGACAATAATTCAGTCAAAAACTGGCTGTTGGAAGGCAAAAAATTACTAGCTAACTCTGTTCAATGGAATGAGCATTTAAAATACATGTATCTATAATGCCCCAGGCACTGTGCTCTGTGCATATGCTCAGTTAACGATGAAGCAGTAACTACTTTTTATATTTCTTGAACATTGAATAAGAATATTTATAAAATATATGTAAGATATAAAACACCATGAAACAAATACCACGTATCTACCACCCAGTTTAAGAAAAAGAACATAACCATTTCCTTAAATCAACTTTTTATTGAATAAAAACATACATACAGAAAAGTACATACATTGTGGTTAGCTCAGTGAATTCCTACCAAGTGAACACAGCCAAGGTAACCAAGACAAGCTCCAGAAAGAGAACGTTACTAGCCTTCTACACTGCATGCCCACTCCACCCCCAGGTCACTAGCCCTTCAGCCCCAAACACAGATAATCACTATCTTGTTTCTATCACCAGAGACAGAAAACGTAGATTAGTTTTCCTAAGAATCACACAGCATGTATTATTTTGTGTCTGACTTCTCCCCTCAATACTATGATTGTGAGACTTATCCATGTTGTTACATGTAGCAATAGATCATTTGTTTTCTTATAGTATATAATTATATAAATATGTCCCATTATTTATTTATTGAAATTGTTTCTAGTTTTTAATTATGAATACTGTTGCTGTTAACATGTTTGGACATGTCTTTTGAATAATATATGGATTTCTATAGGATATATTCTCACCCCATCCCATCCAGACTCCGGTAAAATTGCTGGATCATAGGCATACGTGGCACATGTTCAGCTTTAGGGAATTTTGCCTAAGGTGTACAGTGTAGCATTTTAATATAAGTATACTTGTGTAATGATTACCACAATCAAGATAATTAACATAACCATCGCCTCACATAGTTCCCATTTTTTGTGTGTGGGAGAACACTTAAGATCTACTCTCTTAGCAAATTTCAAGTATACAATTTATTATTAGTAACTATAGTTACCATGCCATCTAGTATTTTCAATTGTTTCTATGAGAAGGTCAATTAAGGTACCAAATCTACTATACTGCAGGAAATAATTATGCTTTCTTAAATGTCTGAAAATTAGATATAGGTGAAGGTATTAAAGGGAAAAAAAGACAATAACCCTAAAATCTAGAAATAACAAGATAGAGTATACATTTAGAAAGAAATCTGGAAAAAATATCTTCAACAATTTATAAAGAACTAAATGGGAGAGCTCAAAATACTTTGTCAGTGGTTCTAAACTTTAGCATACATCAGAATCACCCAGAGCAGCAGTTCCCAACCTTTTTGACACAGGGGGCTGGTGCTCCTATGAGAATCTAATGCCTGATGATCTGAGGTGGAGCTGAGGCAGTGATTCTAGGAGCAGCTGCAAATGCAGGTAAAGCTTCACTAGCTGGCCTGCGGCTCACCTCTTACTGTGCAGCCCGGCTCCTAACAGGGCACAGAACGGTACCAGTTCACCACCTCGGGTTAGGGACCCCAGACCTAGAGAACTCCAGAGTTTCTAATTTAATCAGTCTGAGGGTGGGGACTGAGAATTTGCATTTTGAACAAGTTTTCAGGTAACACTAATTAGCTGGTCCGCTTTCTCCACTTTGAGAATCACTGTACTGTCTACGGCCATACTACCCTGAATGCGCCCAATCTCATCTGATCTCGGAAGCTAAGCCGGGTCAGGCCTGATTAGAACTTGGATGGGAGAATCATTGTACTAAATAAGGAGAAATAAACTTCATAAAAACAGAAATACTGACAGATTCATTTCCTTCTACAACAGAAGAGAAAAAAATATCTTTTATTTTTTGGAAAAGAGGCTTCAGTAATGCTCTTGGTCCATTTCATCATTTAACGTGGTAAGTATAATTAAGTTTATTTTGATGCTTGATAAGTAGTAAATTAATTGGAAGGCTATATATACAAAAATGTTATCAAATTCAATATCAGCAGGGGAAGAAAAAGGACTGTATTGGAGTCCAGCAGCTGTTTAAAGTTATATCTATGTTATTTTATTAATGATTTAGATAACAGAACAACAGTAGAGTATTCAATAACTTGGCAGAGAATATAACATTAAAATTCAAACGGATATTGTCCAAAATGATTATTTATTAAGGTATTCAGAAGTAAATATTCATTCATTAATTCAAAAATCATGACTACTTCCATGCCAAACTCCATTCTAAACAGTGGGAACTAAATTTGTTATCATCTCACAAAATCTCATTGTTATTATTCTCTAGGAGAAATTAACTAGGATAACTAAACTTTTAAAATTCCCCAACATAAGTGTTCTTTGGAAGACCAAGAATTAGTGGTAATTACTATTTTCATTGCTTGTCAAATCAACTAAGAAAATGTTTGTTCATAGGCACATAACAGTAAAAACACTTTACAATTTTAAAAAATCCACCAGTGAAATCCTAAAATACTCTTTATTATTTAGTGATTTTAAAAATAAGTGAATGATGAAGTACAAAAATGTCAAGTTATTTCTTATCTCAAATTAATAATTCCTCCATTTTGTCACCAAAGATCTTATTTAAAAAGATCTATGCGGTTACTGCAAAATACATCAGAATTTTAGCACTTCATTCTGAATTTAGCAAAGGACCAAAATATCCTACATTACTCATAAACAGCTGATGCAAATTCATTTGGTTTCAAATCTATAGAGCACAAAGTTGTGATAAATTATTAGCACTTTCTGGCTTAATGTCAAAAAAAGGAAAAGAAAAGCAGCTTTCTAGAGTAATTCAACTGAATTTCATTGAAAAAATTGTAGGTAAAAATCGATAGCAATAGATAAAGATAAATTTAAAGATAAAGATAATTTGTTTAGAGGAAGGATTACATTCCTCCTAAAATTCATACAGAAAAGGGCTAAGAAATGCCAAATAAAGAAAAACTAGGAGAGGGTTCGCCCTACCATATGGCAAGAATAATTTTAAAGCTATGGTAATTAAAACAGTGGCATTGGTACACATATAGACAAATAATGAAAGAGACTAGAGTCCAGACGGATGGGATATAAAACAGAGATAGCATACAAATAAGTGGGGAAAAGGATGGACTCAATAAATGATATTGGGAGAACTGGTTATACATATGGAAAAGATAAAATTAGCTTCCTAATTCACACCAAACACAAAAATAAACTCTAGGTGAATTAAACACCAAAATGTGAAAAGCAAAAATTTAAACCTTTTAGAAGAAAACCTTTCTGACTTCAAGGTGGAGAAAAATTTTCTTAAAAACACACAAACACACTAATCATAAAGGGGAAAAAAAGGTAATTACAACTATAATAAAATTTAAATCTAAAACTCTATAAACATGAAATAATCACCAATGTCTGGGAAAAGCTATTTGTAACTAACAAAGGATGAGAATCCAAAGTATATTCCCTCCAAAAAAAGAGAAAATTCTACATATCCATTTTTTAAAAAACACTATCAGCCCCACAGAAAAAAATGGGCAAAGGATACACAAAGGTAATTCACAGAAGAGGAAATGAAAAAAGCTCAATCTCACTAGTAACCAGGAAAGAAATGCAAATTTAAACAAAAAGATTGTTTTTCACCTATCATATTGTATAAATTAAAATATCTATAATATTAAGTGTTGGATGGGACAGTAACAGGCACTCTTATACTGGTGGTATGAGTGCATATTGATATAACTAAGTAGATAAAAGTAACTCATTACCCAGCAATTTATGTAGCAATTGTACATAAGGGATGTATATATATATGTCTCTAGACACATATCCTAAAGAATCTCTTACATATATAAGGAGATATATACAAGAATGTGCACTCCAGGAAAAATAAAATTGGAAACCACCTAAATTGTCCTCTGATAAGAAAATAGATAATTGTGGTATATTCCCAGACTAGCATACTACATCGTAGTTAAACAGAATTAACTGGCTCTCTATGATCAATATGACTAAATCTCAAATGTCACCTTAAATTAAAAAATGCAAGTTGCAGAAGGAAATATATAGTATTACACCATTATATACATTTTAAAAACACATAAACAATATATTTTTTATGGGTGCAAACATATGCAGATGTAAACAGGAAGGATCCATACCAACTTTAGGATAGTGGTTATTTCTGACGAAGGTTAGTGGAATCAAGAAGGGGTACAAAGGGGACTCAATTGGATCTGTAATGTTTTATTTCTAAAAATTAAAAGATGTGAAGCAAATATCAAAATGTTAACACTTCTTAAATCTGAATAGTAAGCACATGGATATATATGCTTTGTCATTTGCTGTACTTTTCAGCATGCTTGAAATTGCTTAAAGTGTACATAAATTATGCTTTTTAGAATGCAGAGAGCTTCTAGAAATAGTTATAGTCATACAAGAAATATTTAGTTTTCATCACTAAAAAAATAAGTTGGAAATTAGAGATTAAATTATTAGGAACTTGAAGGCGGTGTAAGGTAGGCCTCAGAGCCCATTTAATGATATTAATCCTGAAGTATGAAAAAGGATCTCAAGAAGAGATTATTACCTAAAATACAAAACCCAGAGACCCTTAAGAACAGCATTATAGCAAGTTTCTAGTGCATTGCCAATGCTTGCAAGGGTTCACTCTTCTGCCAATTCAAGAATTTTCAACAGTAGAATATACTTTCACTTTACACCTTTGCACCTTGCTTTAAATACTTGAAAAAATATATCGATCTTAAACATAAACTTCTCTGAGTTTTAGAAAAAAGTAGCTATTTAATACTGCTGTAAAAAGTTCAATTTTATTTTCTAAAATGTATTGCATTTGAAGATACTTTTAAAAATATTAAAGTAATATACAAAAGCAAAAACTACTGCATATAAGATTGTAGAAATATGATACGCTTTGGATAGCAAAACTTTGATTTAGGAAATGGAACTACAAAACATTTT
Source organism: Pteropus alecto (assembly GCF_000325575.1). Lineage (NCBI taxonomy): Eukaryota > Metazoa > Chordata > Mammalia > Chiroptera > Pteropodidae > Pteropus > Pteropus alecto. Next base: position 1,815,769 of record NW_006434832.1, read on the forward strand.
ATATTATTTGTTTTGACTTGTGGTAGTGCTCATGAGCTATCTCCGATTTACTACTTGTGCTCCAAAACTTCATCTGAAGGTAGGTTGGTTGGTAAAAAGGTCATTCACCCATAAAACGTTTTAAATGGGTAGGTTTCTGAACTATGCTATGCTACAAAAGCTTCTTCAATATACTGATACTAAATATACTAGCCTGTTTAGTCAAAACATTGAATTAATTTTACTTCTAACATCTCTCTGCGCTCCTTTAGATTCCTACTTAACATCATCTTATTCTATTTCTCCACAACAAATCACTTCAACTAGGTGTAAGAACTTGGGAAGAAAGTGATCCATTGGTTTATTTGCATTAATCTTTGTATATTTTTAGAAAAGGACTGCTGAATCTCCAGTAAGTGAGATTTTTCAGCAATTTTAAAAGACAGATTACAAAAAAAGTTCAGGCAATGTGGAAAGCCTTTTTCTTTTTCTTTTTTTTTTCAGTAGTGGGGTGGTGGTGGTAGTATGAGGGGCCTATAAAGCAACACCAAAGAGAGGAGCTTTACTACAGAGCCTTTCCCTATCTAAAGTCATCTCTCCTCAGCTAGTAAAGGCTGCATTTCAGATTCTTCCTTTACTTCTGATCCCATGAGTCCAGAGCAGCTGTAGCACAAGAATTCTGAAAGATGGTGTGGAGGCCTGGGGCAATAGGAGCCATCTGTATGAGGGTTCATTTTAAATAAGAGTCCATATTCAATGTAAGTAGTAATAATTATAACATTAGAAAATGCTATATTACTAGAAAAATTTTAAAACAGCTGAGAAAATGTATTACCTAATTGAATCTTTTGGAAAGGTCAAAGGGAACCAAGTAAGTTTAAATCATTTGATCATTTTATTGTATAAGGTATCCAACTCACCATTCCAGACTTTCTTCTCACATAAGAAATACAATAAGGCAATAATGACAAAAAGTGTTTTATTTCAGGTTCTTTCCTTTTCAGATCACGGGCTTCAAGATATTTTAGAGATTAATCAAGTTCCGATGCCCTTGATTCTATGTACTGAATAATATCACACATTTTATTCTGTAGCCAATTTCCCAGATGAACTAAATATGTCTTCTTTTTTGGCCAAAAAAAGCAAAGGACAAGACATACTACAAGTAACTAATATTATCGATGGCAAAAGTCAGTGACACAACACACAAAAAAAATTCAATTACAAAGTGAATATAAATACTATTTACAATATGTCTGAATTCCAAAATTAAGTAAACTAACCAAAAACAATAATAATTCAAAACTGCTCTTCTCCCAAGAAATAGAAATACAGAACTCATTTTGAGAGTAGTACAACTAGGCAAACTCTATTTGCTAAACATTGATAGGTAGTTACCAGAAAATTATGGCTACTGGAAAAAATGATAAGACAATCAGAGATTGGCCAAAGGTGTTCAGATTTTCGAAAGGATAAAAGGTAGTTTTTGAAAATTAAACTTTGACAGCAATCTCCAAAAAGTCTCGGTAAGGTAGATTACCCAAAGTGTATCGATGTCTGTCAGCCTAAAGGAGGGTCTCTAAGCAGCATGCTCAAGGGCTATTTCTGTTCTGACCTTGTCTTATTCTACCTTTGATCAATGGCTTGAATGTAGACACAGAAGTCATGATTATTTAACCTACAGATGAAACAAAACAGGGAGAGTTACTATGTTGCATGTCATGAAAGAATCAAGACACAAGAAAGCCTTCAACAAGTAGCAGATAGGCCCTGACTTAAAAAAAAAATTATGAAGGGGATAAATGTAAGTCTTACATTTATGTTCAATAAAACAACTATACGATCCCTAGAATGGGTGGGGAGGCGGATTTAAAACAAAAACATGAGCGTTTTTATTGACTGTAAGCTCAGTACGGGACGAGATGTGATTTACTGCAGGAAAAAAGGTGAATATAATGTTACCCTGTATTAATAATGGTAGTGTTCAGTTTATGAGAATATACTGTGTTCCACTCAGCACATTTTAGAAGAAACACTGACAAAACCGAGCATTACCAATGAAAGGTAAACTAAATGATGAAGGGTTTGGAATATAGGATATTCAAGGAATTGGGATTCTTAACTTGCAAAAGAGAAAATCTGAGGGAATATGTTACCTGTCTTAAAATATCTGAGGAGCTATCAGATGGAAAAGGAATTGTGTTTAGTTCTATGCAGCTAGCTCAAAACAGAGAAATAAGATCTACGTATAAAAGTTACATGGAACCCTATATTAAAAAGATCTTTTTAACGTGACAGTAAAATGGGCTAGCTTTATGGGGATGAATTCCCTTCACTAGAGTATTCAAAGAGAGATTAGATTCATTTTCAACAAAAATGTATTGAGCACTTAGGTCCCAGGCAGTGTGCAAAACACAGATAATAGTAGTGAGTAAAAAACTAACACGGTCTCCGCTTTCATGGAAGATAAATTCTAATAGTCAAGGCAAATAATCACACTAATAAATCGAAAATGATAAACAGATAAATCTCTAAAGAAAGGACTACAGTTTTTCAAGAGCATACAACAAAGGATCCTGACTTGTATGTAATATGGGATCAGAACAGACTTCCCTGGAGTAGTCGAGTGATTTATGAGGAGAGAAATGGTTGGGAGCAAAATATTACAAAGAAAGGAAAAAGCACTCGCAAAGACCTCGTGGTAAGAGAAGCCATTTTAAGTTCAATGAATTGAAAGGCTTATATAACCTGAGCACAGAGAAGGGGTGGAGGGGAGAGAAGCAGGAGCAGAACCACAAAGCAGGACCTTATAGGCCGGATCACAGATCTGGTCTTCCCAAAAGTAATGGGATGCTATTGAGGGAGGGTTTTAATGGGTACGGCAGGAACAATCAACGTGGAGAATGACGTAAGGAGACCACTGGAGACTACTATCAGACCAGAAATGATAGTAGTTTGGGAAAAGAAGGTGAAAAAGAAGATGTTAGAGAGGTGGACAGATTGGAGAGACTTTTTTGGATAAAATGACAGAACCCATGTGACTAGTGCAGTGGGTGACTTGGTTATAGTTTAAAGCAGCAATGCCCCAAGCCAGGTTCTTTGGTTCTAATACCTTTTGAGGGGGAGAGGGAATAGAAATCAGTGTTTACTGGGGGATGTGGTGAGAGAGAAGCGGTATAAAGGATGACACCCTCGCCCCAGGTTTCTAGCCCATATAAGTGGATAGATGGCAGTGCCATTTGATAAAATAGAAAACACAGGAAAAGTACTAATTAGGTGAGCTCAGATCATGGGTTTTGGGTTTGAACAAGTTGAATTTGAGGTGCCTTAGTTCTGAATAGTCAGTTTGACATATTGATCTGGAATTTAAAGGCTAGGTCTGGACTAGGAGTCAAATATGGAGAATCATTAATATACAGATAGTAGTTGAAGCTGTGGGCTTAGGAGAGACTGATGGAGGAGAAAATTAAGAATGAGAAGAAAGACTTGAAGAATATCTGCATTGAATAACGGGGCAGAGGAGGGTGAGTCTGCAAAAGTGAGGTATGAGTAAAAACAGGAGCAAGGCTTCACAGCCGCCATAGGAGCAGCATTTTCCATGAAGGCAGCAATGGCCAACAATGCCACATGCTGTTGAGACCTCAAGGTAAGACATGGAATGAAAAATGTCAATTAAGTGTAGAGACACATGTTAGTGGGATGACAAGGACAGAAATCAGACTGCAGTGGATTGAGGGGTGAGTAGGTGGTAAACAAATGGGAGACAACAAATGCAAACAGTTCTACCAAGATTTCTGGCTGTAAAGTGGGAAGAGAATAAGTGACAGCTGTGGAGGTGGAGGGAGGGTTTGTTTTAAGATGGGGGAAGCCTGAGTATGTTAAAATGGAGCAGGTGAATACCCAGGAGTGGGGTTCCTGAAAAGGTGAGAAAAGACAGAATCTGAAGCATAGGTGGAGGGAGTAGCTATAGGTAAAAAGGAGAAGTTATGGAGAAAAGGAAGAGAAAGAGTACGAATTAAATGACCTTTAAGGTCTCTTCTCACTCTGGAATTTTATGACAATTTCCTTTAGATAGGACATTTGCATGTATGCATAAATCTATATAAACTTATCCAAATACTCTAGCATAATCAGTAAAGCACATCTTTATCCCCTAATGACGCAGTTAATGTCCCCAGGTTTACGACCAGTGTAATCTCTGGGCAGGATCCATCCCGAAGAGAGGCTTTGAGCTCAATGCACACTGCAATACAGCACAGAACCAGCCCTATCTCCCTTAGCCAACCCATACTACACCGCGATCTCAGAGGCTAAAGAAGGAAGTAAAATTTAAAACCCTGAAACTACAACATATCCTGCTTCATTCGAAATGACTGTCATTCATAACAGCAACACGCGACACCCCAAATCTCA
>NW_006434832.1:1820205-1820708 GCF_000325575.1 Pteropus alecto
AGGGCCCCCCATGGCCAGGATTTAACACTAAGTCATTTGCACTCCCTCCTCCGTTCTCAAGACCTTTTATTGTGAAGAACCAGAAATGAGTTCCTAATGATCCTTCCCACAGCCCTCGCCCCAATGCAGCAGGCCGATCCCCCGCAATTATTCCAGAGGCTGCACCTAATAACCCTTAGCAAAGGGGTGCGGAGAAACCCCCAGAGTCCGTCAGACGGGGCCGGGACGACCACAATCCTGCGGCCGCCTTGAGGGGCGAAGGCAACAGCCCCAAGGAATGGAAGAAGAGAATTAACGGAGACAGAGGCGACCCGGGTAGCGAGGGGATCACCTCCCCTCGAGCTTTAGGGGGATGGAGTTTTTGAGGAGGGCTATACCCCGGCCATCACTCTCCCTTCCCACCCTCAAGCCCGTCTCTGGCCAGCCGCCCCCTCCATCGCCGCATTTGCTCAGACCTACTCCCCCTCCCCTGAGGCCTTCCAGACCTCGGGGCGCCCCCAGAT
>NW_006434832.1:1820992-1861414 GCF_000325575.1 Pteropus alecto
TGCATTTCTAAAGCTTACTTCTCCGCCAGCGACTTTCCCCAAGGCTCCTTTTAAGAATCTCATCACCATGGCTGTTTGCGCTGGACTCTGTAGCAATGCCTTTGAGGCGTTAAGCAGTGAGCCCCTGCTTATCCCTTTGCCAGCTGCTCTTTGCCCTGCAATGGCCTTTAGCTAGCTTTGCGCTTCCAGATCCACTGAAATGTGAAAATGTACATAACACCCAGTGCGGGTAACGGGGCTGCCCCCAAGGAAGATCAAGTAATGAGTGGTTGGTTTTGAATTCAAGTTCTCTGTAAAGTCAGGCTTTTCTCTGTAGGCAGACTTGTTTTCCTAGCTCCTGAAAGTTACCAACGTTGGCGTTTATATTTAGCTTATGTGTATCCTGGAAAACTAGTTAATAGCTTCTTCCAATTTAAAAGTGAATTAGATTATTTTCATTTTATTTTATTAGATATTTTTATTTATAAAGTAATTTGTGTCTTTAATCTGTAGTTCTCAGTGTTGTTTCGTTTTAGACATATATGGTGGACTTTGAAATTTGCCCCAAATTTTGCCTTTTCTTTTTTTTACCTTGCTGTTTCCTTTCCACAGTACTATTTCTTCACTAGAAACTCAGAATAGATAATCATCAGAATAACAACAATGGCACCCTGCAAGAAGAGAGATTCTGCGGGATGGATTCTCTGATGCTTTATTACCTCTGCTATTTTATATTTCTCCTCATATTTACAAAAGATAACAAAAAAAGATAGAATTTGTTATCTTTCATTTCTCACAGATAATTAGAAAAAATAGTTTTACCAACATGAGGAAAGGAAAGGAAAAAAATTAGAAGAGCTGGGCATGCATAGTGATTTAAAATTAAGAACTAATAAAACTAATAAGTGACCTGAAGATGGGCCAGGAACAGAAGAAAAAATTCAGGCCAGTTTCATAAACTATTACACTGTACCTGAGAACCAGAGTGCTTTGTTGGACAAATCAGATGTTAACTAAATCACGGGTGGGTCAGAATTTATGAGGAAAGATAGGGAACTAGTTGAACTCTGATTTATTAACTCACCAGGCTATGAAAACAATTTGAATGGATGGGGAATCAGGAAGCTTAGGTTCTTGCCCTTTTCTGTGCTCTTTCTACCACTCACTGGCCATGTCCATTCACCTCTTGGAGCCTGTTTATTTGTAAACTGAGAGGTATAGTTGTTAGATCAGTTTAATGATTGTGTCTTACATTTTTTTCGATGCTTTGAATTTGAATCTATAAATCAAAGAGCTTTTATTCAAATAATTACCAAATCCAGAAGATGATATCAGCTCTTAGTTCAATGATCTGACATTATTTTCAAGGCCAGAGAATAATACAAATATATCTATACCATTGGTTTGTTACTAGGTAAGCTAGATTACAAGGGAAAATGTCTTTAATCTCTCTAACCAGAAGGAATGTTTATCATCTAGTCAAGGTAGGTTCCAGTGTGTCAGTTCATAAGCATATCTACCCTTAATAAGGGGCCCTTTGTGTCCTCTCACAAGTTGTGTAAATGCAATAGAATGATGTGCACAGCCCCGCAAAGTCTACCAAAGAAATTGTAGGCAGGCAGGAGGTCTCATACCTAAGGTGCTTAGCATCCATCTGGAGAAGCTTCTGAGACATTGCTCCAGGTTGTCACATGTCTGCCCATCCCATCTGTGCCTTGCTCTGATATTCCAGGTCATCTTGATATTCAAGAAACAGTGGAGCTGATTCAGCATCGCCTTCTGAGCAATCCTTGTAGAGATAGTTGTCTCCCCTTTTTTTTACTGTGCCACTTTTTCTGGTCACAGCTCCCTGCAGTTCATACAGCCGTGGAAGCATTGTCAGACAAGGTACCCTGCCCTCCCCTGGCCCAAGAGGGATCACAGAAGTCAGGCAAGGACCTGCACCGCCCCTCTTGCAGAAGATATCTCTGTGAAACAAACAAAGGTGGTCTTCAGACCCCCTTTTAAGCCTTTCTATAACCTTCTCTCTTTCCCAAGTTCTTTCAGCATTAATAACACATAGTAATATAAGACTAATATATTACTCTTCCTAAGAATATATACAGTTTAAGGAATACTACCTGGAGGAGCAATGTCTAACCTAAGGAAACGAATCTTTAATGGCAAAATATCAGAGACTGCGACTTTTCTATAGGGAACTATATGTGTTTAGCAGTCCTTATTCTTGCCCTTCCAATCATAACCCCAAGTTAGCCACCCCTGCCCTCAGGCCAGGCTTTCAGGGAGCCTTGCTGAAAACTTCATTTTACAACCCCATCATAGCCAATTTTAGGAAGATAGAATTGCCATCTGTTTTTCTGTCAGAGAAACCTATTTCTCAAAATAATAAGGCTAGAGAACAGAACGAAATGGAGAAATGATAAGAAATTTTAAAAAACAGGTAGACCAGCTGGTGCAGTGCAGCATTCTAGCCGCAGGTAGGTGTTTTGTTGTTGGGTGTTTTTTTTTTGGATGAATGTGTCCTTTCTCTCTGGAGCATCAAGGACAAACACCTATAGTCACAGAAATCAATTTATCCTGGAAAGTCTGAGTGGGCAAGAGAGATGACAGAATCCTATCTCAGGGGAAAGGAATGAATGTTGCTATGGAAATCAGACCATCCTGTAGTGCAAGCCCCAATGCACTTGCCATGCTGCCTAACCCTGTGTATTAACATTGTAGATCCAGAGAGCTGCCTGCATCTCTTTGAAGAGAGGTTATTCAGATATCGGTCTGATGAACCTTTATGCATCTTGAGAAAAGGAAATCGGAGTCTCCTGGGAGGGGCCACATTTCTGAGAACATTAAGATAGGAGAGGCCCACAAACCAAGCTGATTGGGTTGACTATACTGGCTACCTGTGACAGTTCTGAGGGCTCCTGAGAAAAAGTAAAGGTATGTCTTTGGGTTTTTCCTAAGGGCGAGTTTACTGGAGGGCTGTTTCTAGGGCAAGGAATATGTACCACAGGGCTTTCAAGAGAGGGAGAAGACATCTCTTGAGAAAAAGTGTGACTAGAATATAGGGATAAGTTCAGTGATCTTGAAAGGAAGGTGGTCTGGGGATATTGTGTGACATTTAAACTCTCTAAAAGTAAATGTTTTCACGTGAGAATTAGATAGTTATCATAGAGTACCTATTACATTCAGCACCTGACCCAGTAGTTACACAGCAGATACTAACTACCACTACCAAGAGTGCTATATCTCATACTAATAACACCACTAACCAATTTTACAGTCTAACTCAGAGATGGAAAGCTATCTCCAAATGAGATACTCCTCAGGGTGAAATGTTCTCCCTGCCTCTCCCAAGAGCACTTTGTACTTTCCATGCTGTACAAATGACATATCGACAAGAAGTATTTTCTATTAAGAAAAAAACCCCACTGAATCAATAACACCATAAGCAATTTATCTTTATGGAGCTTGATAAACTTCCCCTGAACAGCTATGATGATTTCAATTAAACCTCCTTCCTAATCATCAGTTTTGCATTTTTTAAAAAGTAAGTTGAATTTTGCATTATAAAATTAGTACATTTTCTCTTAGTCATTTTAAAGAAACCACAACCCAACCTCCAGTATACAATCACTAATAAATTAGGTCTATTTTCTTCTAGCTTTTCCCCCACATATTTGCCACATATTATTATTTTAAAAATGTGAAACATATATGTATGTATAAAACATATATATGTGTATAAAATTTGTGTGTGTGTCTATATGGTTGTAATCCTTTAACAAATTAATTGAGTGCCATGTGGGTAGGGACTTCGTTTTATTCATAGGCACGATGCATATCTTGGGATAATAATGAATATTTTCAGGTTGTAAGGGGCAAAGGGATAAAGCCCTATTCTTTTCAGCCTAAATATTCCTTCTATAGGTACAAACAATGGTAGGTAAAAATCTTTTCTTTACTATTTTGCCTTCTTTTTTTTAGATTAAAATGAATCCAGTCAAACAATCTTCATAGTTGCTAGCAAAACAACTTTATATCTTTGCCTTGGGAGTTAGCAGAACAAGAATAGATCATTTGTAGTTGATGAAGTAAAAGTACTAGTAAACATTTGAAAAAAATAACAAGTAATCAAAAAATGAAAATCAAATTAACATGAGATACTTCTTTTGGTTATCAAATTAGCAAACAAAGTGTTAATAATCCCTCTTTTTAAAAAGAGTTTACCAAATGATGAAACATGACTTTCATTTGGTTGATGGAAAGGTAAATTTGCATAATCTACTCAGAAAACAATTTGACAATGTAACATGCATCAAGAGCTTTAAACATCTTCATGTTTTGACCCAGTGATTCCACTTTTGGAATCCATTCCTAAAAAAATAGCAAGGAATGAAAGAAGGAAAAAATAAGATGCTCACTACAACATTATTCATAATAGAAAAATTTAAAAACAATTTAAATATGGACTACATGAAAATGATTAAATAAATCAGGGTATATCCACATGATGGAATATCACACAGCTATCAAAATTGCATAAGAAAAATGTTAAGTAATGTGGAAATGCTCAAATTAAAATGTTATCTGGAAAAAAAACAAAATTGTATATATTTATAATCTGAACTCTGTAAAAATTGCATAGAAAAATGACTGGAAAGAAATAAACCAAATGGTAACAGTGATTGCTCCTGGATGATAGGGTGATGGGTGATTTTTATTTTTTCTCCTCTCCCTCCTCCTTTCTTTCTCGCTCTCTTTCGGGTGAGGAGTGCCTTTTCTTCATATATTTTTTTAAATGACTTTGTTTAATTTTTTTATAGTCAGAAAAATACTACTTTAATTTTTAAGGAGTTATGGAGAAAAACCTCTCAGATGTACTTATGTTCACCCTCATATATACAATCACTGTGACCAGCAAAGAAAGTATTTGGTTAAAAAAGATTAAGGTGTCAGGCAGACTAAGGCTTGAATCTCTGTCTAGCTACTTAAATTTCCTCTTTGTAAATACTAACGATAGTTTCTAACTCACAGGGTGTTATGGTCATGTTGGTAAAGCCTTCACATTGTTCCTGGTACATATTACGCATTCAATAGATGTTAGTTTTTCTTATTATCTCAGTTATGTATCTCGACAAAAGAACGTACAGCCTATGGAAAAGTCTTATAAGTTTATTTGAGCCCAAATTTGAAGACATGCCTGGATGCAAAATCCCAGTGGATTGATAAAATGGTCCACAGAATGGCAGTTTTGCAGCTTATTTTGTACATTAGAATCAAAGGAGGAGATGTAAGGAGGGTTACATGAAATCCATTGGTGGTAGCATAAGTGGGCAGGAGAAAGCAAAGCAGGGAAATTCTAGAATTGGATAAATAGTGAAACAAGGAGACACATACTTCTTTTACATTGGTGGATACAGGATAGTTAATAACTAACATTTACAGCACATAGAAATGGTATGCAAGGAACAAGATAACAATGAGGGGTTCTGTGCTCTCTGCTGGGCAGTTGTGCCCTGAGGGGTCTGGAAAAGAAAGTTACTATGACATTTCAAAGGTATGTTATCCTAGATGCACAAAGGCAATAGATAGGTTCATGTAAGGTAAAGATTGACCTTTGCCAAGGAAGCTACAGGCCTACAATGTAACTACCCGCCATGACCTGCTTTAAGTTAAAAATTTTTATGTTCACACCATCCTGTGTAGTTACTTTCAGTCTAGGAGTTTGTAAGGCCTGCCATACAGCCCTCACCTGAGCTTGTCGGGTTTAGTATGTGGCCCCTTTTCCATTCACATGTACCATTTACAGGAGTTGGTAACCTTTTAAGCTAACCAAGTTGCCATCTAGGGGGCTGAGTTATTGAAAGCATTTTTTCATGAAGTGAGGATTGTGATTCTGCAAGGTCTGAACAAACGTGCTGGTGGCTAGTATTTTCAATTGTTGAAAATCTGTTTAGAGGTAGGCCTGCATTCTAGCCTCGGATTGAATAGGAAACCTTCCTTATGCATAACTTCGGTGTCTGAGTGTTTCCTACACAGAATACCGTCCCAAACTAGTTTCTACTTTTAACCCCACCCTGGCAAAGTTCCTGAGCGAAGAACACTATGAACTTGGCTCTGCCCACACGCCCCCAACCAGTTGGTCAAGATACTCGCGGGGTTAGGTCAATCCTTGAGATTTTTCCAAGTTGATTGGCAGAGCAAATCGGAAATCCTTTTACTTTTCTGATTGGTCGCACGAGGCATTGGGGCGTTGCACGTGGGCGTGTCTCGCCAGGACAGGGAGAGTAGATACTAGAAGGTGAACGCGGCATTTCCAAAGCTTCCTTCTGTTGCTTAGTTTCCGAGGGGCGGGCCGCCTCTCTTCGGGCTCTTATTGTCCTTTGCATTGGTCATATTTGGCGTCACTCACGGAATCTCGCGCTCATTGGTACAAAGCTCCAAGAGGCTGTGGTTGATTGGTTGGTTGCTGTTCCCGCCCCGCTCTAATCACCAACCCTCTTGCAGAGTGGAGCGGAAATTCTCAATGCTGAGGTGAGGATGACAGAGATCAGCATGGCGACAGTTGAGTCGCGTCTGGGAGAAGGGATGGCAGTATTCAAGGCCTCCCTGGATTTCCACACTGTCTGCGGGTGGAGAACTAGGGAGCAGCTCGCGCATGGCCTGCGGGAAGGGGTTAGACTCCCTGTTCTTCTCCGCCCTCTGTAGGGTGGAGGCTACCGGGATCCAAGAGAGGCTTGGTGCGCCCGCCGCGGGGCCCTCCGCTTTCCCGAGGGCCGTCAGGTTGAGAGGGAGCGGCCTGGTAGCCGAGCTGAAAGGGCATTCGGAGGCCTTCTCCGGGACCAGCGCGCGCCTCGCCCACCTGCTCTTATTCGTACCCTGGAATTTTCGCCGCTGTTTTTCCCTGTTGGACAGTTAGTACTTATGGCAGAGGGGTGTGAACGTGCCAAGAGGCGCCGGGGTCGAAGTCGTCTTTCTCCTGAGAGTCTCTTTCGGCGCGGCAGGATTTGGGCTCCTCCAGCAGTGGAGTAGAAAGAGGAGCAGGAGGGAGAACCTAGAAGGTCTACTATGTGTGGTTAGGAGGGGGAATCAAGCACGAGTATTTGCTCGATTTCAGTGGGAAGTACCTTGTTACAGCATGTTCCTTAAGGTTTTTCTTATCTGTGAGATTTGTCTTTTGTCAGAAACGAAGACAAGGAATCTCTAGTTTTGTCGCCCAACAAAATTGTGAGTGCTGCAATGCCCTGGACTTTTACACTTTTTATATGGACCTTCTATAAAGGGTTAAAGCATGCATCATTCTTTGGTTGTAGCAGTTCACCTATACCTCATTTATGTACAGGATTAAGTGCTGTGCTCCTTTTGTCTGATCATAGAATGGAATACTGTGTGCTTGGACATCATCCATGATATTAAACTACTGTAGGAAACCTTTGACTCTCACAGGTGGGGGCCTCTGGAATTTGGTGACCTCCCCTCTGAGGGCAGTAGCACCAGAATGAGTGGGAGATTGGCTGTCCCTGCTACATGTGCCCCCTGCTCTGCCCAAGAATAAAGCTTTCCTTTGGTTAGCAGTTTAAAAGGAAAATCGTATTATTTGGAACAAGGATTTTTTTTTTCTTTTTCCAGAATCCTTGTAGACTTCCAGAAACTTGATTAAGGTGTAGACACAGCACTAGTTTTAAGTCTAATTAGAATATCAAGCTCACACTGCAAATAGGCTGATCTGTTAAAAGACTAAATTTCTAAAGTCTGTCTTTACCATTGCCTTCCTTTATAGAATCTATCCTGCACAACGCTTAAAAATAAAATATTTAACATTTATGCCATTGGAAGTCAATATAATAATTACTTTTGAAGAGTAATGATGGTGAAGATATACAAGGAAATCTGGGTCACTGGTAATCATCTTTTTGATCTGGTTCATGACATTTCATTAAACTGTACAGTTATCATGTATGCGTATATCCGCATGTAAATTATATTTCAATAAAAAGTTTTAAAAATTGGTTGAGAGTAGGTGATGGTCAACACCAGATGCTAGAGTATGGCCTCAACTCTTGCCTAGTTAATTTTTCTGGTTGCAGTGTGGTTTCCCAATGCTATATTTCCTCACCTCTGCAAAATTTTAGGTTCTTTTCTGGGTACTGTTATTGCCTGTTAGCCAAAGGCAACTACTAAATTTCTAAGAGATACTAAAATTTAATCTACCTTAAAGGACTTTGCTTCACATGGGTAAAATAAAAATGGTTCTCTGTTTCATTAGTTCTTATTTCAAGAGAGTTTACATGTATTTATGGTGGCATTGCTTCCATATTTAAGGTGACTAAAGCCTGCCACCATAGAGGTAGCGTTGAGACTGTGCTTCCACATATCCTACCTGGATACTGCAGTGGAAAAAGAGAATTTCCTGGCAAGGCATCAAAAAGCTTAGTTGAGTTTCCTTTCAAAAACAAGACACGTTTGCTCCTTGTTGGCAAACTGTACTGAAAATTGTTTAAATTTTATTAGGAGCCACCTCTAATAGAGATTTGTATTTTATATATGTTGTTTGTATATCTCTGCAAAGGACAATTAATTGACTTGCCTTTCTTTTCATTCAAGTAACAATTCAATTACAGTGGGGAATATTTTTGAAAAACTGTTTAAAAGTCTAGGAAAAAAAGAGATGTGGATTCTTATGGTGGGTTTGGATGTAGTAGGAAAAACCACCATCTTCCATAAAATGAAGCTGAGAGAAATTGTGACTACTGTCTCTACAATAGATACATTAACGACCTATGGCAAGACCAATTTACAGTTTAGTATGTTATAGCTTAACATGCTGCTTATATTATTGAATATTTCTTTTTGAAACTCTTATTCACCCCAAGAGCACAAAGTTTTTGAGGCCAAAAAGCAGGTAATATTTACTTTCCTAATTGCTCCCCGACACCTCTAACGCATTCCTAGGTTTACAGGGGAGTCATATGAACATATTTAGGTTAAGCAAATGTAATCCTATCTGCTTGGCAAAAAAGAAAAAGGTAAAAATGATATAAACAGTGAGGGCAGTTATGCCCTATATTCCTTTCAGCATATGTCCCAGCCTAAGCTTGGGATGGAGTCAATCTTGGTTCTAGCTGGCCTTTCTAAGTGGAAGCATTTTTCCACAACGGATAGGCTCCTAGTGTTTAAAGATGCAGTGTGACTCCCCCCGCCCCCCCTTCACTCTGGTGCAAGCCAACTACTTGAGCAGGTGTTCAATTGAAGAATCCGAATTGTTTCAATGCTGTAGAACAATCTGGCAGTGTAGGTCTTCTGGGAACCAGGACTGTATTTTGTGGGCTATTTAAGGCTTTTGCAAAGGCAGTTTTGACAGAACTTAATATTTGCCTTAAGAACCACCTCCAGGTCTAAACTCCTGAATGAGAATAGGCTCCACAGGATGACATGTGAATGTCAGAGCGTTCTGAATGTTGGATTAGGCACAAGAACCAAATGATCAACTCCAATTTGGGCCGGAGCTTCAGAGATTGCAACGTTTGAAGAAGGAGAAACCAGATGGAGAAAATGTTCATACCCACAATTTAAAACACGTTTTTAGTTCAAATGAAAATAGCATAACTGCTTGATTTTCTCCAGTTATAAAAACAATTTATGCTTCTATAATTTTTTACATACAGAAAAACAAACAAGTTTAAAAAACACTCCACTATTAAGATTTTGGCGAATATCTTGGTAAAACGATATGCATACTGTTTTCCAATTTACTTTGCATAAAACAAAATGTTTGGACCTCTGTTTATGTTAGTTCTTCTCTGGAATGCTTTCTCGCCTTCTTCCTTAGCCCTGCCCCCTTTATCTTGTTAATGCCAGATCATTCTTTTGGTCTCAGTTTAAACATTATTGTTCAGGGATCTTTCTTGACCCCTTGGACTGCCCCACCCCCCTACTATCAGTTTCCACAGCAACCAGCGCTTTTAAGTAACTCTCAGCATATTTGTTATTGCGTGCTCACTGAGTCTCTTCCTCCCAATACTGTAAATAAGAGCAAGAATCATGTCTGCCTTGTTCATCACTGTTTCCAGTGCTTAGCAAATGCCTGGCCCATAGATACTCAGGACATATTTGGTGAATGAACTGAATACCAATGAATCATATCCCTCAGTAGCCATACCCTTGTGCAGTCCTCTCCCACAATGATGCCCAGCTTGGCCTCCTTGACTTGCTTTGGCCAAGGAGATATTAGCAAATGTAATTCAAATATTTGATAAGTGCTTGTGCCTTGGGGCTTCTGCTCTTTGAGCACTGCCATCACCTTTTGAGGATAGCTCAATGAATACTCTTTGGGAGGATAAAAAGACCACCTGGAGAGAGAGAAGCCCAGCCCAGCACCCAAGGTATTCAGTAACTGAATGAAGCTACAAGAGGAAGCCCAGGCAACCCATAGAATTGTGTGTGTGTGGCGGGGGGAGTTATTGTTATAAATTACTAAATTTGGGAGCTTAAATAATCCAATACAGATCAATATACAATTTTAGTAATTGGATAGTATTCCATTATATTGCTAAATTTTAAGCACATTTTTCCATTGTCAGATGATTCAGTTTTTTTGTAATGGTTGTTTTTTGTAAATGATGTATCTTAAACATGTATTCTTCCTCCTTGCAGTTATCCCTAGAGGAGGGCTTGCCATGTTAAAACTGATGGACATTTAAAATGTGGATACACATTGCCAAACTGCTCTCTGAAAAGAATGTGTCACCAACTACAAAAAGTGTTCATTTCTTCAGGGAATTTGCCTGTGTGATAGGTAAAAAACATTGACTTCTATTGAAATTTCTTTTATTTTAAGTGAATATATTCAAATGTACATTGGCCATTTGTATTTGTTCTTCTGTGACTTGTTTTTAATATTGTTCAACTGTTTTTCTGATGGAATGTTTATCTGTCTCTTAATGATTTAAAGAGAGACATCATGGGTCAGGAACAAGAGTTGTGGATCGATGTCAGTGAGGGGTTAGTAGAGGAACAGGCTGAAGGGATGGAGATCTTAAGTTTATTTTTCGATACCTGCCTTTTTTAGAGCCTTTGAGACATCTAAGCAAAGATGTTGGATAGAAGGTTGGATTATGAACCCAAAGCTCAGAAGAGAGATTTGGGTTGGGGTAATATAAATTTGAGAGTTGTTAGCACAAAGATAGTAATGAAATCCTGGTGGTGAATGAGATTACTTAAGTGGGTGTGGAAAGAAGAGAATGGATGAGGCAGGACATTATCATGGGAACTCCATCATTTAAGGACCAATTATATGTGGCTGAGCTCACTAAGGAGACTGAGAAGGTCCATAGAGAGAGAAGGAAAATGAGAAGCCAGGGAAGAGTTCCAAGATGGGAGTGAATGGTAGTATTAGATGTAAAATCAAATGACATAAGAACTGAAAAAATGTTTGTCGGATTTATTGACATGGTGATCATTGCTGACCTCTGTGAGACCAGTTACGGAACATGGTGAAGCAGAACTAAGGTGCTATTGGATGAGAGGTGACAAAGTAGGCGAGGTGAATATAGCTAAACTTACAGAAGTTTGAACTTAAAAGGGAAAATAGAGGGCGGTAGCGAAGAGGAATTTTCTACTCAAATGACTAACCTTGTAATTAGCTCTTTGTTCTGCTTCTGTAAACATGCTTGCTGCATAGGCCAAAGGGCAGAGTGGTCTCAAAATCAACTGAAGACTCACCCTCCCCTTGGATTGTTCTGTCTAGATAACAGATGTATAGCCTAAGTTACTGTTTAAACTGCCCGTAGCCCATAGCAACTCTGGTGGTCTATAACCTGCTGAGAACAAACCAACCAATTAGCTAACTGTAAGGGCACGAATATAAAAGAAAAATTGTCCCTAAGCTAAGGGCCCAGATCTTCAGAGTACTAGCTCCTCTGGGACCACGTGAAATAAATCCGAATTCTCCTTCTCTCCGAGTTACTGCTTGGTTTTTCATTGGATTGGTTTTGGGAATTTTCCACAAAGATGAAGATATAGGGTTAATGAAATTTTTTTTTGAAAGATGTAAAAGACTTAATTAAGCATGTCGAGAAGAACAGGTTGGAGATATTTGGAGGCGGGGGAGAGAATAACAATAGTGAAAGTTCCAGATAACGTGGGTGGGTTGGATCCAGCACATAGGTGTACGGAGTTGGCATCAGATAGTTGTCCCCTTCTGTTGTCCCAAGAGGGAGAGAGAACAGTGTAGGTGAAGATGTAGGTGGGAAGTGGAAGTCAGTCCCATTAATGGCTTCTGTTTGCTCTGAAGTACACTGTAAGATCTCTTGCTGAAGAAATGAGGGATGTGCGAGGTTGGAGGTTGTAGAGAACAGAGAAGTTTGAGACATCTGTCCTGGTGAATGAGAGAGCAAGCCGATTAACACATTCTGTTTTGTAAGTTATAAATCTTTGACTAGCAAGCTACTTTGTAAATTTCAAGTCCAAATGTTAAATCTGTCCAAATGTTGAAATTATTTTGAATTGTCCAACCTGCAAAAGTCTTCATTAAAAATTTCCTCCATCTTTTCAATTTAGGTTTCAATGTGGAGATAGCGGAATATAAAAATATCAGCCTCACAATCTGGGATGTCAGTAGCAGTTGAAAAATCAGACCTTTGTGGAGACATTATTTCAAGGACACCCAAGGTAAAGATTATCCAGTCTGTAGCCTTGGAACCATTTATACTAAATGTGTCTAAAGGTGGATGTTTGAAGCAAAACCTTGTGGTGCTCTGCTTTATTTGGACTATCAGTCATTCCTTCCCTTCCGATGGCCCACTTATACTTCCTGGGGAGGTTTCTTTTTGAGAAATGGTCCCTGTTGTTCTTAGAAAAAGTACTCGGCTTTAATGCCCTACATAGGAAATTCCTCTTAATCCAAAGATGATTAGAAAATGGTCGTCCTAATGAATTTCATTTTTTTTTTTGGTTGAGAGTTATATGTGCCTTAGATGAAGTAACAGTCTTTGAGGAATTTGAATTCAGTAAATTCTTTTAAACCTGTTGAGAAAATCTAAAAATCATGCCTCTGGAGAGGAGATGAACAGAGATGGCCGAAGCCCCAACTCCCAGCCTCATGTGGTCACAGTCCCTCTCTGCTGCCCTGCTACTCTGCAAGTACGCGTATAGGCATGAGGATCCCAGATGATTACATTCTTCTAAACAAAGAATTCCCTCACTATCATTGGTTTCTTAAACATAGAAGTTTTAATGTGTCCACCCCCACCCTCCTCAATCAATCAGAGTTTGGTTTTTTTTTTCATTTATTGTATTTTGGATAAATGATGCTTTATAGAATATTGCTTGTCAAGATATTCATAAACTAATAACATAGATTCCCTGATTCTCATGGAGAATCATAACCAAATGGCATCTAGAAATTACTCTTTAGAATTTATTTGGAGTCATTTAATTTTGAAGTTTCTTCTATTGACAGTGTTTTCATTGTATGCGTTTCCTAGTAAAGACTTATTTTCTGTCTTTTCAGACCAAATACTCAAGTCAGCTGTCCCTTTGTATCTTGTCTTTATTTTAGCTATTACCTTTAGCTCTTAGCTCTATTTTCTCATTATAGATTATAGATTTTAGAATGTTTTCTCTCAAAATAGTGCATTTACCTTTATTTTTTATTGTTACTGGAAATTTGAAAACAAATACAAAGAAAGGATACAGAATAAGTCCCCATGTACCCATCATCCAACTTCAACAGTTATCAATTGATGTTTTGCCCAGAGTATGTTATAGTAAATCCCAGACATGAAGACTTTTACTCATAGGTTCTTCACTGTTTATTTATAACTGATAAGGCTTTTGTGCTTTTTAACATAATCTCCATGCCATTATCATACCTCCAAAATTAATAATAATTCTTTAATATTTAGTACCCAGTCCTTGTTCAAATTTCTCCATTTATATCAAATATGTCCTTTCTACACTTGATTTGTTTGCATTAGGATCAAAGTTCACACATTACATTTTACTGTTGTCTCTTTTTAGTCTCTGATTCTACAGTCCCCCTCTCCCTTTTTTCTGTGCCATTTTTTGAAATTAGGATATTTATTCTGGATTTGGCTGATTATTGTGGTTTCATTTAACTTGTTTGTTTCTCTGTGGGTATCCTGTAAAATGGCAGTTTGTCTTATAGGCTTGATTAGATTCTGGTTCATTTTGGGGGCAAGAATACTTCATAACTGGTGCTAAGTAAACATGATTCCTATGGTATCATGTTTTAATGCAAAAGTTTGATTGTCACACTTTTAGTAATGCTAAGTGAATCTCAACCTAATTCCCCCCAAATAAAGTTTCCCATTAACCTTTCACCTAATGGTTTTTCACAGCATCCATTGAAGACTGCTACCTAGATCCGCTATTTCATTAGAAGTTACAATATGACAATTTTTCCAAATCTTGTCATCCTATCTGCATTTATTAGCTGAAATCCTTCTAAACAAAGAATTCCTCATTAAATAATTTGGTTTCTCTTGAACAAGAAAGGCAATGAAACTGTTTAATTTGTTCTCTTTATTGATTTGTAGTAAAATGACTTGATACCCTAGCAATTTCCATGATGACTCTTAGATTTTTATGTCATTGTCTTTAATCCATTGCAGACTATATATATACTCAGAGTATCTATTTATTTTGGATTGGCACTTGCCATGTAGGCCAACCCATTGCAGTTCCCCAGGTGTAATAAAACTAGAAAACAAGAGTTTAAACCACAGCTCCACTATGAAACCTTAGGAGAGTTAATCTTTTCTGTCTCAATTATCTATAAAATGGAGGTAATACCCATTGTGCTGGATCATTTAGTTTAAATGAGATAAATTTTGTAAAATGATTAGTACCATGGCTGGAAGGTGGCAGGCCCTCAGGATAGGAGCCTGTATTTGTCTGGGTTCTCCAGAGAAATAGAACCAATAAGATGGATGGATTTAAATATATAAAGAGATTTATTATAAGAAATTGGCTCACATGGTTGTGGAGGCTGAATAGTCCCAGGATCTGCAGTTGTCAAGCTGGAGACTCAGGAGAGCCAGTGGTATAAGTTCCAGTCTGAAGGCAGGAGACCGATGTCCCAGCTTCGAGACAGTCGAGTTCTCACTTCCTCCTCCTTGTTCTATTCAAGCCTCCAATAGAGGGCAATCTGCTTTAGTCAGTCTGCTGATTCAGACGTTAACGTCATCTAGAAATACCCTCATGGACACACCCAGGATTAGAGTTAACCAAATATTTGGGCACCCGTGGCCCAGTCAAGTTAACACATAAAATTAACCTTCACTGGGCCCAAATTTGTTAGAAGCTTTACATCATTCTTTGGGAAGATTCCTTTTGCCTACCCTGTGCAGGTTTGGCACATTAAATCACCAAGTAGAAATGCCTTTTTGTGGTGGATCCAGATGTCTCAGCCAGGAGTAGACTTGGATGCTGTCCCTATTTTTTCTGCCACCTTCCCTAAGGCTAGTCCGTCTTTTCTGATGTAAATTTTCTTCTTTAGTATGTTGAATATGACAGACTTGATAAAAGCTTTTCAACTCTGTATTAAGACACTTAACTATGTGTCGCTTTCACTTGTATAGATTATGGAATTAGAACTGTTTATGTGACTTCTTAGATGATTATATCATATAGAATATATAAAATGGTCCATTAATTCTCATGTGGAAAGATTTTTCTCTTTTGTTGTAGGTTATTTTAATTTGTTAAATAGCAATACATTTATATGGTTCAAAATTCAAAAAGAAATAAAAGTATATAGTGAAAAGTCTCTGGCTTGTTCCTATTCCCTATTCCCTAACCTCCCAGGTCCCCTCCTATAGACAACTTTTATTTCTTGTGTATCTGCCCAAAGACATTTTATGCAATACAAGCAGCTCGCTTGTGCTCATTCTCTCTCTCTCTTTCTTCTCTCTCTTTGTGTGTGTGTGTGTGTGTGTGTGTGTATTCCTCTCCCATTTAAAAAACAAATTACACTATTCATGTGTAAATTTACATGTTCTAGGTTCTTTTAGTTCAAAAATATAGTGAGTCTGATGCTAGGTTTTTTGTTTCTCAGGTAAGGATGCATATAAAAACAGAGCATAAAATGGGACCTAATATTTATAAACCTTTATTTTTATTAGGAGTGGCAAAAGGATAATATGCCAGTTTCCACCTTGTCAGTTTTACATTGGAGACTAATGATCTAAGGATCTCTTCAAATTTCTGGTTTGCTTAGTGATGATCAGAGTCCATAACTGCTGGTAGCATTCAGATCTTCGGGGAGAATTTTGAAGGTTTTGCATTTTTTTTCTGTCTGATGTGCTGTAGCAGACATGACTTTGGCTCGCACGCAGGCCCCAAGCATTCAGAAGCTATGGGAGCTCCTGCCTGTGGGAGTGGGCTGCTCCAGAGCAGCTAGGCAGGCAGCTGTCCAGTGGGCCTGGGAAGCATGGAGGGAAAGGGCAGAGGGCAACACTCATTTTCCCCCCTCGACGTAGTCGTGAAAGCTCAAAGAAGAAACCTAGAGGTCAACTTATCTCACTGCCCTTTCCTTACCAGCAGGGTCCCTTCTGCAGCATCTCTACAAGTGGTGGCTTAAGCTGAGTAAGAATATCTCGAGTCACAGGAGGCCCTTCCGAGGCAGCTCATTGCACCTTTATTTCTGTTGACTCATTATCATGTTGACTTCCTGTAGTTTTTACCCACTGACCTCAATCTACTTCTAGAGCTATATAAAACAAGTTAAACCTCTCCTTATGTTATAGCCCTCTAGATATTTGAAGACAGCTATGAGTCCCATCAATGAGTCTTTTCTCTAGGTAAAGCATCCCCAGCAATAGCAGTTATTTTTCATATGATGTGGTATCTGATTTCTTTGCCATCCTAGTCATTTTTTGAATCCCTCCAGTTTGCCTGTGTTGTAGAGTGTGGGGTCCAGCACCAACCGCATAACATTCCTAGGATATTCTGGCTAACATACAATACAGTAGGCTTTTTAACACTCGTCCTAAAAACTAAGCTTCTATCACTACTGTTGATACAGCCTAGGGATCAAATTAGTTTTTTCGGCAACCACATTTCTGTCTCACAGAGGGCTTCATGTCAGCTAAACACCAAGTTGCTCTTATATTGCCACATGGACCACTGCTGAGAGAGTCTTCCCCATCCTATATTTGAATGGTCTGTGAGGTTTCTCCTGGGCACCACCGCTGGACATCCTTTTGCCCCACCTCTTCCTGTGGCCAATGTGGCAGTGACCAGTTTGTACAGACTTCAACCACATTTGCTCAGATACGGTGTGCCGGTACTTTTCTTCTCCCCATCTCTTGCTTCCTGGGGTTTCTTTGCTGCTGTGATGTGGGATGCCGCAAAGACTTCTGGAGTTGGGCCAAACTTCACAGGTTAAGGGTATGAGACTCCTTCACTTCTGGCACCAGCTGCAAGGTTGGAGGTCCCCAGACCACCTTCATTTCTGATCAACTGGCTACAAATTCGGCGGTTCCCACTATCCCCTCAGGTTCAATAATTCATTAGAATGACTCATAGGACTTGGGAAAGTGCTAACTTACAATTATAGTTTTATTATAAGGATACAAATGAACCAGCTATAGGGAGAGAGAGTCGCATAGGGCACAAAGCTTCCATTGACCTTTTCTGTGGAATAAGGAAGTGTTACCCTTCCTGGTCATCGATGTATGACTTATGCATAGTATAGCCAACCAAGGAAACTTATCTGACCTTTGATGTACAGAGTTTTTATTGGGACTTCATTATGTAGGCATGATGTAGAAACAGAGAGATCAAAAATGGAGCCTAATCTTTTGTCTATATATTTCTCTGTATATTCTGTATAATCTGTATAATTCTTTTTTCAGAAGATAGGTTAGTTGAGTGTTCAGTAGGCTTCCTAACTCTAGAGATTATTTATTCTTCCACATTGATTGCTTTCAGTGAAACTACACATGTGAGCGGGAAGATGCTGTAAGGACATGTAAACAGCTGCCCTTTCCAGGTTCAGCTTACTAATATTGCTTGTGATTTCTTTCCAGGTATGATTTTTGTGGTCACCAGTAATGACAGAGAGCAAGTCAGTGAGACCTGAGAAGAACTAACCAAAATGATAATGGACTGTGGGCACAGAGATGCAGTTTTATTGGTGTTTGCAAATAAACAGGTATGTCGTTGGCTTTCTGAGTACTGGGATGGAGATTTACTGCCAGATGCACACTTAAAAAATAATAGACATTTAAATTAGATGTCTGCCTCCCTCTCTCTAGTCCCTATCACAACCTCTCCCTCCACCTTGTTTTTAACATGTCTTATATTTATTCATTCACTCACTCAACAAATAGTCATCGAGCATCTACTAAATTCCAGGTACTGGTTTAAGTATCAGTGATATATCAGTGAGCAGGACAGACAAAAATCCCCATGTTCATGGAGTTTACATCCTAGTGGGTGGAGAGTCAGCCAACAAATGATATGTAAGGTGCCTGGCAGAAGCGTTGTGGAAGAAGGTAAGGAGGGCAGGAGGGATATGGGGATATGGGGAAGGACCAGGATGCTTCTCTGATAAAATGACATCTGAGCAATAAATAATATGTAAGGTGCCTGGCAGAAGCATTGTGGAAGAAGGTAAGGCAGATCGAGAGGGCAGGAGGGATATGGGGAAGGGCCAGGATGCTTCTCTGATAAAATGACATCTGAGCAAAGACCGGAAGGCCAGCAGGAAGGGACACACAGTTCTAGGAAGAGCAAGGCAGTCAGGGCAGCTGGGTCAGAGTTGTGGGAGTGCCACGAGGGAGGAAATGGTCGGATCACATGGGAAGAAAAGGGGCTTCTACATAAATGTAACATAAGCAGTAAAAGAAGAGCGGGAGAAGGGCCAAGTGTAGAACCATCCGGCCTCAAGACTCGAAGCTGAACTAAGTTTGGAAAAGAATGTAGAATCACATGTAGTGTACCAGCCTGAGATAAGCACCATTCCGTTTCGATGTTTTTCCTTCCACTCTCTCCTCCATGAATACATTCATTATATAATCGAGATTGTATTTTTTGACAGTGTTGCATATTCTTTTTCTCACTTCAGATTTATCGAAAGCATTTTCTCTTGTTATCCAACTCTTTGTAAATGTGATTTTAATGGTGATTGGATCATCGTTCACTCAACCATTCTCCTACTGTTACATTCGGTGTCAGTCCAGAATTTCACTAGCGAACAGAGTGAATTTTCAAGAAAGATAATAACAAATTTGTTTTTTTGGTTATAAACACAGAACATGTTCATGGTATAAATATGCCAAAAGTTCAGAATCTCAAGTGAAGTGAAATATTTTAGCCCCATTACTCAGAATAAAACATTGTTAAATTTCTTACTTGTCTTTCCAGAGATATAACTTTATGCCTGCATGAGCAGTTATACGATTGTATTCATATTTAAATTCTGGAGATCATATTCTGCATTAGGTTTCTTTTTTTAAATTAAGAAAACCATTTTGCTTTTGTTGCATTCTATTTTGAAAACAACCTCTTTTTGCACTTAGCATATCTTTGACATCATTCCATATCAGTACATTAGATCTTCCTTGTTCTTTTAGCTAACTTATTCAAATGTAGTTTGAGCTCACTGTGTTCCAGGCACAGTTTTAGGCACTTGGGATGTATCAGAGAACAAGATAGAAATTCCTGCCCTCGTAAAGCTTGTATTCTATTGAGAGAAAACAGATAATAAAAAATATTCTTAATAAGTAAATGCTGTAATACATAACATGTGCTGAGTGCTGTGTTTAAAAAGATTAGGCAGGACAGTTTGAAGAGGTCGTGAGGGCTCAGGTTCTGAGGCCTTTTTCAGACTGTGACAAGGGCGCCGACCCCAAGAAAGATGGAGCCGCTGCAGGATTTCGATAGAAGAAAGACTCTATTTGATTTTTACTGACTGCTAGGTTGAAAATAGACTTGAGAGGAGCTAGAGCAGAAGCAGGGGAACAATTAGGAAGTTATTTTAGCAATCCAAGTGAGAAAAGATGGTGGTGGGATCAGGGTGTAGCTGTGGAGGTGGTGAGAAGTGGTCAGAATATGTTTTGAACGTAGAGCCAGTAGGATTTCGTAATGTGAGGTTGTGGGTGTTGAGAGAGTGAGGAAAAAAAATTAAGAATGATTTCAAGGTTTTGGGACTGAGCAACTGGAAGGCTAGAGCTGCCATCAGCTGAGATAAGACTATACGTTGGTGCAGGTTTGGGGGAAGAATATATTTTATTATATGCATACATTATCAACATTATCAACTGACTTTTGAATATTCTCTTTCAAGAATCTTCCCAATGCTGTGAACACAGCAGAAGTAACAGACAAGCTTGGCTTATATTCCTTCCACCGGAGAAACTGGTACATTCACACTACTTGTGTCTCCAGTGGAGAAGGCCTGTACTGGCTCGCCAGCCAGCTCAAAAACTGAAAGCTATTAGAAGCAATTCATTCTCTGTGCCTCATGGCAAAACCAGCTGGCCTCTTCTTTGTGCATGTGTGTGTGTGAGGAGCCAAGTGCGGATTGTGGCTGCAAGTGGGGGCAGCTTTCTCACACCATACATGTATAATGCTATAGGAAAACCGACCTGACATTTTAAGAAAAGCCAGTGTTACATTTTAAACATTACCTTCCATTTCCATAGCTTTGATGATCATTTCTATAGTTGATGGAGGAATCCTGAGGGCTTGCTTACTGGTGCCTGATAGCCGGTGGTCTTCGTGGTGGAGGGGAGGGGAGGGGAGTTTATGTGAGGACAGAGTTCAGCTGTGCAGCTCTGGATCTTGTGTCTCTCTCTGCATACCTACAGTCCTTTTAGACTCTGGCATCTATAAAAAGGAAGAACGTGTCATTCTTTCCATCACTACCAGAGCTAACAGCTCACTTTTCAGTGTTTTAAAGCAAACGATCCTTAAGAGAGAAAAGGCACTTGCTTACCACTGATTTGAAGTCAGATATGAGCTTTTCCCAAAAAAGTCTAGGGCAGACTTTCTGGTTTAATATGCTTTATTTCAAGGAATCGGTGATCTTTTTCATTAGAATATCCAGATTCCATTCACCCTAGAAAAGTATCCAGGCCTTCCTTTATGCCGGTTCCTTTTCTCATTTGCTTCTTATTTGCTAAGTGGAGACCATTTGGGGTGGTAACCCAGCGTGAGACTAAGGCTCTATACTGGTGCCACATAGTTAAGTGAAGAGTCGTGTAAAGGAAGCAAAGTGACAGTCATGTTTGTGTTCTTGCATCAGCATCTCAGGTTTCAGACTGCTGAAACTGCTCCTCTTACTTCTCTGCTCTGTGCTGAATGTTCCACACTTAAAGCATCTCCCATGGGATGGAATTATATCTTAGTGCAACTTCCGGTTTGGGTTAGTTTCTGTTCCCAGAATACACACCTGTGAGTTCTGAGAGTCTGTGAGAGAAGCAAGAGAGTAATTTGGGGGTGGGGGGGACGAAATTCCCTGCAACCCCTGGTATTACCCCCGAGTTGATGCTAACTTTTGCTGTGTGTAAACTGTCTAACCTAGACCACTCTCCGTGGTACCGACTCTGTCTTCTGGATGGCAGTAATGCCTTGCATGGAAATGTGCTTTATGTTGTCAAAGTATTAATGAAAATGGCTTGGAGATGAGCTAGATTCTCTCAGTTGTCTTGAGCTCTTTTGCCCAGACAGCTGTTAGCCAAATTTGTACGTAAGTGCTTCCACCACTTTACCTTTTAAAGTTCCTTAAAAAAAATCTATTGAAATTACAAAGGAGAAGAATGTAAGGTAAATTTTAATGAAAGTAACAAGTTGATATTATTAGGAAGAAATTTCATACCATGATAAATGTGGGATGTAACTTTTTTTTTTAAATATTGACTTTAAAGAATGTTCATTGCAATAATGTTACCTAAGTCCAGATTTGCTTATTTAACCATGGAGTAATTCCTGAGAAATATTTAGATTCCATACCTAAATTGGCTGGGTCTGTGTCTTATGCTTTTGCATTTATACTTAGTACAGTGTACCTAATACAGAGCTAGGCTTCACTCAATACTTGTTGATTGCTTGAACAATAAAGAACTTGCTTTGGAGAGAAAAGAGGACAGCCATGTGCTTCTGAATGTCTCGAATTACTTTAACATCCCTTTCCTTTTCCATCTTCGCAGGCTGTCTATTGAAAACTTACAGGGCACTTGTACAAAAGACAAACACGGGGGCATGGTCCTGGCCCCATGCCTTTAGTAGTGCTCCTCACCTGCACTTTTCATGACGCTTTCGACTAGTCTTTCTCTTTCAGTGTTTTTGGAGCCAGAGAGTTGGGGTAAGTGTGGACACTTCAGTGTAGTTGTTTGAGTAGACACTGGGGTCTCTGAAAGCCACGTTCGCATCACAGCTGTGTCCCTAACTAGCTGCTGGCCTCAGGCCGGTTACTCTTAGCCTCCTAGTCTCTGAGTTTCAGTTTTTTAACTGTTAAATGGGAGTAATACTGACTTCATAGGCTTATGAGGATTAAATGCCTCAGAGCTTTGTGTTTCCTTGGGGCTGTCTTGATGTCCAAGTGTAAACTGGCTGTGGTGGCCACAAACCGATTAGCATTATTTATATAAGAAGTGAAGTGGAATGGGGTGGGGGCTGGGTTTAATCTCTCCTACTCTATTCACTTTCTAATCCTGCCGAATACTCTCCTTTTCTAACCATGGTAAGTGCTAATAAGGACAGCTAGAATGCTTGTTCGAAAAAGCACATTGCTGCGTCCCAAACTTTTTTTGTGGTGTTTAGTATGTTCACAGAGTTGTGCAACTACCACTACTAATTTTTGACTATTTTCGTCATCCCAAAAAGATACCTGGATCCATTAGCATCACTTGTTCGTAAAAGCACATTGCTGCATCCCAAACTTTTTTTGTTTCTAAAACATATTCTGTGGTGTTTAGTATGTTCACAGAGCTGTGCAACTACCACTACTAATTTTTGACTATTTTTGTCATCCCAAAAAGATACCTGGATCCATTAGCATCCATCCTCATTCCTCCCTTCCCCTAGGCCCCTGGCAACCGCTAATCCACTTTCTATTTCTAGGGACTTGCCCGTTCTGGGCAGGTGAGGGGCTTGGGGAGCCTGGTGCATGCTTTAGGAAGTGCCGAGCTACTGTTGGCCTGACTCCAGCATCAGTTCAGAGGCATCGGTCTGAGTTACAGTTAAGGCAGAGCCCCAGGGAAAAAATACTGCCCCATAGTTAAGCTACTGTGAAATTTATTATCTTGAGAGGGAAAGGAATGCTACTAATAACACGCTAATAATTACTCAGGGATAATAGGCATAAAGTGGGATGTATGGTCACCCTATCAAAATGGCCAGAGCTCTGAATCTGGAATCAAAAGCTGAGGCTGAAATTAGAGCTCCACCCATTCACTTGCTGGATTTAGTTGGACCACTGAACCTCTGACCCTCTATTTCCTTGCCTGGAAAGGAAGTCCCTAGGCTTACCTGGGGGTACAGCTGTGCAAGAATACCAAGAATATAGGATGATAGGGGGGCTCCATGAGTCAATTCTGTATATTGTGGCTCCTTTAATTTTATCTATTTGAAATAATGCCTTAACGGGGCTGAGAATATTTGCTTGTGAATTGCTCAGGACAGGAGGGTTTATATTCTTCCTGTAGAGGCAGGTTTCAAAGGAGATATGACATTTCATACTGACCTGAGTCCTTTGTCCACCAGTGTCTGCTAGAGGTTGTCAAACAGTATACAAAAAATCTGATGATATGCTGTGGAGACGCTTTCTCCTTTGAATATTTTGACTTTTCACCTTTCTTTGGTAGCAGCTATATTGAGATATAATGCACATGTCCTACAGTCCACCCATTTAAAAGTGTACAATTCAGTGGCTTTTAGTATACTCATAGGTTTGTGTAACCGTCACTGCAATTTTAGAATATTTTCACCACTCCAAAAAGAAACCCCATGCCCTTTAGCAGTCAATCCCCGTTTCTCTCATCTTCACCAGCCCTAGGCAACCACTAACCACCGATCGATCTCCTTTCTATTTCTCTGGATTTGGTGGGGATGCCTTTTAAACTTTGCTTTTTCTCCACTCTGCAGTCTCTGAGGAGCAGCACGCTAAGAACTTTTCTCTTATTTTGATATTCATTCTTCTTTTACTCTAATGCATGACATGAGAAAGCCTCTGGAGGATGCTGTGGCACATGCGAGCATTGGATGGACCACTGGACTAGGTGACCTCCAAGATGTCAATGATTAATATGGCCAGTAAATAGCATGCTGCAGCTCACAGCCACTAGGTGGCGCTGCTGCTCCATGCCATTGACCACGCAGCCCTGGCTGGGGTGGGCCATAGGAGTTGTCAAGGGTGAGAATCCATCATTTTGTCTGGACACCAAGAATAACCTAGAAAATAGGGACTATACCCAGGGATATTCCTGGAAGAGAGAAGAAAAATAGGTACCCAGAGCAGAGGACTTGTAAGTGCCAATAATAATAAAGGCGACAGCAGTATTAGCAGTAGCAGTCATAACCGTAAAGCAGTAATCGCTACCATTTATTGCGCATACTGGACCCCGTACTAAGCACTTTACATACATCACCTCTAATCTTCACACCCGGCAAGGCATGAATTGGGGAACCAAGGTTCAGGAAGGTAAAGTGACTTGCTGCAGGCCACGTGGCCACGAGTCAAATGCAAGTCTGGGTTACGGGGACCCAGATCCTTCCAGTACGAACTGCTGCTTCAGACTCTGTGCTGAAGGCCAGACACTGGCCTCCAGAGCTTGGCAGATGGGGAGGGAAGAAAGCAAAAGTGTCCAGCGGAAAAAGTGTCCGGAGGATGCAGAGCCCTGGGGCACAGAGCGGCAAGTGCAGAACCATGTCAGTGGAGGCGCAAGGGCAAGGAGCGGGAGGTGGAGGGCGCAGGTGTGTTCTCAGGCCAGTGGAGACCGCAGCCAGGGGAGACCTGGACCCACCTGCACTGATCATGTTCTTAAGGAGCAAAAGCGATAATCGCAGTGTTCTAAAACTGGATTGTGGTGATGGTTGCACAACTATATAAATTTACTAAGAGCCATTAAATTGTTTGCATACAGTGGGTGAATTGTATGTAAATTATACCTCAATAAAGCTGTATGAAACTTATAACCGTGAAACCAATAGTGATGAGGGTGCCAAGTCAGTATGTCTCAGCAGTGCCTTGAGCACTTTGAGAAGAGAAACAGATTAGTATTTTAGAGTACGAAGCTCTTCAGCCTTGGCTTGCATGCTTTCAGTGACAGGGAGCTCAGTACCTCATAAAGAAGTCTATCAAAGTAATTCTAATCTTTAGAAAGTTGGAATCTATCACTTGTCCTTATCCTGCTGCACAGAATAAACCTCTTTGCTTTAGCATATAACATCTCTTTCAGCACTTGAGGGTGGTCATCACATCCTCCCCCCGCCCCCAAGTCATTTTATCCCAGACAGAAATCTCCAGGGTTTTCATATGACAGGGTTTCCAGTGTCTCCCATTCTCTTGGTAGCTCTCTGCACACTTGCTTTGATCTGTCAGCATCCTTCTTAAAATGTGGAGGCCAGGGGTGGGACCGAAGTTCTGCAGATAGCAGCCCAGTGTTATGGTTAACAATTTGGACCTTAGAGTTAAAGATTTCTTGGTTCAAACCCTTTCTGCCCTACTGATCAGCTGTGTAATCATGGTTAAAAATACAAACCTCTCTGAGCCTGGACGTCTCCATCTGAGTTACAGACCTTCTACCTGTCCAACCCCTGTAGGTGGACTTGGCTTGGCTTGGTGATGGCTAGGGCAAGGGAGAGCAACCCAAAATAGCAAGCTGTCACAACTGCTAATAAGCCTAGCAGGTACACACAAAGCATCACGTGAAGGGGCTCTGACATCTCTGCCGGCCAGGCTTTCCTCCCATGGAACTTTGGTCCCTGGTAGAAGGTATGAGGGAATGGGGGGCCGGGGGTGGCGGGGGGACACAAACATCTGAGATGTGCCTGACTCATACTCTAGAAGTTATTTGCTTATGAATAACTCTCTTCTTTGTCTTATTTGAAAAATGTCAAACATAAAGATGAAAACAGTGTTTAGAAAATCTTCACCTGGATGCAATTGTTTATATCTGCTGTATTTCTCTATAGATTTCTATTTATATATACATCGTTTGCTGATTCATTTGAAAATAACATGCAGACATCATGACCCTTCACCCCTAAGAACTTCGGCATCTCCCAAGTATAAGGACGTTCTCTGACAGAAACACAAGATTATTTTCTCACCTAAGAAAAATCTGTACTAATTTCCTAACATCATCTGAATTCCAGTCCATATTCACGTTTCTTCTGTTGCCTCTCAATTGTCTTTTATAGCAATTTTCCTCCAGACCAGGAGCCAATCAAGTTTTATCCATTAGGTTTGTTTATATTTCTCTAATCTCTTTTAATCTAGAGCAGTCTGTCCACCTGTTTTTTTTTTTTTTTTTTTGTGGCACTTTCTCATGAGAGTCTCCTTTTAATCTCATTCTTTGTCCACTACACAAAACTACCTCTCCAAAACTACCTCCACGGTGGGGCTGATCCCACCCCCTTATTTCTCCACCCCTTAATCACTGAGGTTCTAGGCCTTTCTCATTACAGTCCTCTCTCTGCAGAGGAGGCTTCCAGACTAGGACAACCTAGGGTGGGTCAACTCAGTTCAGCCTCAGCCAGGTCTATGGCTTCATTTATTTGAAATCTAACTTGATTCTCTGCTTACCTCCCCCTGGGCGGTCCCAGGAATGTAAACACCCTGCAGCCTCTTCACCAACAGTTCCTCAGTTCTGATGTTAGCTCCAATCCACTGACTCCACATATTATATTTCTGCTAACCAAATCTTCCCCTTCCAGTAGCATAGACATCTTTTTTGATTAAAACTACACAAGAAGTGTAATGAAATCATTTGAATAAACAGCCCAGTACCAGCACTCAATAAACACGAGCTGTTGCTGCTGGGGCAGTGCACATTGGGACCCTCTCTCCGTCATTCCTTCTGTAGCCCAGGGTTGCTGCTGTGTTTTGGCAGCCACTTTGTGCTAATGAAGCATACCGAACTTCTGATTGTTTCAAAGCTGCAGATCTTTTAGGAACCTAATGAATGACATCTTATCTCTTTCCTTTTCAAAAAATAAATCAATTCCTCTGTTTCTCCCTCTTTCCTTTCCCCTTTTTAGCACAGTATTCAATCAACAAACATATAGGAAGTGCCTGTCATATGCCAGACATTGGGGAGGGGAGGGTGTTGAGGACACAGAGATGAAATATACAGTGAGCCCTACACAGGACCCTCCAAGGCTCCACAACTTCTCAGAGCTGTGCTCCCAGGCTCTGAAGACTGATCCAGCCCAGTCCCCACAAAAGACAGGGCTGCCATCGGCCTCAGCCTCCAGGGAGAGCTGGCGATTCTGGGGGAGGAGGATCTTCCTTCCTGAGACGGGGGCAGCAGAGGTAGGAATCGGACTGGGAATGAATGGGCCTGGTGGCTGACAGCTCAGCTGTCAAGTCCAGGAGCTCCTCATCCAGGGACAGCGTGCCTCTGCCCTCTTAATGACAGAGCTGTCACTCACAGGATGCCATGGAATCACGCAGGACCAGACACTGCAGTCTCTACCCAGACAGGGTGACAGATGTCATGGGGGCCTGGGGAGTTCTGCGGGGAGAGTTGAGATACCCTCCCCCCGATCATATCACATCACCCAGAGTCACACAGAAATGATCTCGCACACTTCAGTGCTTTTGCACGGGCTGTCCCCTCTGCCGAGCCTGCCCTCCCCTACCTCAGGCCTTCTCCATCTGACAGTGTCTCATGTATCTTTCAAGACTCAGGTCCCAGGTCACCTCCTCTAGGAATCTCCACCTCCTCCACGCCGCTCTTGTGCCTTGGACACGCTTTTGCTACAAGTGACCCCAGTGAAGGATAAGTACTTGTTCAGGTGTTTGTTCTCCATCACAGATAGTATGAGTTCTTGAGACTGAAGGCCAGGTCTTGGCTTTGTCTGTATCCTAGGGCTGAGTGCATAGTCAGCATCAACAAGTGTGTGCTAAGGAATGGATTGCCATTGCTGTCACCATCCACTTCTACGCAAGTTTTGACACTCAGCAGAATCTAGTGGCTGTTTGATGTCTGGCCGAGAACAACAGACCTGCTTTAGTGAGAGGTTGGGGTTTGGAAGGCCAACTGGATAGAAGGATCTAGAATGAGGAGGCCTTTTCTTATCGAGGACCAAATCTAAGTTCTTTTTTTCCCTGATGAACAAGGAGAAACCAGTTTGGATTTGATTCTAGGTGTACGTGATGAGCTTGAGCTCAAATAGTTCAGCTTCTTATTCCCATCAGAGGTGACCCACAAAATGCGAACCGCGCCCATCGGAGGGGGAAGCGAAACAGAGTTTCACAGGTGGAAATCCAGGAAGATGCCTCACAGACCACAGAGGGGAAACATAAAGCAGTTTAATTTCGATTTTGTAATGCACAAACATAAAGCATTTTACATGTTTGCTTTTAAAATGGAGAATACAGAACATAAAAATGACTTAACAAATGAAAAACGTAATTAAAAAAAAAATTCCTTTCATTCTGCGTGATGGCCAGTTAAGGCAGAGAGACAACTGGAAAGAGAGGACAGGACATGGCAAGGGAAAGGAAGGGGACAGAAGGCTGAAATAACAGTATGAAAGGAAAGGGAAGAGGGGAGCGGGAGCGAGTGCCTGGGCCGGACGTAGGTTTTTGAGAAATGAATGTACAGACTCACACACATTCACACTTTTTGATCTATCAAAGACTTGGGTTTTTTTTTTAATTTGTTTTTGTCTGTTTGTTGTTGTTTTTACCATTTTAAAAGGGGCAATTTGGAACTCATTTTTCAGTTTTCTGACTTCTAACACGAGAAATTGCTAGTGAGAAGTTGGATGCCATTCTTAGTATTAATCTTTTTTTTTTCCCGTAACTTTTTTTCCCCCTGTAGATCTTCTTTTATCTTCGTACACATCACCATGAAATTAGTGTGGGCCTTTATTCTTCCATCGTGTTGGGTGCTCAACAGGCTTTTAAAATCTGGAAATGCAGGCCCTTCAGCTCTGGGAGATTTTTGTCTTCCTTGACAAGAGACTCCCTTTCATTTTTTCTATTCTCAGTTTCTTTTGTTGGGTCTCCTAGGTGGATCTCCTTTCTGTATTTTTTCTCGCTCGTATTTTCCATACCTTTATTTTTTCCCACTTTCTGAGAGATTTCCTTGACCTTATCTTCCAAAAAGTTATTGACCATTTTATTTCTGCTCTCATATTTTCCATGTCCAAGGGCTTGTTCCTTTTTTTCCTGATTATCCCCTTTCTTAAAAACAAGATTTTTTGGGCGGGGCGGGGGACTTACATTCTGTAAAATTCATTCATTTTAAGTGTATAATTCGATAATTTTTTAAGTAAATTTTCAGAGCTGTGCAACCATCATCATGATCCAGTTTGGATTATTTCTTCTTGCATAGCCCTTTGTCCTAGTCTCATGGGTGAAATATCTTCTTTTATCTCTCTGTAGAAACTAGTGACCATTTCTTTGATGTTTTCTTTCCTTCAAGTTTCTCTATTTGGTTGCTGGTCAGCTGGTTTCAGTTTCTGTCTTTCATATTGGAGATTTTCCTCAAGTTCTTGGTTATCCTTTGCAGTCTACTAATATTTAAGAGTAAAATATTATTACGAAGCTATCTGGACACTCAGCGGGTGTCATTTGTCAATCAATAAGCTTCACCACAGAAGTTATATGAGGGCTATTTCTTTGGGGTTCCCTAAATGTCGATAGCATGGAGTCTTTCTAGGAGTAGAATCCACCAACCTCCTCTCTGGGGTCGGGTGGATGATTGTGATGGTGTAGTCCATTGCTAAGATCCTTAGAGATACATGCCACAGGGGACTGAGGGTACAGCCATTTGTAATCTGGCCCCTCTCTCCTATTGTTCCTGCTTATCTGTGCTTAGACTCGACATTTCTCCACTGAATAAATCTGCTGGAGTGGGGAAAGGTGGGCACTGGGCTGTACTGAATGGAGGTGGGAACTGGGGCATCTTTCTGCCAACCCCCCAGTTTCCATTTGGGCTAAACCTGCCCACTTTCCAGTTCTACAAATCATCCTGTCCTTTGCAGTCACCGGTGCCTGTAATTCCGGTGTCTTGCCAAGATTCCTCAGCTTGAATTGGCTCCATCCTCATTAGCATCCCCCTGTGTAGGCACATGGTATTCAGATTTCTCAGCTCTGATCATTCCTCCACCTGCTTTCCATCTTCCAAAAATCTGTTGACGTCTTTTGTCTTCTGCTGATTTTTTCTTTTATTCTTTTTATTCTCGTAGGCTCATACCTTTTTTATTTTTGAACTCATACTTTAGTGGAGTTTCAGAAAGAAACAGTGAGAAATCCATGTGCTTCATTTGCTAGATTTAACTTGAGATGTGGGATTAAAGACTTTTCAAGCTATATTGTGTTTCTGTAACTATAGACATAAGGAGAAGCCAGAGGAGGTCTCCTGCATTCTACACCAAATATGTTATAGATTCTCTTCTTATCAGAGGGATCTTTCTAATCTGGGTCACTGGTTCTTAAAAAAGATGGGAGAAACTGAAGAGAATTTTGAGAAAGGAGCATGAGATGATCAAAGGGATGGACATTGGATCCAGGGGAAATTTGGAAAGTATTGGTGCTATTTAACTGAAAGAGGAGGGTTATGGATGGTTTAGATATTATTTATATGAATTCACTTTTCTTAAAGTGATTTATGCCCTGGTACACTCCCACTGTCCTATTTTGTGTTGATATGAACTTCTAAGTTGCCATAGAAGAGGTGTCCAAAACTTGCAAGAGGTGAGAGGTAGGGGAGAGACTAAGACTGTGTTAATTGGAATGGGTTAGGCTGTTCCATAGTAACAATTAGATACTGGAATGTCAGTGTCTTTCCACAGTAAGAGTTCATTCATTCCTCTCTCATTTCACCATCTGATCACTGCTTTGTCGTTCCCTCCAAGAAGTGGCCCAAGGACCCACCCAGGCTAGGTCTATTTCACGGCTATACTATCTGAAACACATGGCTTTCCAAGGTTCTGCAGAAGGGGAGAGAGAACTGGAAGATCATGCAAGATGTTTTTAAGAGCCAAGACTCGAAGTAGTTTATTTCACTTCTACCCACAACCATTGGCCAGAACTCTGTCACAGGGTCCCAAATTACCTGCAAAGAAGGATGGGAAATGTGATTTTCCTGTATGCTCTGAAGGAGGCTACAGTGTGGTGATGATGTTGCATTGTCTCTATCATCTGTCTATCAGGTTTTCTGAGTGAAATGCCAATATTCTTAGAGGAAGGAGAGATATGGCCTCCGCATCCACAATGCCTGGCTAAGAGAAAATAATGTTCAACTAGCGGAGGAGACAGCAGTCAGATATAAAGAGAAATTTCTTGACTTTAAGGGAGTCAAATGGGCAATTGAAAGGTGACATCTACCCTTACAGATCCCTAAGAAAATAGTTCCTGGTAACTGATGGCTCTACCTGCTGGAGAGATGAATGATATTATCTTTGAGATCCCACCTAATTCTGGGATTCTACTCTCAAATACATAGGCCTCAGAGTTTGCAAAGCTGGAGGGCCTGGATCCAGGTTTTATGTCCAAATTATAGATACAAAATTAGGTCCAGGGCTTGGAAGGGGCCCTGGCAAGTGGAGGGCCTCAAATATAAACTTACTAGCTTCCCAATAAATCCTCCTCTGGCCAGGACAGACCCTCTGAGCCTTGGGAACCAGCAGATTCCAAAGTATCTTCCCCAACAGATTTGCTTTTCCAGATCCTAGATCTCCCTCATGATTTTTTCCTACTCTTCAACTCAGCAAAAAATTGTTAAATGGCCCCATGTATAAGACACTGGGCTGGGCCCTTCATCACCTGCCTCTGTCGCCTGAGCTGGGCACCAGCCCAGGGAACATAGGACCCGGCCCAAGGAGCTCCTGAGTCCATGCAGGCAGCATCAGGGCAAAGCAGGAGGAGGAGGAGAATAGGCACACACACAAAAAAGGGAGAGCCGGGCCATGTGTGGCCTGAGGACACAGGTGGTTGTCTGTGGACAACAGGCCCCTGCACTCGGAGGAGAAATCCATGCTGCTCTCTGTCTTGCTTCTGAAAGGAAACCTTCCTGCAGAAACTGCACAGAGACTGTGGAAGCCTGCTGTGGAGCAGCAGGCTCAGCTGTTTGCTATGGCCCCTCTGTCAGACACATCACTCCTCTCTAGGGGCTGAAGTCAAGTGTCACCACGCAGAGTCAGCAGTCTGCACTTGAACACTTGGTCCGGAGCCCAGCTGTCAGCCCTGTCCCCACACTTGTCCCCGGCACTGTCTGGGCCTTTTGGAGCTGAGCGAACTGCAGGGTCTGGAAAAGTACAGAATAATGCTAGGTCCTGCATACCATCTCCAAGTGTTTTCTTTTCTCTTAGAATTTTTAAGCAGCAGAAAATCGCAAAGCTGCAGAGCTGTCTGAGGCCCTCTCATCTAGTTGGAAAACCAGGCCATGGGTTTGCTGCGTGACCTTGCAAGACAACATCTCCCCGGACCTCTTTTTTCTCATCTGTAAAATTGGGAAAATAACCCCTGTGAAGGGTGATTTTTGTCAGTGTGGTCAAGGTCAGCATGAGTCTGGGTAGGGGGGTGGGGGGGCGGACAGTGACATCTCAGTCTATCCTTTGCTTCAGCTGTGCAGGTGCTAGCCAGGGGTCTCCACTGGTTAAGTGCAATCGAGAGACTTAGGCAGGTCAGGGGTCTTGGGAGCCCTGAATTTGCTTTATGGCTTATGATGTTCTCACACAGTTTGCACTGACTGGGCCTGGCAAGTCTGGGCAGAAGGGGCAAAAACCAACCTCCTTAAAGTGATTTGCCTGAAAATTTTTACATGGAGACACACTGTTCTGAACACAGACCTGAAAATGCATTTTAAAAGGCTTTCTAATGAAGCAAATGCAAAACAACTCACGTTAGATAAACCTCCTTGGCAGAGCTATTGTGGGGAGAAGGGCGGCTTTCTCAGCCAGAGAAGGTGGGCCGAGGAAGAGGTGGGGGAGACAGTGCGGCCAGAGAAGGTCTGGTGGGGGCTGGTCTGGGCTCCCCTCCAGGGTTCACTATGACCCAGTTTCTACTCAGAAACCCCCATGCCCTGTTCTCTGTGATTTACACTAACTGCTTCTGAAAATTCTTAGACTATCATCTAATTTAGGGTCTAAATGCCTCTAGGGGCTTCACTGATGGACTTCGGGAGATGCCAAATCTATTGATGTATGTACAAAATTTCATGTGTGAAAAAATTTCTTGTGGCTTCAATTTTTTTCTGGGAAGGTGTCTGAGTTTTCATCTGATTCTCCTCTGCAAGCGAGTGAGCGAAGCTTCATCTGTGTTTGCAGCCGCTCCCCAGCGCTAGCATCACCGCCTCAGCTCCACCTCAGATCACCAGGCATTAGATTCTCATAGGAGCGCCGGTCCCTGGTGCCAAAAAGGTTAGGGGACCGCTGTTCTAGGCCATGCCGGGGGCAGGAGAAGGCGGGCAGCGCATGATTCCAGCTGGATCTCTGGGAATGTAGGCCACTCCCAGCTTTAGAGTGAGCTAGTGAGGGAGGCACCCAAAGGAAGATGGAAACTTGGACCTCAGAATGCATTTGCATCTATGAAGTCTGTTCCTCTGCTGGTCACACTCCCTGACAAGTAGCAAGAGCCCTCTGTGGATGGACCCATTCAAAGCCCCCGTTTTGCACCTGCGGTGAGTTTGGAACTGGGTGTGAGGGACATGAGGAAAATTAGACACAGTTCTTACTTGCCTGCGTAGGCCTCCCATTTTAGGGGCTAGGTGTCCAGAGAAATTCTAATATGATAATATGTGCTATCAAGGAAGGTAAAACAAAGGCCTGGGCCACACCAAGAGAGAAGAGGTTCGCTCGGCCTGTAAGCTAGAAGGCCATTCAGAAAGGGGGTGGCATGGGCCTTCGGGTCAAACAGACTAGGGTATGAGTTCAGGCTGTGTGACCTCTGAGTACTTTAGTTTCCTCTTCAGTAAAATACAACGATAACTATTCAGAATTGTTGCAAGAGTCAGATGAAGTCATGTCCACAGAGCACATCCAGAGGTTGGACTTAAAAGTGAGATTTGGCTTTTGGGAAGATCTAGGAGCAGCAAGGGCAGCACGAGCAGAGGCATGGCTCGGGAGGGTACTTTGTGCCCACTCAGCAATGCTTTCGCGCTGTGACTTGGAAAGATTCGCTTTTGATGGTCCAGCAGCGTATGGATTCAATGATTCAGCAATTCTTGAATCGATGATGTAGCAATTTAAATGTTTGTGGGTACCAGTGATTAAGTAAGGGGATTGGGGTGGGTAGGTGGGGGCTATCTCTTATCAAGCTCAGGTACACATATCAATTTTTATAGGAAATGTGATGCACAGGCTTCTGGGTTTACAGTGAGAGGGAGACAGGTCTCTAAATCATTTTACAGACCCTGAAACCATGACTGGAGGCTTCTCAGGCTGGAATACATTATGGGGGGTGAGGGGGGAGCACCACCTGTAATGCACCATAAATTGTGGAACTGTGGCTACTCCAGAGGCACTGGCAATACTCAGAGGGAGGAAGGAGGAAGGGAGCAGTGCAACAGGATCGTGTGTGTGTGCGTGTGTGTGTGTGTGTGTGTG
Organism: Pteropus alecto; assembly: GCF_000325575.1. Classification (NCBI taxonomy): domain Eukaryota; kingdom Metazoa; phylum Chordata; class Mammalia; order Chiroptera; family Pteropodidae; genus Pteropus; species Pteropus alecto. Next base: position 1,855,721 of record NW_006434832.1, read on the forward strand.
TGTGTGTGTGTGTGTGAAGGGAGTGCCCAGGCGAGGGACAAACAGGCCGCCTACAGTGCAATTCCGCAGATGTCAAGGGGGCTGAGGGAAGTTGCCTGGCTGAGAGAACTGCTCACATTTTCATGCTTTTGCAGAAAGGGCTGCTGGAGGTAAAGGATGCTGGGGGCTGGAGGGCGAAGGGCCTGGAGGTTGAAGCGCATTTCTAGGTCCTGGGCCTCAGCAGGGGAGTGAGGCATTTTTACTTCAACTCAGCCTTCCATACTGTGCTTCCGGTTGCTCTGAGGTGGAGGATTAGGATGGTTCTGCAGGTGCGATGTCCCAGTTAAGATTGGTCTGAGTTCATTTGTCCATCTGTCCATCAGTCCATCCATCCACCTACCCATCCATCCAACACATACTTTGTGAGTCTTCTGTGTGTCAGACACTGAACCAGGCACTGAGGAAACAGCCATGAAAAAGACCTGGTTCTCATGGTGAGCAGATCCTGGGCCCTCTTGCTCCCTCCTATCCCTGCTGGGAAGTGAGAACTAGCATTACTGTTGCAGCTATAAAGGGCCACAGAGTAAATATTTTAGGCTCGAGGCCCTAAAGTCTCTATCGTAGCCACTCAACTCTGCCAGTGTAGACTGAAAGCAGCCACAGACAAAATGTAAATGATGTGTGGCTGTGATCTAATAAAAGTTTATTTACATAAATAGGCCGGCTGTGGGTAGATTCCTGGAGAAGCACAGAACTGGGAAGGGCCTCAGAGACCAGTGGTTTTCACCCATGGCTGTATACTAAAATCACTCAGGGAGCTTTCCAACAAAATGCCCAGGTCTGGGCCCCACCAAGACCAATTTCATCAGACTTTCTGGGGGTGGGGCCTGAGCATAGGAGTTTATTCAAGTTCCCCAGGTGGTTCTATTTCGCAATCTGGATTGAGAACCACTAGCCCAAACCAACTGTGTCATTTTATATACCAGGGAACCACACCCCAGGGAGAGTGAACAAGTTGTCCAAGTTCACACAATCAGTCCAACTTGGGGACTCATCCAAAGTGGTGAAGTGTCATTCAGATTTGATTGTTTAACTCTAGCCCATTCTCTATCCACGACCCAAGCTGCCTCTCGGGGCTGGAAGGAAGGCGTCTGCTGTCTGTCGTCTTTGTCTGTAACTTCTCTCTCCTTCGACAGGTGGATCCCTGCAGTTAAGATTTAGATGGCCTGGTCTACGAACTCAGTTGAAGATGTGCTATCGATGGCACCCTGAGGACTCTCTGGAAGAGCAGAGTTTTGAGCTTACCAATTTTGGGAGGCAGCATAGAGGGCAGTCATAATCCCAGCTTCAGAGAGAACTGGAACTCCGTTTACCAGCTGAATGACTTTGGACAAGTTACTTAGCTGCTCTGAGACTCGGTTTCTCAATTTATAAGAGTAGGGGCAGTAATACCTGTGCCTTGTGAGAGTGTTGTAAGGATTAGAAGAGATCATGTATATAAAGAGTTTAGCATCACTCCTGGCTAACAGAACTAGTTCTAATAAACAGAAGCTCTTACAGTATTTTTATTTCATCTTGGTATTAGATCCACTTCTGTACCTTCTATAGAATTCTGGGTGACAGGCTTAGCAAAGTGAGAAGCAGGAACCCAATTGGAAGATAGAGGGCATTCTAGTCATGAGGAATGGTGGAGGAAAGGCCCTGAGATGAGAATGATTGAGCTGTGCTGAAACCTGGCACTGAGATGTCACCACATCTGCCCATCTCCAGACTTGGCCTCCTAGAACCTCTCCCCCTCCTCCAGCTCCTGAGCTCAGCTCTGCTGCCAATAGAGTTCTCACTGCATCCTGTTGGTTTGGGGGAGATAGCCTCAGTGTGAGGACAGGCATGCCATTTATGTTGGTAGCTTCCAAGGTGCCTAAGACCCTGCATGTCACATAATAGGTAGAGCTAGCCAGGCTGGAAAGAAAGTGACTTGTAATAAACATTAGAATAAGTGAGATGGGGTGGGAGCGGGGCATAGCAGGATGGCTAAGGCGCTTCCATTCGATACAGTGGGAAACAAGAAGGCATGGTTAGTCCAGCTGGGATCTGTAAACAAGAGCCATCCAGGGGTTTCTGGGGTCCCTGCACCGCTTCACCCCAAAGGCCGGCTGCTTTGGGAGGAGAGTCTCAGCCTGGCTGGGATGGAAGCACTTCCCTGTCCATCACTGTCACCCTTCCATGTGAATTGTGCATGTAGCAGCTCCTCGCTCACTGTCAAGGCTTTGCCCAAGGTATCTGAGCCCGGGCAGCCACTCTGCCTGACAGTGCTGGGAAGCCTGCCCAGGGCCCAGGGAGGGGGCGAGGAGGAGGGGATGGGCTAGGGAGACGCAAAGCCTTCTCTGTGTCCTCACATGCTGGTCTCAGCGATGGGAGAGCCAGTGGGCCTAGAATGAGACAGGATGTAATTAAGCTGGGGTCCACCCATCTAGGCCACAGGTGATCATCACTGCATTCAGAATCCTGATGCCACCCTTTGCATCTGTGATAACATAATGGTGTCAACAAAGTGCTTTTCCCGTGATTTAGCTCAGGCTTCTCAAGCCATCCTCTCAGCCTCTCTGCTTCCTTTCTCAGGGCTCAGAGATCCTATCCTAGGTGAGCCACTTGGAGAAAAGGTGTTGGCTTTTCAGTTCGTGCTGATGTGTCCTAATCTATCCAGGCTCGGCCTACCTCATCAAGATAAAGAGACCGAAGGGTCTCTGTTCCTGGGCTCTCCTGGGCTCTCCCTGGGATCGAGGTGTCATCGGGGTGTACAGGGAGCACACTGTGATTTTCCTCCAGGGAGGCAAACCCAGCCTGGAGGCTGCACTCATTCTTCAGCTTCAAGGTTCGTCCTCCCCCAAGGACTCCCTCCCAGAGCTAGTGTCTGCTCTACCCTCGGTCCCCTGTGGGGTGGAGAGGCTGCAGAATCCATCTGGATACAGAGAGCGTGGGACTGATATGCTGTATTTAGTACTGTGGGAGAAGTCATAACAAAGGGTTGTAATTTCTCTGCAGTTTGTGTCCTTGATGAGGCATCTGTCATATGAACAGACAGAGCTTGTACCTGGAACCAGCCTCATGGGTGTGAATGGGTCTCAGGGCCCCTTCTGCTTCCCAGAGGCAGTTGGTTTTGCTATGAATTAGGGGGGCCGTTTAGGGTCCTGTCATCCTTCTCTCCCTCCCTCTCTGGCTGACTCAAATGCAGCCTCCAGGCCCCTCTGCCTTGAGTGACACCTGCCCAAGTCTTGGTCACCTCTTGGCTAATCCTTTGTGTGAGCCAGGTGGTTTTCTCATTGCCACCCCTGACCCTCAGCACATCTGGTCAGCTCAGTCCTGCTCTGACGCTGTGGTAGGCCCTGTACTATGTCCTGAAGATCCAGAGATGACACCTCCTGTCCTCAGGAAGCTGGCTGCTCGCGTGGGAGGGAAGGCTCAGAGACTCACGTGGGATGCTCGCGCTAATGGCAAAATGAGCAGGGGGCCTCAGAGCTCACAGGAGGAAACCTTTATCTCTTGCGGTGAATGATGGGCAGAGCTGGAACTCGGACAACCATGGTGTTGCCCCAGGCCAGCCCAATATAAAGGGTGTGACATTGGGGAAAAAAATAATTTTAGATTTTGTAACAAAAACTATTGCTACATTTACCTGATGACAGGACATGCCTCCTACCCAGTAAGATGCCTGATATGAAGAATAATTATTTAAATAGGAAGCTACTAGTGCATACTTAGTAATTTCTTGCTCCCTACCCACTAGCCATATCAGGAACTGCCAAGCTAGTCTTTGTCTTTGCCTCAGGCATCAGGGTTGCCAGCTGTGGTTCTGGTGAGTGAGGATGCTCCAGGAAGCAGATGCTGCTTGAGCTGAGTCTTGATGGGTGGGCAAGACTTTGCCAGGCAGGTGTTGGGTGAGGAGGGAGTTCCAGGTGGGGGATAGCAGCGTAAGGGTGTAAGTTGTATGTACATCCTGTCTCCCAGCCAGATTGTGTTGTTCTGTGTTGGAAGAAGATGTAAAACACAGTAGGGGCTCACACTGGGGACATAATCAAACCTCACAGCCCTCCCTGGACAGGCTCATTAGTTCTAGAATATCATGGCCCCTTGGATGGAAAGGATCAGCTGCTGCTGCTGCTATTTGGGGTCTCCCATTTCTCCCCTCCTTCCCTACTCTTCATGGGGCCAGACTCAGAGAAGGTTCTGAAGGCAGGGGCTCCAACTGCCCTTTCATAGTACAACCGCTTACCCAGCCTGCTTCATTCGCTCAGCCCCTTGGACCATCCCAGCTGGCTGCTGCTCATGCAATTACAAAGGCTCCAGAGATCTTCTGATTCACTCACCCCTCCCTAACCTTCTGACCGATGGTATTCCTCACCAGGTGTGGAACACACGGGGTCTTGGATAAAATGAGAGGTTAAACATAAACATTCCTGGGCTGTCGAAGCTGGAGAATGATTAATGATGCCCCTCAAGAGGGATTGAGACATTCACATTTCTGTCCCGTGGGGGATCTGTTTGGATCAGGAAGTTACTCTTGCTGCCCAGAGAAGCAAATCAATCCCCTCTCATGCTCACCTACTGCTGAAGGGAGGACAGGCACGTGGCCTCTTGTGGGCGGTGCAATCACGGAGGCCCCAAGTTGGAGAGCTGAGCCGGTGCACGAAGAAGGGAACCACTGGCCCACATCCATCAGGAGCTGGTGTTCTGCAGACTGTATCTCAGAGGGCACCAACCTGTCAGGAACATTGTTGCTAAAGGATCTGTTCTTACATGAACTTCGAGCAGCTGCAGATAGGATGAAAGAACCTGCAAATAGCAACAAAGGGCGGAGACAACGCCAAGCATCAAATTTCCTGTATTGCCTAAATAGCATGGGGCCCCCAGAGGAAGCCCAATGTCCGAAAATTAAAGAACAGATTCTACTTCCACCAGGGAAATAACTGGAGCATCCTGCTTAGCCGATCCTGACTGTAGGTTTCTTATTAGCTGCTATGGTTCTTCATTACACTTGAGAGGCAGTGTAGGGTACTGGTGATGAGCTCTACCGTTTTCTAGCTGTGCACCCTCAGGCAAGTTACTCAGCTTCACTGGAACTTAATTTCCTTATCTATAAAGTGGAAATAATAATTGTGTCTACCCCATAAGATTGTAAATATTAAGACCTTAGAAGAGGGCCTGGCACATAGGAGATGCTATGTACGTATTGGCCAATAACGATAATAAAAATATTTTCTGCATATTTAATTGTACTGGTCTCCTATCCTAAGCCTAGAAGCATTCAGTCATTTGAAATATCAATTCTTTGTCCTTCTCTTGAAGTCCAAGTTGAAGAACACTTCTAGGTGTTATGGATACCTGGACTAGGTGGGCCCTACCTGACTTGAGAGCCAAGATTCTGGAGAAAGGTAGAACCAGGTAAGTAGCACCCTCTCTTTCCTAGATGCCATCCTTTTAAAGTCCATAATATGTGCTTGGATTCAAGTCACACAGACACAGCTCACCCTGGATGTTTGGACCAGGCTGAAGACAGCCCTGCATCCCCACTTCACAATTCTGAGTGTCTGCTTCTCTTAGGGGCATGGCAGAGAACCTCATCTCCCCTGCCAGAAAGCACTGGCAAAAAGGAAAGAAAAAACTTTCGATATCCGGCTGAGATATGTTTCTTTTCCATTTCCCTGTGCAAGAATGGGA
>NW_006434832.1:1861440-1897570 GCF_000325575.1 Pteropus alecto
GAGCGGGTACGATGGATTGTCTGTCATCACCGCTCAAGGTCTAGGAGTTGGGGCAATGTAGCATCCGTGCCCTGCCTGGTAGCTGAAGGTGAGAAGACACTGGTCAGGCAGCTGCTGGAGGAGAGGTGAGAGGAGGGCCAGATGGGGAAGGGGTGGTTTGAAGAGTGCGTCTGGGCCTGATCTGGACTCCACTGACCCTGCCTTGGGCAGTAGCTCCATAAGAGGTATCTGTGAGCACCCATGTGCTCAGGCAGAGCCCCTCGTCCTAGGTACTTTGTACTCTCATCTTATTTGCTGTATTGTAACCATTGGTGGAGGGGTGTGCTAGATTGTGTGGGCTACTGATTGTGTCTGACCCCAAAGCCTTCCCACGCTCTTCATTGATCACACTCTGCTCTCCTAGCCATCGAGCAGATGCCCTTGTTTCTTGCATCTCGCCCCTTCGGCCCACTTCTGATTCAGCAGCGCCCATGTTGGACAGTTCCCTCCATCTCAGGCAGCCTCCACCAAGGCCTTGAAGCCTTGGAAACTGGCTCAGCCCCTGCTAGGAGGCAGCCTGAAAGCACAGGGGAAGGGAAGGGGCAATCTTCAACCCCTGGGGGATAAGAATGGGGGAGAGAAGTATATCAGCCTCCTGTGCTTCAGGGGTCAAACCTGCTGCATACTCCACATGGCCTCCAGCGCTAGCCAGCTTGATAAGCCGCCCTTGACAGGCTTTCTTGCCACCCTGTTTTGTTCTCCTTACTCCTGCTTCCTGCAGTTACTTCCCAAATTAACTACCTATATCCAAGTTGTCTCCCACTCTGCTTTCTAGGGAATGCAAGAGCAGATAGCACGTGACTACCTGTCCTGGCAAAGGTAATTGGTCGAAAAGATGGTCATGTGATCCAAGCATGGCCAATCAGGATGCTCCCCCCCAAACCAAGAAAGTCTCCTTTGTAGGAGCTACAGAGGTGTTGCCAGGGCCAAGCCCCTCAACCCATGGGGAATGCTGATCCGCTATGTGAGAGAGTGAGGCCCTGGTGAAAGAAGGGGACAAAAGCAGAGACGAGACAGGGCTGGGGAGAGTCTTGAGGTTTCGAGCCCCTAGTGTGAGCTCCCAAGGTTCCGGTACCTGTCACTCTTTCTCAGCACTGGGAGCCAGGAGCCTTCCCAGCAACCCAGGCAGTAAACGTCCTGAGGCTGGTGTGAACTGGGGTTCTGTTACTTGCAACTGGGAGAGGCCTGGCTAAGAGAATGCTTCTGTGTCCCCCATGGGAAGGAGAGCTCCCGGTGTTCCTGGGGTCTCCTCTATCACTAAGGTCCTGGTACAGTGCATGAAAGCTTCAGATGCTCAGGAAGCTGGGCTGAGTAGATGAATGAAAAAATGAATGAGCGAGAGTGGATACATCATGTTTGCCCCTGCTCTTCTTTCTCCCTGCCATCATGGGCCTACCTATTGCAGCCTCTTTTCCTATGAAATGGAACAAGATAATTAAGCTTTAGATCGTATTGAAATTAAGACTGAAAAATTGACTAAATGATTCAGGTCTCTTGCATGAGGAGAAAAGGTGAGGCAAAGGGAGAAAACTAAATGTACTTAGTATCTACTATAAGTCAGAATCCATTATTTCATGAAGTTTTGACAACAACCTGGCAGAGTGGGCGTCATCCCTATCTTAAAACTGTAAACAAAAGCATGGGGTGGTCGAGCACTTTTACCAACAGTTATCAGTAGACCCGGAGTTTGATTTAAGCCATTCTAATAGGTAGATGTCCAGTGGTATCTGGTGGTTTTAATTTACAATTTCCATTTCCTAATGTTAAGCATCTTCTCATGCTCATTTGCCATCTCTGTCTTTTCTTTGGTGAATATCTGTTCAAATTTTTGTCCATTAAAATTTTTGGTGGTTTGTTGGGTTATTTGTTTTTTATTGTTTTTTTATTTAGTTTTGAAATCTCTTTTTTATATTCTGGTTACCAGTCCTTTATCAGATATATGCTTTGCAGATATTTTCTGTTAGTCTGTGGCTTGTCTCTTCATTTTCATAATAGTATCTCTTGAAGAGCAGAAGATTTTTATTATGATATTGTTCAACTTGTCAATTTTTCTTTTATGCTTGGTCTTCTTTTGTGTCCTGGACCCAGAATTTGAACCCAGATCTGCGAGTGTTAAAGTTCTTTCTCTTATTTCATTTAGTGTCATGTCTCCTCAAAATCTACCCTCAGAGCACTGCCAGGCAGGGACCCCACTCCCCCAGAATCACCCAGGGTGTGTGCTGAAAATAGGGTCTTGGGTTCTTACCCTGTAGCAACTTCTTTGGTGGGCCCTGGGCGGACCTGGGAATATGGATAAGTAACAACTCTCCAGGTGACTGGGTGATCAGCCAGCCGTGGAATGGGCTTTGATGCAAGGCCCCTGGTAGACCTGAACCTTCAGACCTAGCTCCTTCTTGGCTTCTAGCTGGGTCCTGCAAACTGCTGCTGCTGGCGTGTTTCTCAGTCTATTTCTTATTGCGTCCCCTCCCCTTACTTCCTCCCCAGCTCCTTAGCACAGTATTTGACATTCAGCAGATGATCAAGACAGTGCTTCTGAACTAACCCTCCCTCCACCAGTAGAGGGGAGAGGCAGCCCCACTCCACAGCTGGCACTAAATGGAACCAAGTAGAAACCCTGTAATTACTGACCTTGGTATGAAGAGCTTGCTTGCAGCTTCCCTGAGCTGTGGGTGGCCAATTAAGCCAGTTTCCTCAACCTCCAGCCCAGCCATAGGGTTTCCCACCTGGAGAGACTGCTATTTTAAAGTAGCTCCAAGATCGGTTCATTGGAGTTGAGAAGGACACTTCTGCAAGTGAGCAGCTGTGCCAGCCTCCAAATAAAAGAAAACTGTATTCATTTGCAGCAGGGGGTGGGAGTGGGGAAATGGAGTGTGTTTTGGTTTAAGAGCAAAACAAGTATCTAGAGGCTTTAACAACTTTCTTTGACATGTCAGATTGTAACCTGCTTTCCTTGAGCAGATGGAGTTCTTAAGGGGCAGAAATGATGTTCTCCTCCAAACCGTGGACACCCGAATGGGGCAGCCAGTTAAGGGAACTCTTCCAATAACCCATGAATCAATGTTATTATTCATATTTTACAGATGGGACAACTGAGGTTCAGAGAAGTTATAGAACAGTCAGGAAGTGCTGGAGCCAGGATTTAGAATGTAGCTGAAGTTGAGCTACTGTAAAAAGAGGCCTTGACATACAGTGGCTTGAAGAATGCGGATGTTTATTTCTTCCTCATATAACAGTCCCAGGTCAATGGGAAAGCTCTGCTTCAGACAGTCACTCAGGGACCCAGGATCCTGCTATCTGTGCCTCCACAGGTCCCTACAACTGAGACTGGCAACCGTTTTTTTGTAAAGACCCAGATAGTGAGCATTTTAGGCTATGCCAGGCATATGGTTTCTGTCCTTACTAAGCAACTCTGTTGTATCATGAAAGAGCCATAAACAATACGCAAATGAGTGAGTGTGGCAGTGTTTCAATAAAATTTTATTAACGAAAACAGGCTGGAGACTGGATTTGGCCCAAGGGCCATAGTTTGCTGGCACCTACCCTAGAACAGGGCTCTTAAAGTGTAGTCTCAGGGCACCAGCAGCATCAGTAGCATCTGGAAACTTGTTAGAAATGCAACTTGTTAACCAGTCCCCAGACCTACTGAATTAGAAACTCTGGAGGTGGGGCTCAGCAATCTGCATTTTAGCAAGCCCTACAGGTGATTCTTATGCGTAACTAAGTTTAAGAGCAGCTGTTCTAGAGCCCAGCCTCTCAGCCCGGGCGGCACTTGAGCACTACCTGGGGAGAGTTAAAAGTTCTCAATGCCCAGGCAACTACATTAAACCCTCTGAGGTGGGGCCCAAGTATTAGCATTTTATAGCTCCCCAGCTTATTCTAAGGTAGAGCCAGCACTGAGAAGCACTGCTCTCGAGCACTGTTACCATCTGCTTGGTCAGAGCTGGCTGGCCGGCCGCCTGGCCTACTACCGCACCTGCCTCTCCAAGGGGAACACCCTGTGTTCCTTGAGATGTGGATTTTGGTGTCTTCCTTTGTCTTACCTCCCAACCCCCTAGCACTCTGGCCTCTTTCTGGGGGACTCTATATGGGGCTCCATGGTATGGTAGGATCTTGTTTTAAGTTTGCAAAACTAACGGGGTGGGGGGCAGGAGGAGGGTATGACTTCTTGCGGGGTGGGGGGGAAGGTGAGAGGGTGTGGAATGGAAACAAACCAGGAGGAAGAGAACCGGGAGAGGGAGGAGGGAGGCGAAAGCAGGAGGAGGACTCAGATGTGGAAGCACCTAGCACAGTGACCTGTCACTGGAGTTCAGTGAAGTCCAGTTTCCATCCCCACCCATGATGTAGGGTGACAAAGGGCAGTCTCCAGGTATCCCCGAGCCTTCCTTTATTCCACAAGCACTTATATGGCACTTACTGTGTGCCTGGCAGTATTCTAAGTGTTTTACGTAAATTAACTCATTGTAACCTCACAGCAACCCTCTGTGGTGGGGACTATCATTACCCCTGTTTTACATAGATGGGGAGACTGAGGCTTTAAGAGGCTGGGTGACCTGCACAAGGTTACCGGTAGTAAGTAGTGGAGCTGGGATTCAACTCAGCAAGTCTGGCTCCTGAGCTAAGCTGTTGGCCGCTATGTTCTGCTACTTTTCATAACAGCCACAGTGGTATTGTTCCCATTTCACGAGGAAGAAACTGAGGTCATGTATCTTGCTCGAGGTCACAGAGCCAGGAGGTGATAGAGGCAGGACTTGAACCCAGGTCTCTCCCAATGAAGCCCGTGGATTTGCCAGTTTGCCCCGCAGCCTGGTTTCGGTTCCCCTCCCATCTTCCCTCCACCTACCCAGCATATTCTGCGTTTGCACGTGTGCAGCTGACTCAGGGGAGCAGAAGAGCCCATCCTCTGGAGTGAAAAGGAAGATTTTATTTCTGTTCAGAGCCATCTCGGGTTGGTGCTGGGAGAGCTGCCAAACCCAGCTGACATACTTTTCCCTGCCAAAGCTGCCAAGTGGGTGGGCAGCCCCAGGGGGGCCTGGGGCACCCGTGACACCAGCTCCTCAGATCATTCTCGACACTCAAGGGAAAAAGGGCATGCCTGCTTCATCTGCCTAACTACAATCTCTTTTCCCCAGGGAGTGTACTGGTTCCAGTTGCTAAAATCTCTTTCTCACCTCCTCTCTGCTCTGGTCCAGAGCTGAAGCAACCCCAAGAAGCCGTTCATTCCAGGCTTGCTTTTAGGCAGTTGTGGGAATCCTGGTTATTCCCATGGTGCAGGTTCAGCCCCCAAAGATGGCAATGCTCCCTCATCAGATTGTCCTCTTTTTGTGAGCCCTACGATTTCCCAAATGTACCTGATGATAAGAGTCACCTGGGGCACCCATCAACTATCTAGATCACGATGCCTCTGCTGTGAAGATTCTGATGTTGTGGGTGAGACTTGGGGCCCAAGAATCTGCCTGTTTGCAGGTATCCCAGGTGATTCTCATCACCAAGGATGATAGGAAATACAGGCAAAAAGGGACCCTATGGATGTGGAATTCTCCCCAATTTCAGGTGTCCTCAGATGTATGGCTATCTCATCTCCATTTAGCCAAATCCTCCAGATGCTAAGACGCTCCTCACTTGTTAGAAGTCCCTTGGCCCATTTGTTTCTGGTCTTGTGTAGGAAAAGTCAAAAGGCATTGGAGGGGAAGTTTGTTTCAGGTGTAGTGGTTTTAAAATACATATTCGAATTGGATACTCCATCCTGAAGAGATGGAGGCTGATTCCCCTCCCCCTGATTGTGGGGTGGAGACTTCGTAACTTCTTTCTAATGTGTAGGAAAAAGTGGAAATGGCATATGTGACTTCTGAGAAGAGGTCATGAGAGGCCCTGTGGTTGTCTTCTCTTTCTTGGATTACTGGCTCTGAGGGAAGGCCAGCTGCCAGGGTGTGAGGACACTCAGGAAACCCAATGGAGAGATGGTCAGAAACTCTTGCGTGGTGAGAAACTGAGGACTCCTGCCCAGAGCTGGCGAAGAACTTAGGTCTTGGACCCATAGCTGTGTGATAAGCCATCTTGGAAACAGATGCACCAGCCCCAGTCAAGGCTTCAGATGACTGCAGCCCAGGCCAACGCTTTATCTGTAACCTCTGACAGACTGAGCCAGAACTCCCAAGCCAAGCTGTTTCCCAATTTCTGATTCATAGAAACTGTGAGATAATAAAAGTTTGTTGTTGTGAAATAATAGAAAATACATATATTGGTCTCTGCTGCCAGTTCTTGCCACAGAGCCCCTAAAATCCTTGTAATTTCCTAAGTGATAAGAGCACTAAGAGCACGTTTTGTTCTAATATTTTGTCTTTGTCCCTGGTTCTCAGATAAGTGTCTTGTTCTAATGAGGTAACTTTTGGTGGGCTCGTGGATAGTTTTAGGATGGGAACTGGGCACTGGAAAGACCAAGCCATGCTTCTCAACTTGGGGAGAGGAGCTAGAGATTGAGTTAATGATTGACCGTGCCTATGTGGTGCAGACTCCATGAAAATACGGGTTTGGAGAGCTTCTGGGAAGGGGAAACGTACCCAGGTGCCAGGAGGGTGGCACCCCAACTCAATGGGACAGGAGCTCCTGTGCTCTGGACGCTTCAGGACCTCACCCTGTATATCTCTTCATCTGGCTGTTCATCTGTATCTTTTATAATAACATTTATTATGTAATAAACCAGTAAATGTAAGTGTTTCCCTGAGACCTGTGAGCCATTCTGGAACCCAAGAAGGGGATCTCGGGAACCTCAAATTATAGGCAGTTGCTCAGAAGTCAGTTGACAACCTGGGACTTGCAGTTGGCATCTGGAGGAGGGGAGCAGCCTTGTGGACTGAGCTTTTTAACCTGTGAGATCTGATGCCATCTCTGGGTAGATGGTGTCAGAACTGAGTTAAATTACAGGAAACCCAGATGGTATTAGAGAATTGCTTGATGTGGGGAGGGGGGGAAACCCTCACATTTGGTGACGAGGTGACGTGTAGTCATGAGAGTAAAGGAGAAATAGGAGTGTCTTTTTTTCTGTGCATGTTGTTTTAATTTACTAAATTTGGGGTAATTTTTTTTAAATGCAGCAATAGATAACTAAGATACAAAGCAAGAGCAGAAAATTTTATGAGAGGGTAGGTGAGAGGACTGAGGTACATGTGACACCCAAAGAGCTGCCACCACTTGGTGGACGGGGAACCCGAGTTCGTAGGGACGAAGATCAGTGCTTTAAGTGTCGATCATTTGCGGTTCATGCTGCTCTTCTCCCGGTTGTGCACGTGAGGAACCTGGGACTCAGGGCGGTCAAATCACTTGAGGAAGGCTGCTGAGCTGGTTGGTGGTGGAGCCAGGATTTGAGCCCAGTTTGTCTGCCATCGTCTATGCTTTCAGGCTGCCTCAAGGCTCTTGGGGACCTTGGGCAAGCACCTTCCCTATTGAGGGCTTTCCCCAGAGCTCGAGCAGGCCCCTCGCATGCCCATGAGAAGATTGAACCTGGTGCTTCCTGGCCCAGGACGCTCTGATGCAGGTGTGTAAGCACTGCCCCAATGACCTCTGCTCTCAGGGTGCCCGGAGTAGGGCAGCAATCTGTGCTAAAGATCTAGTGAGCCAAGGATGAGGAGCTGGAAGCTTGGCTTTGGGGTCCCCTGTGCGAACTGATAGCAGCCCTCGGCAATGACCCCCATCCCACCCCTGCTTTCCCCAGCTAGACACAGAGACACAGGTACCAGGCCTGTGTACCAGGCAATTACACTATCATCATCCCCTGTGCTCGGCCTATCTCCTCTCTTCACCTCCACCCACACAGCAGGCACTTGTTCAAGAAACATGTGCTCAGGGTGATGAACCTTGATGCCATCCTGTTGCCTAGAGCCTCAGTTGTGAGGTTCTCACCACTTACAGAGACATGATGGGGGGAGCATTGACCGAGGGGCAGACCCAGCCCTGGGGTAGGGGTGGAAGGCACTTTCCTGGAGAGTCAGATCAGAAGCACAGGGCTGGAAAAGTGGATCTTGAAAAATCTTCGGACGCTGGCTGCTTAGCAGTTGCCAGCGGTTCCCATTTGTCTCCCGGGGCCTTTGACATTACGCCTGGCATCTGAACTCTTTCTTCTGCTTCTCCTTCTGCAGGCTAGGACAGATGCCACTCTGAGACCCCTCTCCACAGCTCCATTCAGGCCTTTGATGGGACTCTTCTCAGCCACATCTCTGATTTACAGGTTCCATCCCCTAGCCCCCAATTCAGTCCCCTCCCCACAGCTCACACCCTCAGAGGACAGTTGAGCTGCCCCAGGGAGCTTCCTGCGGCCCCGCCCTCTTCCTGAAGAATCCATGGGCTCCTTGCTGCTTGCTATGAGGAGCCCAGCCTTCTCCCTTTGATGCTCTAGGACCCCCAAACTCTTCCCTGGGCCATGTACTGCACCACCCCCTTCAACAGCCTCTCCAGGTGGTTTGAGTCAGGGCTGAAACCCCTTCTGTAGACACCCCACTCCCCAGTACCCATCTCCCATCCTAGGAGTAAAGGCAGATGGAATAGGGGTACTGCACAGCTTGAGGGGCAAAGTGTGGGGACAGGCAGATAGGGCAGGCCCCAGGATGGACAGATGGACAAGGCATCCAGCTCTTCCCTTTCCTGAATGGCCACAGGAAGAATGAGGTCGCCGCCCCATGCCTCTTGCAGAGATGCTGAGAGTGTGAATGAGAACAGCTTGCGAGGGGCTCGGATGGGCACGGCCTGGTGAAGAGACCTTTTGTAACCTTCCGGACCTGGCATTGAACCAGAGAGCAAGTCACGTGACCCACGCTGCCCTGCCCTTTCAGCCTTTTTACATTCCAAATGCCCCTACACTCTGCAGGCACACTTTAATCTGGGGAGGGGACATGAATTTGCCTGGGGAAGGTGGGTGGTCCTGGGATTCATTGTGTAAAATTTTATAGGTCTGTGCACATGTACATTCCTTTTCCTGGAGTGTCTACAGCTTCTCAGAGGGGTCTGTGACCCATGAAAAGGGTCTACCTTGGTACTACCCTATCCAGGCTGGGCTCACATGGATGTTTATTCCCAGTAGATCAGGTTTCCAAGTTTAAAGGCTTTGCATATTCACCCTGAAGAAGTGCTTCACTTTGAAACCTTAACACTTTGAAACCTTAACACTAAACCTACTTATGGAGGTTTGAGATGTAGCCAGGCAGGTGTGTCTTCCATCCTTCTCTTCCTCCCAGGTAGGCCTCAGTTCCCCTCTACCTAAAAGTGGACCAGCCTCATGTTACAGCCACACCCCAAGCTACAGGTAATACTCCCAGTGACAGGGAAGTCATTTCCCGCATGCAGACATCCTGCATCTCAGCAGCCCTTTCTCAAAGGTTTTTTAAATTTTTAATTGAAATACATGAGCTTCCGCCTTATACAGGAGTTTTTGTGTGTTTCCTGGAACTGGACTCTGATTCCTAACCTGAAGTACAAACAAGGTTGTTCACGTGCTAATGGCCTTGATCGCGGCAAAAATGACTCCTGTTTGGGTCTTGTAGAAATTCCTCCTCAATCTTGTTTTAACTTGAATCTGAAAGCTGACCACACCGATGAAAGCAAAGAGCAGAAAAGGGGGAGGCTCCTTCAAGGATCGCCCTGTCTCGGGAGAACTTTATCTTATTTTTTTTTTAATAGATTTTTTTAGTCTATGACTATAAATGTATCAAAGTTGGATGATGATCTTATGCTATAGAAGAGGTAGTGTTGCCGAGAGGTTAGGCACATGGACAATGACCCTGGTGGCATAGGCATAAATCTGCCACTTCTTGGTGTATGGCTGAGAGACCTCTCTGCCTCTCAGGTGTTTTGGGAAATGGGAATGATTTTAGTAACTACATCATAGGGTTCTTGTGCAAATTAAGTATTTAATATATTTAAAGCACTATGACAAGAGTCTTATACACTGTGTGTGTTAATGATTATTGTTGTATGTTTTAAGGTGGATTCTAGATTCAGAGAACTGAAAAGAATGATCAGCTCCCCAATTACATTTTGCCTCTAAGACACAATTAGTAACAATCTATTTCTAAGGCTTTGTTTTCTTTCCCTCACGAATGAATCCAGTCAACTGGCTCAAGACCAATAAGCACTCAGTTGAAGCTAAAGATTTGCTACTTTCAACATCCTACTGATTTTCATCTTAGTTTCAATTGCATTAAGTTTGTGAAAATTTTATTTATTACTAACACCTATACTTCTATTTTCCTGTTTTTGCTCATTTTTTACATCAATAAACATATCAACATATTCAAACAATTGCACCAACATGTCTCATGACACAGGCCAAATAGAATGGGACTGTTGGCTGATGCCTTGTGTCACTTTACATTTCAACAGGTTTGCCAGTGGATGTGCAAAAGTCCAAATTTGATGAAGGAAAATCAATTTAGGAATGTCAAAGTCCAATGTATGATGGTGGTGATGATTCGGAAGCCAAAGACCATTGAGGCTGGGGCATACTCTGGGGTCAAGTCATGATCTACTTTTTGAAAGGACAATTTGTCACCGTGGAGTTGGAGATAGTCATTCTTCACTTTAATAGCAGTCCCACTGCAAGAGAGCTGGCTATATAGCAACCCTTTATAACATGAGTCATATATTTTAAAAATTCCATTATGAAATTACGATAGTTTTCTACAGGAAAATGAATGGCTTTGAAAGTTTTGGTGATGGGGCCAGGTCTGTGTCATGCTGGGACTGTGGTGAGAGAGATTTGAGAGCACTTTTAATAATTGCTGCTCCTTCCTGCAGCAGAAGCTTAAAAGGCGGGAGATTCTTAAATGGAATGGTGGTGAGTTCTGCTGTGTTCTCTGCTTAAGAAGTTAGGGGCCTTGATCTCTTCCCCCTTTGTTCTCCTGGAGAGTGTCTTGCCGATAACACTTACTAACATCTATATTTCTTTATCCCACATTTCTTTGTCTCCTTTTGTGATTGGGGCGGGTGAGATAGAGTTGGGGTTTCTCATTCTCTTTATAGTTAGGGTTTATATAACTCTGTTGTTCTCCTTCTTTTAATGTCTGAGCACCATGTCTGGCACTGAAACACAGAAAGAGGCCTGCCGATGGGACAAACTTTCACACGTTGACAGGATGGCGTGTGTGCAGAAGAAACCAAAGGCCCAGAGTAGGGATACCATGACCAGATAGCACTTCATAGGGACAAAACGCCGAATTCCTTCCTTCTCCTCTTGTGGTAATGCCCCCCTGCTTTTTTCTACTTTATTAAAAAGTCAAAGTCCAATGTATGATGGTGGTGATGGCAACGAGCTGTTTTGGTGAGGGGCTTGCTAAATTAAATTGATAAAGGATGACAACTGTTATCACGTCGAGAGTCATTTGGATCATATAAACATTTGTGAATTTTTTTTCTATTTCCATCCCCTACTCCAGTGGGCATGTGAGGTTAATAATACCTTGTAAGCTTCTACAGGTCAGCCTGGCCGCCACTGTCCCTACACTATTCTGGGGACTCCAAGGAGATCCCAGAGACTGAGGAGAGTCCAATCTTGTGGTCCTGGCCAGATGGGAATTTCACCATTGACTTTGCCATCCTTATGCTTCTTCAGGCTATAAGGGCTCCTCCTACCTTGGGGGCTCCTTCATGTCCTCAAAGTTCTCATTAGCATCAAGGTCTCATCAAGTTCTCAGATTAGGTTATCCCTACCCGCTCTCTCCCGGACTCCTGTACTGTTGTCATAGCTGACAGAGCAGGATGCCGTGTCATACTGCACCCGTGGGAATGGACATTTATTATGCTCAGCGCTTCCCTTTGAAAGCATCTTAACTCCGGAGTTCTGGAAAATAAGCTATCGCCTACCTTTATCAATCCGGGAACCTCATAATTTAGTCAAGTTAATTTACCTCAAAGAAGGTGTGATAAAATTGTTCAGGCCTACGTAGAAATCCGTTATGAGGAGTTCTGGCATTTAAAATTTTTTTTAAAATTATTTTCTCTATTATGAGATTAATATATGCTCATTGCAAAGAATTTAAAAATACAGAAAGGTACATTGAAAGACAAAATCTCCCAGAATCTTACCTCTCAGAAATAACCATTATTAGAATGGAACATGCCACCTTTTTTGTGTGCACAACTATTTATACAATTAGGTGGCATTTTATGTACAGTTTTGCTTCTTGTTTTTTCTACTTTATATAATCGGAGCATTTCCCCATGTCATTAGCTACTCTTCAAAACCACCATTTTAATGACTATATATTATTTCACTGGTTGCACAAGAATTTATTTAGCTAGTTCTCTATTTGCAGGCATCTAGGCAGTTTCTTAGTTTTCATGTTTATAAATGATGCTGTGGTGAATATTCCTGTCCAGGAAATCTTTATTTGGGTTTCTGATAATTTCCGTAGAAGAAATTCTCAGAAGGAAAATTACAGCATCTCAGATCTGCTGCGTGGTACCTCTCTCCTCACAGATGCATGTGAGGTCAGTGACTCATGTCCCCCGCCCCACCCCCACCCCCCTTGGGTGGCCTTTGCTGCCTCTGAGGTCAGGATTGGTGGATCTTTAGTCATGCCAGGGAGCAATGCAAAGGGGGCCCCCCCCGGCAGCCTCCCCGAGGTATTTACCTGAACCTACTCCATGCAAAACAGAGCTTCCTCCTGCAGGAATCATTTCATAATTAACTTAGAGACTAAAGCATGTTTAATTAACCATGGAAACCCTCCCGGCCATCTGCCTCTGTTTTTATTTTGAGGAAGATAGCAGATCTCTTTTCCCTTAGCTCCCTCTTTTTGGGAATGGAGCTCATTTCCAGCATCTTGATTCTTGTATGGAGCAGGGCCCCTGCTTTGCTGGTGGTACCCCAGAGTGGCAGAGCCAGGGGTTTAGCTTGAGGTGGCTGCCGGGTCAGAGGCAGTGCAGGCCCCTGACTGGGAGCCAGCTAGGGCAGTCAAAGGCAGCACCTGCTGTGACAGAGCACTGGCCATTGGAGGGTCCCGGTCTCTACCTCTTGGCTGCTGTCCTACAATCACAGGCCTGTGGAATATTCACGCTCAGGACACCAGGGTGAGCTCAGGACATCAAGGGGAGCTCAGGACATCAGGGGGTACAATGTTGGAGCACTTTAAAAGGTGAATCAAAGCACTCCCAGGTCACCTCTTCCTAGACACTCACCCAGGTCCCTGAGCATGCAAGGGAGACCCAGGAGATCTTGTGACTGGCCTGTAGTCACACAGCTGGTGAGTGAGCGTAGAGGCTAAGATGGAAACACTAAGTGCCTTGATCTGAATTGCTAATATATCAAAATGTCTTTTATTTCCATGGTATTCCTCAGAGGGCCCTGACTGGGAGCTCACTGAGGAAGGGAATGCTCTAAGGCTTTTAACTTCATGCTGTAACCCCAGTTCTAAAAAAAGGACCTCACTTATACTAGTCAGTCAATATATATTATCGCATTCGATGAGACTGAATGTAGACACAAGTGCCATTGTTTCCGTAGCTTCCTCCCCTCCTTCCCTTTCCTTTTTGTAGGAAGTCGTTTGTGATCTGGAGGGTGAATGTCACGTGTGCATCTCCTTCCCTTTCCTTTTTGCAGGAAGTCATTTGTGATCTGGAGGGTGAATGTCACATGTGCCTTGGGATGGTTCCCGAGGGCTGCCAGGCTGGCCATGTGCCCCAGATCCTGGAGCTGTCAGCAGAGAAGGGGATCTAGCCCACAAACCCTGGCCAGGTAACATTACCTTTAATAGAAGTGCAGACAAGCTTGGAGGGAGGCTGGGGATATCCACTACCTTGCGCTTTGGGGACAAATCATTTCCACCCTCTAAGACTCATTTTCTCCTCTATGAGATGGGGGCAGTTTGACTGGACCCTTCCATCCCTGGGCTCCATGTCCTGTGACTCTATTTATAATAACCACTGGCAGGGGCCAGGAGTGGCAGGATGGGGGCCAGGCCAAAAAGATGGAGTGTCAACTCCAGCGAGAGAACGAGACACTGGACCTACTAACCAAGCTAAAATGCATCCTGCATATCAAAGGTGTGAGAAAAACAGGAAAGTGCAAAAATTGGAAGAGCTCTTGGATCTGCTTTAATGTTCCTGCCAGGCTGAAAATCTCTTTCCTTTTAAGATGTAAAAGATTTGCGCCCTGAGACTTGTCTTCAATCATTTTCTATTTCTCTCCAACCACTACAAGAAGCATCGAAGGCAAGGGAATCTATGGAGATGAATTAGGAATCTATAGATATTCCTGCAGAGCTACATGTTAAACCAAAGCAGGTCTTGGCTTCACTGAAATCAGATAATCAAATTAACTACGAAAAGCCCTTGATGGCAGAGCACTGGGCTCACCCAAACAGTGCTGCAGCCTCCAGCAGCACCACTCACCTCTGGGCCCTGCATGCCCCCTGGGCCAGCTCTTCTCTGAAATGCAGTAAAAGGAGGGTGGAGAACTTATTTGTTTTCTTTCAAAGACATGACCCTCAGAATGGAAAAATAAATCAATGGAGGGAGATGAAAATAAAATGCAGCTTCATTCCGGGAGCTGTAGGGTGAGAGAAATAGAAAATGTTTCAGTCATTAGCTTTTAAAAATCAAGAATGAGGAGCATATAGCTCCATCTGAGAAGTATAACCAGTAATAAAAATACAATTCAGTTATATACTGAGATCAGTTATTGGAGAGAGGCTGAGGGGGAGGAGGAGGAAGAGGTTCAAGGACTGGGGGAGAGAGAGAGAAGCAGAGTCTGAAACAGGTAACTGGAAATAAAGAAAAAAAAATCAAAACAGACAGAGAAAAAGAGAGAGAGAGAGGGAGAGGAGAAAGGGAGAGGAGAGAGGAAGAGAGAGAGCGAGCGAGAAAATGTGAGCAGCAACTATCAAAGAAATACAGAAATGCAGACATAAAAAGAGACGCAGACACTCAGTGTGAAGAGAGACAGACATGGAGAGACTAGAACAAGAGAGAGACACACACATAAAGAAGCATATGAGAGGAGATGAGCAAAGATTGAGCTCATCCAGGAAAATAGCTATTTAAAATAAACAACAGGGCCATCAAGTGTTGGTTATTTTTTTTTTTTTGAAGAGACAAACATTACCAGAATTACTTCTTTTTTCAAAATTACTTTGTAATATGTTTTCATTCCTAGCTAACTTTGAGAGGCACAGGCAGGCATTCTTCAAAACCCACTTTCCTCATCTGTCGCCGCAGAAAAGCCCTTGTTTAGAGTTCTGGGAAGGGAGACATTGTGCCTCATCTGGCAGCCTCTTATGATGGTGCCACTAAAAGCCTTTAAAATACTGTTGTATTTTCACAGCTTCAGACTTAAGGCAGGGGGGAGGGTCTCACCTCTCGGTGCAGCTAAATGGCCATATTCAGCTCAACTGTGTACAATCCTGAAGTAAACCTCGTTTGTTCAGAGACCACCAATTTGGAATTGAGGATGATTCATCCAGAGCTGACCAGGCCACTGCTTGGTGACAGAGTTTGCTGAACAAAGAAGTAATGAAAATAAGATGGCAGCGGATGTGTTGAATGAATGAAAGGAACAAGCTCCAGGAACTCTGGCCACATCGTACCCAGCAATAGCTTCCCAAACCTGCCAAGTACTCTCGTACCTCGCTGCCATGCCAGGAACACCTCCTCCTCCCTCCTCTGTCTATGCAGGTAAAACCCTTCCCATCCATCATTCATCAATCAGTTCAGGTGTAGTAAGCATCTCTTCTGCGAATCCTTTTCCAATAAGCCCCTCCTCTCTGGGGGTTAATCGTTCCTTCCTTTGAGTTCCTGTTACCATCACTGTCACTGGTTGTGGCTATACTGTAGGTCTTAGCATATTCCATGAAAGCAGGCTTTCTGAACCTTGGAACTGTTATTTGGGGCTGAGTCTTACTGTGTTGTTAGTGGGAAGGATGTCCTGGGCCTTGTAGAATGTTTCACAGCATCTCTTGCCTCTACCCACTAGATGCCAGTAGCTCCATCACCCCAGCCGTGACAAATGAAAATATCTCAGTCATTACCAGAAGTCCCCTGGAGAGCAAAATTACACACAACGACACTGCATTAGGACAAGCTGTTTGGGTGTGTCACTCCTCAGAGGGCCATTCTCTGGACCCTCAGTGCTAGAATGGTGCCTGGCACAGAGAAGCCACCTGTACTCTGTGCAGGAAGAATCCAGACACTTGGACTATGCCCTTGGGCAAGAGACATTGAATTGGCCAGTTGTGCATATTAGCCATATCGATCATTGAAATAGGAGTGTGTGTTGGCACATGAGGTCTGTAACCAAATCCATGGATCTCTATTGAATGCTGAACTACCAGGAGCTGTGGGGGACATGCATGAGGAATAGAAAAGAAAGCTTCTACATTTAAGTCATTTGCGATGATCTAGTTCACCAGGGAAGGCCTTGCAGATACAGAACGCTGACGTAGGAATACCAGGCAGCTTATAATGAGGTTCTAAAGCAGTACGAGTTCCTCTATAAGGGGTTAGGGGTTTAGAGAAGGGAAAACCAATGGAGGGCTTGACGTGGGCTTTAAAGATGGGGTGGGGAGAGCACCTGGATGAGGAGACTGGAGTTGGGGTAAGTGTGGTGTGGACTGAACAGGGAGAGTCCACCTCATGGGAGCAGATCCAGCTGGCCATGCCCAGAAGTTGGGTCTTGATTCAAGGAGGCCAAGTGTCTCCCCATAGGTCTTGAAAAGCCTGAGATGCTGGCCACAAATTCAGATTCCTGGGCCACCCGGGCTTTGTGAATCAGTTTCACTGGGGTGAGCCCAGGACTGCATTTTTCACATGCCTCCCAGATGATTCTGATGAAGCTTGGTGAAGTTCGAGAACAACGTCCTTGGGCGGGGGGTTTCAAAAGTCTCAGTAATAACCTTGGTGTTCCACTGTGTGCAGCCTGTAGTGTTTACACATTCTGACAGATTGGTGAAGCATACAGGCAGTGGAGCCTGTCTGCCAGGGTTCAAATCCTGTTCTGTCATTTCCGGCTGGGCAACTTTGGGCAAATTACTTGAAACCTCTGTGCTTCAATCTCTTTTATCTATAAAATGGACTTAAAAATGTCCCCGCCTCCTAGGATCTTGGCGAAGATTAAATAAGTCAATATATGTAAATGCTTAGTGTGGTGCCTGGTAGCTAGTACATGCTCACTCAATAAACGTTAGTCATCATCATCATTATTACTATTTTAGCACTTGATGCTTATTGAGGTTGGAAAGGGCTAAGTCACTTTTCCTTCAATTATGATCTGTCACCCACAGCCTCGCTCTGCTCGTTTTGCCTTGCTTCCAGTGACAACCGAACCAGAAGTTTAACTGGCCCCTAGCCTGGCCCTGAGGCTCCCTGAGTGAGGGGAGAGGCAGTACTGGGATGCAAAGGAGTGTCCCGGCAGGGTCAGGTCCCTCCCGGTCTGTGACTCTGAGAGGAGTCACTTTCTGCCTCCGCGCTCTGGGGCAGACACATTGGAAGCTCAGAACCTCCTCTTGTCCTTGCCAGATGGCAATGTCACTCCTCAGCTTTCTCTTCGAGGGGTCCCGAGCCAGAGCCAGAGCCAGAGGGAGGGCAGAAAACGGTTCCATCTGTATGAAGGGCCATGGCCCCAGCCCTCCTGTTCGCAGGAAGTCGCATGAGTCTGTGTCCAAAACCCTGGCACATATACTTACATCTTCTCTGAGCTTCCTGATGACCCATTAAGTGGGTGGGAAGGCCCTGCCCACCCATTAAAAAAACAGCTTTACTGAGATAAAATTCACATACCATACAATTCACCTTTTTGAAGTGCATGATTCAATGGTTTATAGTATATTCACAGATTTGTGCATCCATCACTGCTACCTAATTTTAGAACATTTTATCAACCCCTCCCAAAAAAGAACATTTTCCTCACTCCCATTTCCCCCTCCTCCCAGCCCCTAGCAACCACTAATCTACTTTCTTTATGGATTTGACTATTTTGGACAGTTCACAGAAATGGAATCATACGATTTGTGGTCTTTTGTGACTGGCTTTTTTCACTTAGACTAGTGTATTCGAGACTCACCCATGTTGTACGATGTATCAGTACTTCATTCTTTTATATAGCCAAATAATATTCCATTGTATGGGGAGACCACGATTTGTTTATTTGTTCCTCAGCTGATGGACTTATAAGTTTTCTCCTTTTTTTTTTTTTTTTTTTTTTTGGCTATTATGAATAATGTTGCTATGAACATTTGTGTACAAGTTTTTTTGTGTAGATGTATGTTTTCATTTCTTTGGGTATATATCTAGGGATAGAATTGCTGGGTCATATGGTAACTCTATGTTTAAACTTTTAAGCAACTGCCAGATTGTTTTCTCAAGTGGCTGTACCATTTTATATTCCCGCCAAAGCACATAAGGGCTCCAGTTTCTCCACATCCTCGCCAACACTTGTTATTATCTGTCTTTTTTATTCTAGCCATCCTAGTAGATGTGAACTGGTATCTCACTTTAGGCTTATCCCACATTATAGATAAAGAAATTAAAGCTCAAAGAGTTGAAGCAACTTGCCCAGGTACACTCAGATAGGCAGAGGTGATGCCAAAATTCAAACCAGGGATGTCTCATTTCCAAATTTACATTTTTTTCTATTACATCAGGCAGCCCTCCAACTGGACGACTTTGTCTGGGCTTGGCCAGTCCCTGAGTCCAAGTGGTTCTTGGGGTTCATATTGGTCCCAGGAAGGGACACTCGGGCCATGAGCTAGTCACTGTTCGCTCTCCCAGCCAGGCTACCAGCCGGTGCTCATGGCACGCCTACTGGGAGCCCAGCTCAGGAGGTGTGACTAGCACAAGGAAGGCACAACCCTTGCTCTCAGAATGGACTGATTTTTTTGAACCTTTTTCAAATAAAAGAAGGATTTTTTTTAGCCTCTAGACTTACAGTGTGCCAGCCAAGGGCAAGAAGGTGGCCTGGGGAATAGGCAGGAAAAAAAGAATGGAAGGGATCCCTGGCAGGGGTCTCGGAGGATGGTGGTCTGAGCCAGTTTCGGGAAGATTTGGTAGTGCTGAGGGGCCCGGCTAGAAAGGAGAGGGCCACGTTCGAGGAGGGCTGGGCTGCTTCAAGGATGGGGTTGAGCAAGTCACTGAGGAGCGGTTAAGGAGAAATAGAGAGTCAGAGGAGGAGAGGACAAAGAGCAAGCGCTGGTCAGTACAGTACTACCAAATATATACGCTCCACTGGGAGAGCATGCCAGGGTCAGGCGCCGTGCCGAGTGCCGTGCGTATCCTACAAGATAATTCTTAATATTTTTATTTTACAGGTGGGGAAACTGAGGCTCAGAGAGATTAGGTGCTTCAGCTAAAGACACACAGCTGATAAAATTCAATCAGTCTGACTTCAAACCCCGTCCTTATAACCACTCAAATATCTACTGAGTAAGTGAGGGGTCTTGCCAGGGAATGTGCTGTCAGAGGTACTGGAAATGGGAACCTGGCTTAGCCTCCCTTCTAAAAGGCTGGCATTTTGGGAAATAAAAATGCTCTGGAGCTGATGGTTTTTCCTGTAATGGTTTCAGCCTGTTTGGGCTTTCACACTTCAGTTTATAGCCTCTGCCACTGATGTTTGCTCACTTGTTTATTTTATTTCTTACAGGAAAAAAGCCAATGCATTTTTAATCAAATTGAGCTTGATTATTTGATCAGTGAATCAGAAAGGCTTCCAAGTCATAGGGTGATGGTGGTTGTGGGGATATAAAAATCGATCCCTGTCTCCCCAGAATGGTTAGTGCTACAAGGAGTGAAGCCCTGGGGAATCTGAGCATCCCGTCTGGGGCCTGGAGCAGGAGGGCAGACCAGCCCATCAGTGGCGGGCTCTCTAAGTTATCTGGGGAATCGTTTCTCTCAGGGGACAGCAGCTGGCGGATTAAACATCCAGCTGTATGAGGATGGTCTAGCCCGGGGGTGGCAAACTTTTCCTGTAAAATGACAGATAATTTTAGGCTTTTCAGGACAGTTATGGTCTCTGCCACATGTCCTCGTCCTTCCCCTCCCACTCTGCTTTTTTCCTCTTCTCCTTCTTCCATAACCATTTAAAAATATAAAAGCCATTATTTGCTCATGGATTAAACAAACACAGACCCTGGGTCATAGTTTGCCAACTCCCGGTCTAGATGTATCTAGAAAAGTAGCTTGGATGAATGTTTAAATTCGTGTAACATATTTATTAAACACCTACCATGTGCATACCTCCATGCCAAAGAACATTCATGTTCTTTGCAATGGAAAGAACATGAAGATAAATCAAGAAGCTTAGTTCTAGTTGCTGTGGGTGTGAGGTAGGAGACACATCATAGACCTGGAGCAAGAAGACCTGGTACTTGGCCTACTCTGGTTCCCAAGGAGTCTGCAGAACTACATCAATAAAATAGAGACAATAATGCTTTTTTTTTTTTTGCAGAATTAAATAAGCTTAGGAGTGAAGTAATTTTGGAAAGCATATATAATAGGAGGTATATTTAGAGAGTTGTGGTTATACATAACCATGAATAGTTAACTGACAGTATAAAGGCTGCATAAAGCTACAATACCAGAGCTTGTCACTGAGGAGCATGTTAGGAGCATGTCACGTGTTAGGAGAGAAAAGAGACTGACTGAGATGCTGTCATATGGGACTTACTATGCCAGGTACTTTAATCAGTGATAGCTTGTGAGCAATTTAGGCGGTGTATCAATTAGGACTGTGTTTGGCTGCTTCCTACAAGAAACTCAGAGTGATAGTGTCCTAAACAAAATAGAAGTATCTCTCTCTCTCTCTCATTTAAAGTGCAGAGGTGAGCAATCCAGAAATTGGAGAGTAGGCTTACATGTCAAGAAACCAGGAGGCTTCTCGTTTTGTTCCGCCATCCCTGCATGTAGCTCTTATTCCGCAAATGGTCCAAAATGGTTGCTAAACCTCCAGCCATTATTATCCGCATACCAGGCATTTGAAAGGAGGAAGGAACACAGAAGAAGGTGGCTAAAGGACACATCTCAATAGCCTTTTTAAAAAGTTTCTTAGAAGCTGGTTCCAAACACCGCCGTTTGTGTTTAATTGGCCATACCTACCAGCAAAAGAAGCTGTGAAAATCAGTCTTTACCTTGAGTGGCCACATGCCGAGCTAAAACCAAGAGATCCTGTTTTTAAAGAAGAGAACAATAAATATTAGGATGGGCAACTAGGTAGGCTACCACGAGTAGTACATCCCAAGAAAAGACAGGTGTCTGGGTGGCTGGATCAGGAAGGCCTTCATTAAGGGAGTGGCACTAAGCCTGGCCTTGAAGAAACAGACTGTTTTAAGTGGCAGACATGAGTGCAGAGGGAACAGACAGGGGAGTGAATGTAAGCAAAGGAGAATACACTCAGCATGGGGGGAGGTAGTGGGCAAATTAGTCTAGCCTCTAGCATTCCTGTAGATGAGATTTGTGAATTAGTGCTAGAAATGATAATAAAAATAAACTGTAACCAGGCAGGGACCCTATCACTCCTCGACCAATTTGGGACTGCCAGAAGCTTCTCTCATTGTCCTCCCCTCCCTCCGATATGTCACCCACACAGCCTAATTCTGTCTGGGCTGTCTCCTCCCAGGAGGTGGTCCTCAGGGCCTCTTGGGTACCTTCTAGTCTGTCCACTTTCCCCTGCATCCACCAAGTCCTCAGAGAAACTTGGCTTCTTTGCCCCCGCTAAACTCTGCAAGAGGCGACTATCCTCTGCTCAATGCTCTCCCTTCTCTCGGCTGTCGACACAGGCTATTCCAGTTGGTCTCTTCACTTTAGACTTTTTCAGGGGCGAGTTGGGCCCTAGTCTCTGTTTTCTCCCAGATTTGGGGTCGTAGGTCAAGTTTTCCCAAGATATCTTTCATTTCATCTCCATCATGGTGTCTGGCCAGCAGAGAGCCCTCACTTTGCTTGGGGAGATGGAGGCGAGTGTGCCCAGGATCACTCCAGCCCTCACCCTTAGCTAAGAAGTCTAAAAGAACCCACCTCCCTCTAATGGCTTTAGTCAACCTCGAGGCTTCTCTTCCATACATGTGGGATGGGTAGAGCTTGCAGAACTGGTGTGGGTCCAGGTTTAGCAAGTTTTACCTAGATGGTCTGACGTCTCCCCTCAGAGTATGTGGGTACTTCACACACGAAATCCCCAGCCTTGGGACCTCCAAAATAAAAGGACAAGTCCTCAATGAATGTCCTATTCAACATATTATGTTTATTAACTGCAAAGCATTGGTCAGGTACCGAGGTTGTTACTAGGGAAGAAACTGACAGTAGAAGTGAGTGAGGACTAAAATATCTTGGGAAGAAATTATGAGAAATGAGGCCAGGGGTGCGGGGGGTGGGGGTGCAGATTGCAGGGGCTTTAGTGCCAGGCTCAGAAACTCGGAGCTTCGCTTTCAAGCACATGGAAGGAATCTGAGCAGGTTGTCATGTGATCTCAGTTATGCCTTTGAAAACCTGATCTTAAAGCAAAATGTGGGATAGATTGGAAAGAGCGAGGCAGGTATTTCCCATTAGAGTGTGAGTCCTGGGAAGGGCTGGGGTGTGGGAAGAAGAAAGAGGAAGGAAGGTAAAGGGGAAAGAAGAAAGGAGAAAGGAGAGGGGGCAAGAGGGAAGGGATGCTAGAGGATTTGGGCCTTCATTTGCTCAACAGGAAGCTTACAATTCCTGAGTGCTGGCTGCCGCGTTGAGAAGGGCTTGGAGAAACAATGCAAGGACCATCCGTGCATGGTCCTTGTAGGATCTCACAAAGTGGAAGGGAGGGGAATACCAATGGACATATGCAAGGCCCTTTGGGACTTACGAAAGGCATTCACAAATATCTCACTTGATCCCTGCACCTGTTCTGCAAATAACAGATAACCGCACACCTATTTCATAGATGAGAAAACTGAGGCACAAGCAGTTAACTTGCTCACAGTTATACATTATACAGCTGGGTGGGGCAGAGCTGCGACTCAAGCCTAGTGCTCTTTCTGCTATGCCCAGACCCCCTATAACACCCTATATCTAACTTTTGCTGCTTCTCCTGCATCCTTCTCCCATCCTCCTCTACCTCTACCTTTCTTTGTCGATTTTTACCTTTCTTCTCTGCTCTCTGCTCAGTTCTGCTAGGATCCCTGGGGGCTAAAGACTTTGCTGACATCTCCCCACCCTCCCGCCATGTGACTGTGGGCCAAGAGCCAGCCCTCCAAATTGCTTTGACATCTGCTGAGGAGCACATTCCAGAAATATCAGTTATTCACCAGGTCTGCTGAAGGAGCATGGTCAGAGCATCTGACTTATCCTGGAGGGGAGAGGCTTCCGCAGTCAAATGTCTCCTCCTTAAGCCAATTCTCCTGACCTCAGTCTAAACGGTCTCCTTTTTATTAAAAAGAGGGAGAGAGAGGAATATTATTACAACCTGCTCTCTGGTTTCTCAGGAGGCAACCAAGAAAGAGATGAGGGTGAGCTGGGCTCTGTGGTTATCACAGATATTAGCGGGAGATTATTTGTTCATCAGCCTGTAAAAGGTTCCTAGCCTCGGCCAAGGTAATTACCAGCCTAGGTGGCTGGCCAGGTTGGGGCACAGGAGAGGTGAGGCTGTCATTTCCAATTCACCAGCCTCCGTTTGCTGCTTGGTCAAGGGGTTCAAATGAAAAGGTTAATTAAGAATCAGGGGATTTGTTCATCAGGTTAAATCATGTAGACACAGCACAAAGGCCATGTCTATACATGAAAACTGCTTTAAAAAACCAATTTAATTCTGCATGCATTTACTGACACACATGCATCTCCTACCCACCTCCACCCCCCAACATGTTCCTATCTTCTCTGGACCAGGTGTGTGCTAGGCGGTCATTACAGGAGATAGGGGAGCAAGTGAGGCATAGATTCTGCTTTTTTGATACTCACTTGAGAAATGGGGCTTACACCACAATGGAGTGTGGGCTCTTTCCACAATAGCCACTTGCTTGCTGTGTATCTCATGACAAAGCCCTTCCTTTGTCTCAGAGCAAGTAGAAGTAGATCAATAATTGCTTATCATGATGATCTGCAGGCAGTGGGTTATAACAGGACCATCTTGGATAACTCTTTATACTGTGCCTCTTCCAGGGATTCTGATGTGTGCCTTCCACCCAATGTCATTTAAATTCATTGGTATGTGTAGTGGATGATGTGGTGTGTCACTCTGATCCCTCTTTCAGGACTGAGGTCCTCATTCCTCCAGCTGCTGGGAGTGTTAGCGAATGATGGCTCCCAGCTGAGCCCCTCTCCAGGAATTGACCTCGGCCAAAACAGCCACTTCGCCCAAGATCACACCACCTTCCTGGGGGCAGCCTGCATTCAACATAGATGTGGGGAGTAAGTACCCTTCCATTTTGCCTTAGGATAGGAGAACTTGAAAGGGCCATCTCAGCTTCAGAGCTCCCCGTAGGACTGGATAAAACCTTTGCTGAGACTTCGCCCAAGTTCAGCTCCTCTCTCTGCCCAGCCCTACTTCCTCCACTCTCCTCCCCCGCCCTCATCCCCAGTTGTTGATGCCAAAAGCACTCTCGATAAATTTTCTGCATGCAAATCTTTATTTCAGAGTCTGTTTCCCAGGTAACACAATGTAAGACAATACAAAAAATTGAGGATCATCAGATCTGATGAGCACCAGGGCCGTCCATCTATTCAGCAAATACGTGTTTGGCACCTGAGATAACTCCAGATGCAGAAATCTTCTCGGATAAGAAAGGTTTCCAAGTGGCCCTTGAAGGGCAGACAGAATGTGGAAGGAGGATGAGAGGCAGTAAATTTAATGGAATCGTTGTGTCCATTGGGGTGGTTGTTATTGTTTTATCTCAGCTTGTGTGGCATCCACCCTAGTGGAGATACAGCAAGTGAGTGGAGTTTTGAAATTACCATGGATTGCCAAATATACTAATTCCAGCTCTGGAGTGGCACTCTCTGTCCTTGAATGAGTGCTGGATTATTGCCCATTAAAAATTCTATCTTGTTTCAACCACATGTGTCCCATTGACACTCTCCACTTTAAAGTATGAACCATCTCCATCCCATAGCCAATATCAAACAAGAGGAACCTCCTGGCTCTATGGTATCTTTTTCAGACTTTGTCTTGAATCTAGCTCCTCATCTCACTTTGAATCTTCTCTGAATTGTCCCTGGAGATCTCAACTGCTGGCCCTTTACTTTGCCCCCTGCCCAGGGTTTTACAGACTCCTTGACTCTGATAACTGAGGTTGCACCCCAACCATCAGCCTTTCGACTCCCTCCTCACTTACAGTTCAGGTGTGTTATTCATCCCATCTATCTCCTGCCATGTCAGGGTTCTCCCCAGCCCAACTCAGCACAGGCTCTATCTCAGTATTAACCCAGGTGGCCAGGTGTTCTGATAGCCTAAAACCCTCTGACCAAGTTCAGCATTACTGAGAAAGGTATCTGCAGCTCTTGGGCGAGTTGGAGACTATGGTTCTGGCTGGGGCACATGACTGGCATGGTCCAAGCACAGCAAGAAAAGCTGCGGGGTCCCTTCCTTTCCAGGGTCCTTCATTTTTACTCCTCCCTGACATGGTGTGAATTCTGGCTCCCGGTGAAGTACTCCCCCCCACCCCACCCCCAGAGAAAGACAGGTTTGAGTGGAGTCGAGTTGGCAGTGAGGCAGTGGGGGCTTCCCCTTGAAGGAAATCAGGAGAGAGACAAGAGAGAAAACAGCCTGGGAGGAGGAGAGGTTCTGTCCATGGTGCTGAACAACATCTGAGAATTAATTAGTTGCTGAGCTGCTCTTCCAGGTTCCGCACTCAGCTGCGCACTGTAAAGAACACAAAGGATGTAGGGAAGCCAGTTCCTGCCATAAAAGGTCTTTTAATAAAGTCGGAGACAATAAAACACCAATGTGGGAACCCATAGGAATAATCCTAAACAGTCCATATGATTATGGATCTGAAAATACTGCGTGGGGAAAAGAGTTCTGGCTATTTTGATAGAGGCATCCCTGAAGCAAACCACATTTTAGGGCCTATGTCCTTCCTTTAAAGAAACAAACACTTTATACTGAAATGTTCTTTTAGTCACTGTACCGTTCCCTGGAGTATTTAAAGCCTAAAGGTCTTGCATATAAAACGAGTCAATCTAACTGCAGCAGTGCAGCCGTTTAAATTTAGGTGCTAATGCTGTTTGAAATGTAAGCATGTGATTGGCTCTTTAGTTCTGTCTTTAAAAAGGGTTGGTGAGTCATTTTTGTCTGGGTGCCTATCCCCAGACCATATGGCCATGGTCTCCCGACCTCTGCTTGTTATGGCCACACTCAGCTGACTCTGTAAGCAGGAGGCTCCACAGGCTCACTGCGGAGGGAGTTCTGCCCCTCCTGGGCCCCTCCTCTACCCTCAGAATTCTCAGGACCTGAACCTGTTGAGACTATGCCCATTTCCCTTCTCCTCTCTTAGCATGTGCCCTCCCTTGCCTTGAAAGTAGAGAGGCTACGACTTTGGACATCCTCTTTAGCCAAGGAGAGCCTGCTTGCCTTCCCTACTGGGTTTCAAGGGCTATAAGGGAGGCACCTTGCCTGCATCTTTATGCAGACTGTGTCTTTGTGAAGGTTCACTACTCACAGAGGAAAAGAACTGCTTTAGCTCTATCACTGGAATTGGAATAAATAATATTTCATCAGACCAATACACTGATCCCTGAGTAACTTGCTGTATGAGGGGTAGGTGATACCATCTACTGGTCTCTGTTTCTCCTTTAAAACAAGAATGGTTGAGCAGGGTTCCTGCTGGGTCATCCTTACAGCCCCTGAATCAGAAGGTGTTGACTGGTTTCTTACTTACCTTGGACATATATCCACCCCATCTATTCACCTCACTCCCTGAAGTCTTAATTCCCTGAGAGCTTATACTCAGAGAATTCTCCATCTGCGAGCACATTCCTTATTCTCATGTGGGACAGTTGCTTTCAATTTTATTTTTACCAATTCGATTTTATTCTTACCAATGGAGCTGGGCTAGACAACACGGATCCTAAAGGAATCCTTCACCTAACTCTCCTCTGAGACCTTAACCAGAGCTAGCCACACCACTAACAAGCTTCTTCTTTAATTTCCATTAACTCTCAAGAGAAAAGGCAGGGGCCGTGACCAGCCTCAAAGCCTCATCACCTTGGGAGGAGAGATGAAAAGAGAGAAGAAAGAATACATTTTTGCTCCTCCAGATAAAAGCTTCACTCTTAAGGCTTCAGGAAGGGACTATGTGATACCAAGAGGAAACTAGTACAGATGGGAAGGTAGAGATAAGACATAAACCTCAATCCAGTGAGTGATAAGATTACCTAAGGTTTATCCAGAGAAGCTGTTGGAAGAGGCATTGAATCAGAATGCAGGGAGATGGGAATAATCATGTGTTGTAAGGATAGAAGCAATAATTGCAAGTCGAATGTGCTTGGGGACCAGGAGAGCTCAGTGGGCTCTAGTGGGCCAGGCGAAGGGAGTGAGAGATGTGTTTGGTAAGATGTAGGACTGTGGGGTGGGCAGACAACCAGGGCCTTGCATGCTGGAGTCTAGAGTTACTTCAATATGAACACGAGACTTGTTGGTCCTGAGGCCGGGTCTCTGTGGGTCGGGTTTTGGTCCTGAGACTCCCAAACTTGGAGAGACTCTAGGGCTCAGATGTAAAGGGATGTGAGTGTATGAATATGTGTGAAGGAGACAATGGAGATGGGATTCATTTGGGTCACTATGGTTTGATCCAAATTAGTTTTAATTTGGTCCAGAGTATTAATTCAATGTTTATTGGTAATTGGTAATTAGCTCCAACTCGGCCCTGGCCCCAGGGACTGGCTGTCAGGTTGTGTAATTACTTCCCTGCCAGGAGAAAGGAGAATGGGGCTTCAATGTGTGGTAAATGCTGGGTTGGGGAAGAGAAATTATTGTTCTCTCTTCAGTCCATCAATTTTGTTATTCTCAACTGCTATCCCAGTGGATCCTGCATCCCCCACACATCCCTGAAAATTCTGTCACATCTGGCATGGCTGGGAACAGGAGAAGACATACTGGGAGGGGTACCTAGAGCAAAGTCGGGGGCCTCCTTAGAGGGAAGTTCAGCCATATTTGGATAGGCAGCAGCACTGCACCAGCCACATAGACCCTGACATCTCTCATCTCTTGCCTCCAGCCCCAGATTTTTCCCTATTTTCCAGGTGTTATATTGCCTTTAGTAGAAATCCAAGCGCCTCCCCTCTCAGGACCCCTGGAGACTTCTCTTCCAGGTCTCCCCAGCATCATCAACACTGGAGCCAATGCTAGAATTCGCCACTCCCTCCCCCCACTACCCCCAATTACACCAGGGTCCAGTCTTGAGAGCTGCAGGAAGGATGGGGAAGGATGTTGGGTCTGTTGACGTGAGTGAGTCACTCTGAGTGGGAGGGGATGACAGAGAGAATATGACTCAGTGAAGGGAATACAATGTGGGTGAAGGCACAGGGTTTGCACATATTTACCTGCCCAAGGAAATATGCAAACTTAGGGG
Source organism: Pteropus alecto (assembly GCF_000325575.1). NCBI lineage: Eukaryota > Metazoa > Chordata > Mammalia > Chiroptera > Pteropodidae > Pteropus > Pteropus alecto. Next base: position 1,889,976 of record NW_006434832.1, read on the forward strand.
CCTTGAAGTGGGAGCAGCTGGTACCCACTGATGCCATGTTGACCTCATGGCCTGGCCATTCTCAGGTCTGTCTTTCTGATCTTGCCCCATCTGCATTCTTGACCTTTCTCTTTATATTTTGTCTTTGTTCCTTTAGCCCTTCCTAGCCAGTGGTATTGGTGAACAGAAGTTTCAAGGAATCTTCAGTCAATGGCCTCCCACCTACTGGGTCCATGTCCATTAGAAAGAAGTGGAGCTAGTGATCAGTGTCCTGGCCTGAGTTTCGGAGCAGATTCTGCCATGGGGAAAGACTCTTAAGGATCTGTCTTAGTCACTGGAGATGGCAATGGCCTGTGTGGGCCTCTCTTTTTGGAAAATGGGGATAGAGATATTATCCTCGCTGATATGGGCTGCTGCACCTTCTATGGCCAGCACCTAGAAAGGGGCAGGAGGACAAAGTGGTCTGAAGAGGCCAAACTATGCAAGGAAAAACAGCAAGGAAGTTGCTACCACAAGTCACACAGGACTGGCGATCAGCTGCCTCAGGGCCTTTGCACATGCCATTCCCATCACATGGAAGTCTCCTCCCTCACACATCTGGATGGCCGATTTCCTCACTGCTTTTATATCTTTGTTCACATTGTCACCTTCTTAGTGAGGCCTCTCTGACCGCACCCCTTGAAAATGTTACCCCACCCCAGTATTTTCTGTTCTCCTTCTCTGTTTTATTTTTATTTCCATATTACTTATCACCATCTAACATAACTGTATCTTTTACTTATTTACTATATTTATGGGATACTTCCTCCCACTAGAAGGCAGGCTTCACAGGGGTAGGAGTTTTTGTTTGTTTTATTTGCTGCAGTATCTACTATATCTAGAGAAGCTGTTGGCATAAAGAAGATGCTCAGTAAGTCTTAGTTGAATTGTGAATTAACAAAGGCCATGCTGAGTGCTGTTAGGACAAGTGATCTGCCCAGCAATGGGTTGCCCACTGTAGGGGATGAGGTGGTTAAGGTCTCCGGCTGGGATTTGAGGGAGCTGAGCTCAAGCCCCAAGCCGGCCCCTCGCCAGCAGTAAAGTGGTGATCCCTCCAGGTAGCTGCGAAACTCAAGCAAAGTCATGAAGTTAAAGCATGTTGTAAATTATAAAGGTCCTTCTCATCCTGATTATAATCCGAGTCAGGGACTGACCCGAGTGACAGTGTGGTCAAGTGACGCTGAATAATTAGAGATTTCTTGGAGGAAGTGAGTCTTGAGCTGGGCTCTAAATGTACAGGAACAACACTGGCAAAGGCCCAGACAATCAAGAAATTGGATGTGGGAGAGACCAGGGCTTCTGTGGAGATTGTTTCTGATGTTAACTTAAGACAAAAGGACCAAGAGGAGTTTCTGCCTGTTGTGGCCCATAACTTCTCAGGCTAGTTGCCCAGGCTGAGCTGTGTCCTATCCAAGGCATGCTTGTTACAAGGAACTGGGACCCACTGCACAGCCCAGGTGTATTGCTGGTTGGCCAAGATAACAGACAGTCTCAGGGCAGGACATGGGGGCCTCAGAAGCTGGAGCTGGAAGGTCATGGACACCAGCCCTCTGGAGCCCTGCAACCTATTCGCTTTGCACAAGGGCCAATTTAGCTGCCCCCACATTCTCCCCATGTTACAGCTTTTTGGTTTCAGCCCCCATTCCTGACTCTAGTTTCTGTATTTAGTGACAATCTCAAAAGAGAGCATTTCTGGTGCCCATGAAGCAGCCTATGGATGGAGCACTCACTTGCCCACCTCTCGTCCAAGTCCCTTTGGCCTAGAGGGGGACAAAACCATATGATACATGGGGCATGGATTCCCCTTTTAGGCTGGGAAACAGGAAGAATAGATCTAGGAAGGCAGTTGGGCCGGGAAGGCCAAATGGCTTGGGGTTGCGTTCAAGTCAGTACCATCTTGCTGGCTTGGGCTCTGAGAAAGAAAAGGTGTTTCCATAGTGACCCTGCCTGGGCTTTACACTTTACCTTCATTGTCTCTTCATTCACTCACCAGCTCCCAATGCCCACCTCTGCCCAGGCCGTCTCCCTGCCTGGCTCTTCTCCATTGATTCAAATCCCTCTTATCCTTCCGAGCTCGGCTCTCTTCATTTCCTGCCGGAATCCTTCCCTAGCCACGCCAACTCCTTGATCTCTCCCTCCTATTCTCCTCTCATTCTTGCCTCTCTTCAAGGTTATTCTCAGCCTCGTTGGCCCTTAGCGTGAACTTTCTGGTGACAGATGGCCTTTGCAGGGTCATCTCTTATTACTGTTCAGTTCTGGTAACTTTTCATGCCTTGTCTGTCCAATCGTTTGACAGCACGGACATCATGTACCCCCTCAGGCAGATCTTCAGAACTGCACCGTCATTTACCTTCAGGGCTAGAAGGGGTTTTAACCATCCTCAGGTGAAATCTCCCCATTTTAGAGATGAGGAAACTGAGTTTCAGGGAATAGGAATGTTTCTCCCTAAATCACATAGTCTGGGTCAGAGCTTGGATTGGCATTCAGGTCTCCTGGCTCTTTGCCCGAGAGAGAAGAATGAGAAGAAAGGGGCTGTGGCTGTGAATTTGGTACCACAAGGCTACAAAGTAAACCAGAGCCAAGGTGGCCAGTGGTAATCAGGGAGGCATCATGCATCCTTAGGGAATAAGTGGTTGTTCACCTGGGGTGACACAGAGATGCCGGAAACCCCCTCCTCCCTGAAGGGACCCAGACCCTGATACTCAACAAGGCATTTCCCTGTCTCCTCTTTTAAAATGCAGACCCCTGAGAAATGGGCTGAAGGGCACAGGCTGGCAGAGAGCTCCACCTGGGTCCTCCTTGCAAGGAAAGGGAGGAGAGCTGGTGGATGAGGCTTACGACTTCACCTGTTTCTCAGACTGGCTCCGGCCACGGCCACGGTGTGTTTCTTGATTGACAGGTGATTCGAATAAAAGCCAGACCAGGAATCCAGGGAGAATAAGTTTTAATGAAATGTTTATTATTAGGGTTCTGCTGCTCTATGAGGCAGAAGCAGGTTAAGCCGACAAATAGTAGGCTGAGTGGGGGCTGAGCTTTGCCCAGCTACTCGGGAGAAGTGAGCTTCAGGGCCTGATGATTCTAGCCTGGAGGCAAGGGCCCAGCTGCGATCCTGTCTGATCTCACCCCGTTTCATCTGCTTCTTGTGGAGAGCCCCCTGGAAGACCTTGAGGTGGGAAGAGATGCATGATTATCCCCATTTTGCAGGTGGGAAAAATGAGAACTATAGTGGCTAAGTGGGTACGAAGAGAATGTCGAAGCAGAAAAGGAATTGGATTGAGATTCAGGCCCTGGTTCAGGCTCCGCCCTAACTGGTTGTGTGATTTTGTCCAAATTTTTAATTTTTTCTGTGTTTCTTCACTCAGTGGTGGAGGTTGGACTGGATCAATGACTCAGACTATTTTTTTCCATCCATGCCTGCTTGCGCTTGCCCCTCCCCACGGGCTACTTCAGGACCACTCCCGGGGATGTAACAATGCAAACATTTACCTCCTGTCTCCAAAACGCTCATCAGAACAATTGCCAAGAATGGCATTGCAGGCATACCCTTGCACCTGTCCTAAGTTATATAACAAAATTCAAAGCTTTTGCACTTGATGTTTAGGAATGAATGATCTATCCAGCACCTGGGTCACTGTCCTGAGAAACTCCAGCCTTCCCAGGTCCCTCTGCTTGGGGGCTAAGCCACCCTAATTCTGGGCTTCTGGATGTGCTTAAGGACTCATGCACTCAGCGGGAGGCAAAGCTGGCTCAGGACCCTTCACTGACCAGGGGCCCGGCTGTGGCCCCTATCACTACCTCCCCTCTTCATGGACACCAGACAATGGCTGGGAAAGGGGGTCAAGTGCCCAGCCCCACTCCCTGGGGCTCTGAGCAGCCTCTTTCCACATCTCCATATCCCTTTCTTTGTATTTCCAGTAGACACTGCCGCTCAGAATACTCCACACAGGGAGCCTGATTTCCCAAGCCTTGCACAAGTGTGAGATGCTAATAGATCCCCTGGGGCTGCGGCTGGCACAGGGAAGGCAGATTGCACTGACAGCTCCCACCCAAGCACTGAGCACTGTGTCAGGCAGCTGCTCTGACGCCGCTGAGGCGCCCTGATCGAGGTCACTCCTACCTCTGGGTGGACAAGCCAGTCTCAAGGGGCACTGCTGGTTGCCCTGCGGGGACCTCTAGGCAACCCAGAGGGCCGCTCTGAGAACTCGGGTGGGAAGTTCTTCTTGCCCTAGGCCCAGTGCTGTGCTGAGTTCAGAGTCTGAATATGGTGGCTGCAAGTGCAGGGTGCACCATTCTGATGGAACTTGAAACCAGAGGAAGAAAAGAGAAAGTGACCGCTTAATAGGACCTGGTGGACGATGGTGGATGATGGTTGTTAAGGCATCATCTCATTTATTCTTCACCTCCCAAAAGCCTACTCTATTTATGAGCATATAGGCTGCAATTCAGAGAGGCCAAGCAGCTGGCCCAGGGTAACAGCTGGCAGGAGGCAGAGCAAGAGTTCTGCTGGGCCGATGGCCTAAACCAGGGTGAGGAAAGCCAGGAATTGGAACCCTACTTAGGGGTGGACAAAAAGGGGCCCTGTTTATTCCTCGCCTTGCCCTGGCTGGGTGCAGACCCTCTCTGGTACACCCCCTACCTTGCCTCTCCTTCGGAGATCCCAGCCGGGGCAACGTCTTTTCTCTTCCAAAAGGAAGAGAGTCCTCATCTCCTACCAGCAGAAATCAATAATCTATGACCTGCTGCTCCAGCCAGGGCAGAGAATGATTTTTTAAAATGCTTCTTAAAATACAATATTAACAAGTCTTCTAAAAGGGTGAAAATATTTGAATTAGGGAAAATGAATGTTTTACGAGCTGGCAGGGGAGCAGTCCCCTGAGATGGAAAGGTGGGTGGCTGTGGAGCCATGAGAAAGCCTTAGATTGGAGTTGGCTCAACTGTCTTGAGGTTCCAAGCCCAAAGCCACCATAACTGAAAGTGTCTGTACCCTGGGCAGAGCAGGGGCAGCATCAGACTGAGCAAAGGGCTTTGAAGAGCCTCCATCCCTATGCTTATTAGGTGATAGCCGTGTATACCCCAGTCTACTGTGGATTTTAAATTCTGGCCTCTTGGGACCTGCTCCCCTAGAATGGTCCTCCAGGCCATCTGGCCAAGTGGCTGTCAGCAGACTTGACCTCTGTGGTAAACTGTTACTGTTCAGCAAACATATACGCTCCCTCGTTGCTGTTCAGCTGAGTGTACTGCCCTGCCCTACTGACTCTGGCTTTGCCGATGGAATGGAAGTGGATATGACCTACAGCCCAACCAAGCAGAGGCTTAAATGTGCTTGTGTGGATGGTTTGGCCTCTTGGGCTCCCGTCCTGCACCCAGAGAAGAGTTTTCCACATGTAGCCACTGCTCCTTCAACCTGGGTCCTGGGACGAGGGGCCTGTGGAGCAGAGCTGAATCCCACCCACAGCCAGGAGCAATCACCACAGCCATCCGCAGACTGGTGAGCTCCTTATTATGAGACACTGAGGCTTGGGGGTTGTTCATTACACAGCATTGTCACATCACAGAAAAGTGATTATACCCTCCCGGCTCCTTTGCCTCCATACCCTATTGGAGAAGCAGCTCCTTGCCCCTCCAACAGCAGAATGCCCCCCTGCCCACTGTCAAATTCATTCCCTTTGAAGAATACCCTCTTTCCTCCCAGGGAGGGCAGAGCACACTCCCCCCAACTTCTTCCATTACGAAAGCCATTTTACAGCATCAGCCATCCATGTCCCAGACCCGAAGGTTTAGCAATTGTATTTTGGTAGCTCTCCACTGGGACCAGGTTGAGGGGAGGGCTGCAGTGATTAAAAAAGCTACTATGAATTAGTTACCCTTTAAAATTGATTATATTTTAATGTATATTTTATCCAACATAGCAGCAGTTGGCTAATATTTGAAAAGGAGCACACAAACCAAATGTGTGGTATTTATTCTGTCATTGTTCGATACTCTGTGAATTCCTTGTAATCTGAGACTCCGAGGTACTGGGGAAAGAGCGTGAATCTTGTTATAAGGCAGACCACTTACCAGCAAGCCACTTAAGCCATCTGGACCTCAGTTTTCTCCTCTGTAAAATGGTGATAAACACCATTATGCTGCTGGGTTTTCATAAGTGTTTAGGTAAAAACATAAATGATAAGGCACTTGCCAGACATGGGAGGCATCGGACTAATCTTATCCTTCTTTCTGTTCTGTCGTTGCTGCCTGTTTAGCTTTGTGACTTCAGCCCCTGATTTAGAGCTGACTCTCAGCCTCAGTTTCCTCAACTGCAGAATGGGAAGCACAATACTTATCTCGGACTATTGTCGGGGGATGATCCAGAGTTCTGAACGTGAATGAACTTGGTGCAGAGCAGGTGTGAAAATCGTTTTCTCCTTCTTTCTTCTCCACTCTCTCCATCTATCTTTTTTCATGACCACGTACGAGTCGTACCTTCTCCAAACAGCTTTCCCAAGGCCCCCACTCTGCTCGGGAGCCCCCTTTAGGACAAAACGCTTCTCCAGGAATGCATTCATCACAAGCTAAAGATCCGGCAGCTGATGTCAGGAACAGAGAAGGCCTGATCGCAGATTCATTTAAGGTCCTGTTTACACGCCTCAACGGTGATCATGTGCTCCTGTGACCTACCGTCCTACGCCTTAATTAAAGCGATTAGTGCATGGCAGTGAGTGACAGTCTGGATTTCTCAGGCCTCTGCCAATTTCACACTTTCCTGCACTACCTAAGGCCAGGCTGGGTCAGCCTGTCCACACCTGGTGTTCATAATGTGGCCCGGCTCTCACTTAAGTGACTCGATTACTTTTCATAACAGAACTGGAAATAGGATCCCACCAGGCAGGGAGAAAACAAGGCAGGAGACGTGTTTGGCTGCAGCAGGGACCATGCCATTTTTTTTTTTTTGCACAGATCTTATTTTTACATCAGTAACTGGGCCACAGTGACCTGCATTAGCCTCCTGGGGGCTAGGACATGCTCTCCCCTCCCATGCGCCTTCCCTGTACCCTCTTGCCCTGGACTTGGCTTTCTGAGGATAGCGGCAGAGAGTTATCATTACTGGTAGCGAGGATTGGCTGAGTCTTCACTTGGGCTAGGCAGGGCACTGAAAGGCAGCTATAAGTGTGGTTCTTAAGAGCGCCAATTTGGGTTTGGGTCCCTGCTCACTTGTGTGACCTTAGACAAATTACTTAACCTCTCCGAGTCTCAGTATTCTCATCAGTAAAATGGAGCTGTAATAGTACCGGCTGGTAGGGCCATCACGGGGGCCAAAGTGGTTGATGCTTATAGAGTGTTCGGTGCAGTGACCGGTACATCAGAGGAGCTCAAAAATGGTCAGATATATCAAAGTATAATTATTTGCTAAACATCCTAAAGGCACAGGACAACCCTCCACTATAGAATTATCCTGTGCAAAATATCAGTATTGCTGAGATTGAGAAACTTGATGCCGGATCATCCAATCCTATTCCCCATGCAGTGGTGACCTTAGGAAGAGGGAGAACCGAAAGCCACACATACATTATATCTTTTAAAAAAAATTTTTTCTT
>NW_006434832.1:1898328-1899445 GCF_000325575.1 Pteropus alecto
TGGAAAGAGGACCCCACCAGGCAGGGAGAAAACAAGGCAGGAGACGTGTTTGGCTGCAGCAGGGACCATGCCATTTTTTTTTTTTTTTTTTAGCACAGATCTCCTATTTTTACATCAGTAACTGGGCCACAGTGACCTGCATTAGCCTCCTGGGGGCTAGGACATGCTCTCCCCTCCCATGCGCCTTCCCTGTACCCTCTTGCCCTGGACTTGGCTTTCTGAGGATAGCGGCAGAATGTTATCATTACTGGTAGCGAGGATTGGCTGAGTCTTCACTTGGGCTAGGCAGGGCACTGAAAGGCAGCTATAAGTGTGGTTCTTAAGAGCGCCAATTTGGGTTTGGGTCCCTGCTCACTTGTGTGACCTTAGACAAATTACTTAACCTCTCCGAGTCTCAGTATTCTCATCAGTAAAATGGAGCTGTAATAGTACCAGCTGGTAGGGCTGTCACGGGGCCAAAGTGGTTGATGCTTATAGAGTGTTCGGTGCAGTGACCGGTACATCAGAGGAGCTCAAAAATGGTCAGATATATCAAAGTATAATTATTTGCTAAACATCCTAAAGGCACAGGACAACCCTCCACTATAGAATTATCCTGTGCAAAATATCAGTATTGCTGAGATTGAGAAACTTGATGCCGGATCATCCAATCCTATTCCCCATGCAGTGGTGACCTTAGGAAGAGGGAGAACCGAAAGCCACACATACATTATATCTTTTAAAAAAAATTTTTTCTTTATATATTTCTTTATTATTTTTTATTTATTTTATTTTTTAATTTTTAACATTTTATTTTTAAAATTTTTTCCCCCTCCCCCTCTGGTAACCACTAGTCAGTCCATTGTCCATATGAGTCTCTGCTTGTTTGTCTTGTTTGCTTTTTGCTTTTAGGTTTATATCCCACATATAAGTGATATCATGGGGTTTTCAATTTTTTCTGTCTGGCGTGTTTCACTTAGTATGATTATCTCAAGGTCCATGGGAGTATTTCATCTTATTTATTTAAAAGTTTCTTTATTTAAAATCAACTGATTGTAAATGTAGATCATATCTATCAAGTACCTTCATATCAATATCTAGACTTGTGTTTAAACAAACAACTGGACATCATTACCCA
>NW_006434832.1:1899485-1924892 GCF_000325575.1 Pteropus alecto
TCATATGGTAGATCAATTCTTAGTTTTTTGAGGAAACTCCATACTGTTTTCCATAGTGGCTGTACCAATTTGCAGTCCCGCCAGCAGTGTATGAGAGTTCCTATTTCTCCACATCCTCTCCAACATTTGTTATTACTTGTCCTGTTGATTATAGCCATTCTAACAGGTATGAGATGATATCTCATTGTGGTTTTGATTTGCATTTCCCTAATAGCTAGATAATTATATCTTGAAAGATTCCAAGAAAACCTCCTAAGCATACTTTCTCCACAGCCTGGTTACTGGTGCTCTGAAGTAAAATTTGTATATATTATGAATCGATCATCACAATACGTCTAGTTAACATTCGTCACCATACATAGCTACAAACATTTTTTTCTTGTGATGAAGACTTTTGAGATCTACTATCTTAGCAACTTTCAAATATGCAATAGATTGTAATTAACTATAGCCTATTAACTATATTTGCCTTTAACATCTTTAATTTGGTTCAATTACCGGGTTTACTTTTCAGCTTAGTAGGGAGTCATTTGAGAACATAAAAGTAAGTTTTGATAGTAGGATTGAAGGGGAATGTGGTAGATAGACGAATGACCCTGTAAAGATGTCCGTGTCCCAATCCTTGGAACCCGTGAATACATTATTATGTTACACTAGGGGGAATTAAAGTTGCTAATCAACTGACCCTAAAATAGGTCCTGACTTCTTCGGGTAAGAGCCAATGTAATCACAAGAGTGATAAGTGAAAGTAGAAGCAGGAAAGTAAGGGGCAGAGGAAAATGTGATACTAAAAGCAAGATCAGAGATACACAATCTGAGAAAGACTCAGATTGATGATGAGATGACTTCCCCCCATAACCCTATCGGAGGAACTGACTTTATTCTCCCTTTTACAGCTGAGGAATGGAGAGACTCAGGGAAGTTAAGTAACTTGCCCAAGTTCACACAGCAAGCAGGTATTGAGCCCAGCTCTGTGTGCGTGGCTCCGAAGTCCTTGCTCACAGTTGTGGGGAGCCACTCTGTGTCAAATGAAGAAACAAATGCCTCCTGAGTTTATGGTAGAGCCCCATCTGGTACCTGTTGTCTCAAGGGAGCCCCAGTGTGGCGTGACGCCTGTGGGGAAGCAGCGAGGCTGTGGAAAGAAAGTGCTCAGAGGCACAGCCCTTGGGGTTGACACTCCACATGTCACTGCTTTGGGCCTTTGCAAGCTGTTGGCATTACTCGGCCTCAGTTTCCTTCTCTGCACCATGGATGCGAATGACACCTGCCTGTGGAGAGGATCATGTGACCATGGGGGTGCCCAGCAGTGCAGCACGGTGTGTGGCACAGTGTAGATGTTCAAGAAATGGGGACTCCTCTTTCTTTGAAACTTAAGGTTTAGGAGTTGGGGGGGCCCTCCCGTCACCTGCCACCCAGGCCACCTACCACTCTGGTAGATGTTCAAAAAATGGGGACTCCTCTTTCTTCGAAACTTGAGGTTTAGGAGTTGGGGGGTGCTCCCGTCACCTGCCACCCAGGCCACCTACCACTCTGCGATGCGTGGGCTGGTCTTCAGCGAGACTTCAGTGTATCAGTTCTTGGTCACTTCTAGGGTGTCTTTGGCCTGTGCTTGGTCTTCATGAAGTACAGCCTCCACTGTGGGTGACACTCTCTCAGCTCTTCTCTAGCTCTCTGGGTGACCTTGATGAATCACTTGTTCTCTGTGGGACACAGTTTCCCCACCTGTCCCATAAGTGGCTTGGCCTCAGTCAGGAACCTCAGATAGCACCTCTTGGATGGGCTATATCAGAATCATCTAGAAAAAAACATTTTAAAATACAGATCCCTGACCCCATCCTCTGGAATATCTGCCCCAGTAGTGGGGTGGGGACTGGGAATCCATATTTTTAAATGTTTCCCCAAGAGATGCTGATGCCAGTCAAGCTTGGGGACCATCAGCCTGGTCTCTAAGCTCTTTGCAGTTCCCTGGGCTGCTGTTCCAAGTAGGGACATGCTGCCTGTCTCTGGCCCTCCCTCTGGGGCCACCCTGCCACCCAACTTGGGCTTAGTGGTCAAAGCCAGGGATTAGATCATGTTGGTTGGAAGGAGGAATGACTCCAAGTCAAACAGAAACCTTGCCAGATGCCTTGGGACAATCACAAGCTCCTTGGGAACTGTTCCCAGTTCTACTGGGAATGAGGCATTTCTCAGCTGAGAAGATCACACCAGCATGGTTAGATCCTCTTTTCTCGTTTCCCTCAGGTCCCCCACCCACCCATCCAACACACACACAAAGTAAACACTCTATTCTGAGGTGCTGTCCAGGCCTCGGCTTTGCCCACACTTTGAAACAGCCAGGCATGTGGAAATTGCTGGGCAGGGGGTGGGGATAGGGGACAGCTAGACTTTCATTTGTTTCCAGTGGGACGTGGCTCCATGGACCTGCTGTGAGAGTATTTGTATGTGTGGGAGGGGAGGGGGTGTCCCATGGGATGGGCTATCAGAGGGGGCTTCGAAATAAGCAGAGCAACACACCATCAGCAAGATGTAAGTGTCAACCATGACAGGAAAGCTCAGACTGTAGAAAGAACCGTGTTTTTAAAAATGATTTTATTTGTTAGAATCAGAACCAAGTCCAAAAATGTACCCAGTGAAAAGTGCCCCCTTCACTTCACACTCAGTTCCCCCACCCCCCACAGGCAACCGCTGCTCCAGACCCTTCTAGAGGCAGTCTGCGTCTGCAGACACGTACACGGGGAAAACACTTCTGTTCTCCCCGAAAGACAACATACTAGACACACTCTTTTGCCCCTGGATTTTCCCACTTTACTTATCTTGACGATCTTTCCATATCCACACATAGGGGGCGGGCACATTTTTAAAGCAGTTGTTGGTATTCCATTTTCTGGACAATTCATTTAGTTAATTCTCTATTAGCCATTTAGGTCATTTTCCAGTCTTTGCTTTTACAAGAGATGCTTCAATACAATATTCCTGCAAGTACTTATGTCTCTGCTTAATTTGTGGGATAAATATCTAGGAATAGAATTTCTGGGTCAGAGGACATATGAATTTTTTATTCTGATAGGGCCAATTTGCCTTCTTCAGAAATTATACCAATTTACACTCTCGCCAGCAACATTCAAAAGTTGTTAGCAATTTTTAAAAATCTTTACTGATTTGATAGGTGAAAAATATGCTTCTCCTGGTAGCCTAATTTGCATTTCTTTTATGAGTGAGGTTGAGCATCTTTTCATGTGTCTAAGAACCATTTGTTCTTCCTGCCACATGAATTGTCTGTTCATATTCTTTATTGCTAATTTTGCATCTGGATTGTTGTTTATGTCGGCTGTTTCTTATAGCTTTAGAGGAATCCTTACATATTAAGGAAATAACCCCTTTGTGCTAAAGAGATACCAGTTTGTTATTTTCTTAGGGTATTTTTTCCATGGAGGAAATCTTGACTTTTATGTAGTCAAATTTTTTAACCTTTTCTAGAGTTTTTTTTTTCTGTTCCATTGATCTGTTTGTCTATTCATGTTGTTTCAATCACCATAGCTTTATACTATTTTAAATATTCAGTAGCTCTAGGCCCCCTCATGATTCTTTTTTAGGTTTCTGCCTTTTCTTGCTTGGTTATTTTTTTGTATGAACTTTAGAATGAATGAGCTTAACTAGTTCCAAAAAGAAAGACGTTTTGTGGGTGGCGTGCGTGGGCAGAACACGCTGCCTGCTTGCTCTGGTCCTGACATGTGGAGACCAGCAGAGAAGGAGAGATTGTGCTGGACAGCTACAGGTGACTCAGGGATGTCCTCCCTCCACTCCTCCTTGATCAAGGAGGGCTTTCTGGAGGAGGAGGAGAAGGAGGAGGAGGAGGAGGAGGAGGTGAAGAGACAGAGAAGGAGGAGAAGGAGCTGAAGAAAAAGGAGAGAAGGAAGAGAATCTCGGAGCAAGAAAGAGGCCTCCTGGCAGTGAGGATTAAAGACGCTACTCTGGGGAAGAAAAGACAGCGAGATGAGGCTTTTAGGAAAAGGAGCCAAATCAAAGCCGCAGGGAAGTTTCCTTGTAAAGATTGGAAAGAAGTGGGTGGGTGAGGAGGTGGAGGCCAGCTGGGAGGCCTGAGGCTGGCCAGGCCGGGGGAGGCCTGGAATTGATGAAAGACGTGGTTAGGGAGGTGATCAGCCTCTGAGTCATGTCGGCAGAGCTTCAGTGAGAAGAAGCCCTAGCTGAGTGGATGACGGGCAGAAACAGAACCGAAGCCAGAAGCTCCCATTGGCCTCTCCGGGCCTGCCGGTTCCCAGAGGCCTCATTTCATGTTCTTTCTGGTGACAAAGGGTCCCTCCCTCCAGGGGAACCACGGCATGGGCTTTTGACTTGACTGTTGTGATCAAGTGGGTGCATTCACTCATGGACAGGAGTCGGAAGCCCAGTTTTAAGAGCTCGTGATGCAGTTGCGCATCCTGGGCTGCAGCCGAAGAACACAAAGGGGGTGTTGCCGTCATATTAGAAGTTGTAATTCTCCAGACCAACGAGTATATGTTTTCAATAAATGCCTTGGGGTGACTGCTTTCTCAATAAAAAATAGATTTAGAGGGGGAAAAAAAGAAAATGTTCTTGCTGAGGAGCTGAGACTTAGCTCGATCTGGAAGTCACTTTTTCTCTGTGGGCCTCAGTTTCCCAATCTGTAAATTAAGGAGATTGGATTAAGGAGTCTATGGAGGCCCTCCCAGCTCTGATCTGCTCTAATTCTCTGAAAGGGCTAGAAGGCCCATGATACATGTGCCTTGTGCCCCAGTGGGGACAGAGTGAGGCCCTCAGAGTCTTTTCCCAGGGATAGGGGTTGGCAGGATTCACACAAAACACTCTCAGGCTTCCTGAAGAGGACTCACTCACTCAGACACCTTCTGCCGAGCAGGTCAATGAGGCTGACTCTCTCTCCTCCAGGCACTTCAGGCACATCATATTTTTAGAAGCAAAGTAGCTGCTGCAGAGGCTCCCAGGGACCCAGCCTGAGGCCACTGTGGAGACAGCCCGGGACGGAAAGGCCCTGGAGAGCAGGAAGCACCTCCCTCCAGCAGTGCAGCATAGGGAGCCCCTAGAAAAAGCATTTGCCCTCTCGACTCCTCAGAGAGAAAAATATGCTTCATGACAGAAACATGAGAATTGTCAGAATACATGAAATCTGTAATGCAAGTTATGAAACAAAAGTCAAAGTTCTATTTGCGATGAAATAGTATAAAAATAAAATCAAGAAAAAAAACTAAACTAAGAAAAATCGTGAGCCCTGCAGCATAACACAGGTGACAGTGACACTTCAATTACATCATCTCTGCCAGACCTCGTAGCCAAAGCCACCTGCATCAGCTTTTGGTTCATGTTAACGTTTTGCAGAGCTTTGCATCATTCCGCACACACACTTTTGCCTCTCCTTCAGTTGTCTGCACAGTAATCGGCTGTGTTTTTCCCCTGGTTTATTAGTTAGGGCAAGGCCAGGCTGCTGTAACAAAGAGACCCAACAATAATTCAGAAGGTAGAAGTTTAATTCTCTCTCCTGTAATGAGCTGAACATTCCAGGACAATGGGCAACTCTGTTCACATAGACATACAGGGACCCAGATTCCTTTTTAGTATGGCTCTGTTGACCCACAACCCTGGGATCAAGAACCAAGGCTGTATTTCTGCAGAGGCGCAATCCTGTCTTACGGCTCCTTCCTGGAAGTGTGACCCTCTCTCTGCTCACATTCTATGTGAGAAAACTTAGCCTCACTGCAAGGGAGACTGGTTAGTGTAATCCCCAGCTGGGCTCTCCTATGCTCAGACTGAATTTTTATTACTACTGAGGAAGGACGAGATGCAAAATTTGATGGATCACTAGCAGTCTCTGGTCTTTGAAAACTGTCAACCCAAAAGTTGATTTCCCCCTCTGTCTGACAGTCCTTTTTAGCATCATCCATCCATTTATTACTATGTCTCTCTCTTCCTTGTTCTTTCTTCCTCTTCGTCCCTCCCCCTCACCTTACCACTTACCCTCCTTCACCTGGTACAGAACTCCTAGGATAAGCGGTGTAGAGTTTCCAGGTTCCACAGGTCAGAGCACACACTATGCTCCAGATGGTCAGAGTTAAGGACAACAGTGTCTGTCCCTTTTTTCTTTCCATTACACCAGCCCACGACCATCTCACCTGTGCTAAGTGGCCCTTGAGGATGCATTTGAGAAACAAATTAATTATACAACCTGAAACAAGCACTGATTTGACAGGCAGGATACCTAGGTTTCATGCCCTTATTCTGCTGGTTATTAATTTGATCCCAAGCAGTTCTCCTGGCCCCTGCTCTGAGTCTCTCTTTATAAAAATTAAAATAAAATATAGCAAATGAAACTTCACCTGCATACCCCAAAGAAGTTTTGTGAGGCTGAAACAAAATAATGTTAGGTTAAGAGCTTTGTATCTTTTAAAGTATTTTTCTTTAAATAACTTAAACATGCTTTTTTATAGTCTGATTTGATAATTCCAACATCTGAGGTCCTCCGGAGGTCTAATTCTGCTGTTTGTTTTTTTATCTGCTGATTGTCATTCATGATGGTTTATTTTCCTGTGTATTTTGTAATGTCAGGTTATAAGCTCATGTTTACCTGCACTTTCTTTTTCCTATGAGGCCTGGGTTAAAAATGTCTGCTCCAAAGAGCATTAGCATGAGCGCCCAAAGGTGCTACTAATCTGGCCCCGCTTGAAGTACATTTCTTGGTTTGGAGTTTTCCAAATCACACAAGGTATGTACATTTAAACCTCAGCCAGAAAAGGAGGGGACCCTATGATTCCAAGTGCTCAGGAGACACTGACTTTTTTCAGCACAGAACCCAGGGCAGAACAGAAATGTTTCCTTCAGTCTCTCTTGAATGATGGGGCCAGCTTTTCATGCCAGATTTAGCCCTTCAACAATCTAGGTTTTATGCTGGGGTCTCAACCCCAAATTCCAGCTTCTCTTGGGTCTCCATGTGGATTTTAAAATTCGAGACCCTATGCGAAGGAGGTAGGCTGATGCTTTGATGGAAGCTGCCACCTTCAATGTCATCTTAGCTTTCTTACCTCCTGTTCTCTCTTCATTTGGAAATCCTTGCCCTAAAGATTGCCCTCGCTTGCCAGTGAATTCAGTGCTTCATTGAAAGGGTCTTTGTTGTATTTTGTCCAGCATTTCTAGGTGTCGTGAAGTGGGAGAGGGTCTCAGGATGGGCAGCTGACTCTGAAATCCCACTGTCTTTCACATCTTTTTTTTTTTTAACTCATTCTCCTCCCCTCTTTCCATTTTTCTCTCCTGTCTTTCCCCTCGACTTTCCCTCCTCTTTAAAGGGAAGCCACACTTGTCTGCTAGATCTCAACTGTTAGCTTTGCATGTCCTAAGGGAACATTCCGGCTGGTTTTCTTCAGTTCTCCTGGTCGACCCTCCCCAACTTCTCCCTTTAGTTCTCTAGCTCCAGACTCTTAACAGAGCCAGTGAACAATCCCAGACACTTCATGCCCTAGTCTGTACCCCAGGCTCTGTCTTTTGCACAGACTTGTCAGAATCCCTCTTTATTCATCCAGAGCCCTTCAACCCATCACTATTCAACATGTTAAAAATGTGCTCAGCCAGGAGCAGGTTTAGGTCAGAGCTTTGTATAATCTCTTTGGGGCTTTCTCCCTTTGAATCAACGTGAACATCAGGCATTGGAAAAACTCAACAGTTTTGATCCCCAGAACATCGGCACCAAGCCTTCACTCCCAGCACTTCACATTGGCGAGGTCCTAGCCTGTGAGGTCCAACGATGAACTCGAGGGGCCAGAATCTGGCCAACTTCTTCCTGGAATATATTCAAGGAATGTGAGAAAATTTGGGGGTGGGAGAACAGGCAAAATCCCAAGAGTGAAAGAGGATCTTTGGCCTATTGAGAGTTGTTTTTATTCTCATTGGCACTCCTTTCCCCAAACAGCCTGGGCCCTGGGACCCTCATTAAAGCAGGCTTCTGCGGGGTAGGGTGTTGCTGAAGCTATTTCTCAGGAGGGAATTGACAGGGACTTTGAAACATGCTGCCTCTATCAGGGGACTTTGCTTAGTGATAGGAAGCAAAGCCTTAAGTCCAGGGGACAGAATCCCAAGCTTCCAGAAAAAAAGAGAGCCAGACATTGGGAATTAGGGGTCCCTTTCCAAGGCTACTAAACTGAACCTAGAAGGTTGCCCCTGGATTCTCTAGAGCAGAGTCACTGTGTCTCGGCACTGCATTTCATACATGGAGTCTCATTGAATGCTCACTATGAGCTACATGACATCGTTAAAACCATTTTGTAGGAAATGGAGGTTAAGTAAGGAGGTCCTGTAGCTGCTAAGTGCAGAGGCAGCGTTCACCCGCAGGCCCAACTTACTCTGAAACCTGTCCTCCGCCTGTGGTGCTGGATTGTTTCCAGGAGCTGAAAGATGGGTGGGCAGGCTGACTCCTGCAGTCCTCAGGTCAGAGCTGACATCCTGAGGCCGCAGACCCAGGAGTGAAGCCCGAGGGCTCTGGAGTCAGACTAGTTGAGCTCACGTACCAGCTGTAGCACTTCAGTAGCCAAATGACTTTGGGTGGTTCTTCCCTACAACCCCACCCCTAGTCTCTCTTCCCCCGCAGCCAGAGTGAGCCTTTAAAACACAAATTGGATCATTTCACTTCTTTGTTCTCAACCTTCCAATAGCTTCTCATTCTTCTAGAATAAAATCCAAGTGGCTCACTGAGGCTTGTGGCAGAGGCTGCCAGTGTTCCCCCAAATTTGCGTTCTATTGGCCCCAGGCTCACTGCGGAAGCATTCCTACATGTGGGGGGTAGGGACATGCAACTGGTTCTTGCCAACGGAATACGAGTGGATGGAAGGTGCCTGGGTCCCTAGCATGTAGAACAAAACCTGTCTGCCCTCACTCTGATGACACTGAACTGTTAAATGAGCAAAAAAAAAAATTAACCTTGATTGTATTGAGCCATTGAAGCTGGGATGACCATTTGTTACAGCAACTGGGTTACGCTTACTAATGCAAGTCTCTGCATGGCCTGGCCCCAGTCCAAACTCGTCTGCTTCTCTTCCTCTCCTTCACTCTGCCGCAGCCACGCGGGCCTCCCTGCTGTTCCTCAGACACTCCGAGCTCATTCCCACCTTGTGCCTTTGCCATGCATTGTTCCCTCCTCCTGGAATGCTCTTCTCCCAAAGCTTTGCCTGATGCTTTTTCTCACTTTATGCAAGTTTCCGATCAGGTATTAGCTCCTCAGAGAGAGAACCCCTAACCACCCTTCTGAGGCAGTTTTAGCATCATTTTGCATCCCCTGACTTTGTTCTATTTTTCCACAGAGCAGTTATCATTACCAGATATTCTATTATATGTATTTCTTTGTTGATGTATTAATTATCTGTCTCCTTCCTGTGTGTCTACCCCCATTGCCTAGAACAGCGACAGGCACATCGTAAGTATTCAGTGTTCTTTGAATGGATAAATGAACGCTCTTCTGCTTCTTAACCTATCCATTTCATTCTCTGTTTTCTCATCTATAAAATGGGGATATGTGTTGAGGATGAAAGAAGACAATGGAGAAGGTGGAGGCTGTAGACAGAAGAGCTTGAAGGGTGCAGTGGCAGCAGGGGACCCAATTTCCCCTCAAACCTCAAGTATCCACTCGGGCCAGCCCTCCATGCCCCTCCTGTCTCCACCCCATGGCCATCAGAGGTCTGGAGCCTAGAGGTGGAGAGAAGAATCCAGGTTGGATCCAGTGTAAGGAGGCCCAGGTGTCATGGGCTACCTAGAGCAGAGCCAAGGAGGGTGATTTAGGCAGGAAAGTTCTAGTCACTGCCCTCCCAAGAGAGAAAGTGAGTCTTAATAAGCTTGCTCTGCATTCTTGGGCTGGCTGCCAGCTACCCACGTTGACAGCTATGTGGAGCTTCACCAATGTGCAGGTAATTGAACTAATGAAGTGAGCTGATGGGTAGAAGGGGGGTTTAGGCTGCATTTTAGGTGATGAGCCACTGAATTGGCATCTGAGTGACTGTAGCCACAGATAAAGGAAATTCATCTGCCAACACTTCCAGCCTGCAGGGATGAGACTCTGCCCTTGTGGCCTGAAGGAGACAGACAACTTCTGGGAGGCTCTCTGGCTGGCGGAGATGGAGGAGGATTTTCAAAGAGGAGAGAACAGCACATGCAAAGGCATGATGATGTGAAATAACAGGACAGTGGAGTGCTTGCCAGTTAGGCTGGCAAGAGGAAGGTGGCTTTGGTGGCCCTAAAGTGGTGGGTGGAGTTGGAGCTGACTTCAGGAAGGCCACATGTGGGGGAAGGTTTGGCCTTGGACTAGGAGCCGTGAGACCTGGCTTTCAAATCCCAGATCTGCAATGAACTATATCCCTGAGCAGATCATTTACTTCCTCTGCACCTCAGGTTCCTCATCTGTTGAAGTGAAAATAGTGCCCCTCACGTGAGTTGAGGAGAAGAAAGAATGGATGCCTGTACATTCTACAAATTGCGAAGTGTTCAATTATTTGGACTGAGAGGTGGACAGAAAGAGCTAAGAAATTCCCCTGGGGCATCTGTGATGGGAGGGCTGAGGATCAAGTGGGAAATGACTGTTGCTGAAAAGAGAGAGGGAGAGAACAGAGAGAGAAAACCCAAAATGGACCATAGGAGAGGTGGAAGGAGAGGAGGAGCTGGAAGTGGTTCCAGTAGGAGACTAGATGTGGCCACTGGACAAGAGTTTTGGTGTCTCATGGCAGATTCGACTCAGCTGCTTTCTGCACAGGCAGTGAGGGTCCAGACCGGGTCCCTGTGGCTGTCAGTGGGCTGTGCACAAGTATTCTGGTGTCTCTCCATTTAGGTACGTGGCAAGACTTCATCCCTCATGCCTTTGAAGCTCTGCATGGCCATGTGACTTGCTTTGGCCAATGACATGTGAGTAGAAGTGATAGCATTGCTTCCAGGTGGAAGCTTGAAGAGCCAGTATGTAACCCACCATCAGGCAGACTCCATCAGTGCCCCACTCATACCCCTAGATCTTTTAGACTGACTTCTACCTGCAGTGTCTATATCTCTGTGCCTGAGTGCTTTTTTCCAGACCACAGAAGACAGCTCTTCCTACATGCACGACAGGCCGGAAGAGCCAGGGAACTACATACCATCACCCCCGCCAACCCTTGTCAATGACTGAGGAGTCAAGATATAAATACCCCAGCTCTCTCACCCCTCAGGTGGGCTCACCCTGTGGCATGTGTTTCTCACCAGTTCCCTGGGATTTCCCATGCGATTTTCATCCACCCACAGTGGTAGCTGGGATAATACGCATCCTTTATTAGCTGCCTCCTTTCCTTGTTGCATTTCCCACTCCATACCGGTGTTCCTTCCACCTCCCAGATAAACTATTTGCATTCCCACCATTGTTTCTGAATCTGTTTCTAGACGGCCATGTTTCTCTTTCCTGCTGTTGTGACAACCCACTGACCAACCAAGTGACCCTTTCCCAAAGAGTGCCTGCTCTGTCATCTCAAGCCTTGGGGTGAGGATAACGAGAAGCTGAGCCCACAGTGGACTCGCTGTAGACAGGTAGCAGAAGAAACCCAAGGGTCACCATATATGCCTGTTATTCTTTCAGGTAAAATAGGTTCGTGGCAGAAAGAATCTGGTTATTCCAGTCAGCTGTTTTGATTTCCTTCAATTAATCCAGGAGTGGAGGGAGTGGGCAAGCTGGGAGCACGCTGGAGTCCCTGTCTGAGGATGGCCCCTTCCTGGAGAATGGAGAAGGTGTGGTGAGCTGGGCAGTCCAGGGGAGTCAAGCTTGTAAATGAAGGCCAATTCTGCCACCTCCTCTCAGAAGGTCCCACTCTTCATTTTTCCAGATATCAGGAGTCCCTGTCACTTCATTTGACCCTCGCTGAGGCTCTAAATGATGTATCACAGGCACCAGGTGACATGGAGACAATCTTCACACCCCTTGTGAAGACAAATGAGTCTACCAACCACAGCAACGCAAGGCTGAGGGGCCCAGAACCTTGGGAGAGCCTGGCTGTGGTGGGACTCATCTCTGCTGGCTCTGTATCTTGGTCACTCTACCAAGCCAGGGGATGCATAGGATTTATCTGAGCCAGTCAGCACAGTCACGTCTAGACAGAAAAGTGCTGGAAGTTGTTTTAACCTACTATCCAGGTTTCTACATGGAAGCTTTCAGTATTGTCGAGATTTCCAGAGATGGATTTTATTAACTCATCCCACTTGAGATTCTGTCAGTGGAGTTTTTCCTAGAGAGGGAGGCCTGCCCTTTGACTTAGCTACACAACTGCTTACAGCATTCCTCAGTCAATCTTTCCCCTTTCTCCACCCTCCACTCCCTTAGGACTCCCTCTGGGTGCCTCTAGGCTAAAATATCCTCCTGCTCTTTGGCAGAGCCTGACCAGAGGCCCTGTTGTTATTTTCACTCCCGTTCTCATAACAGTCCCTGTGGAAGGAAAGAAAAATGTCACCTAGATAAAGACACAGAGCATAAAGAAGGAAAAAAACAAAGAGTGACACTTGGGAAAGTGTAGACAAGAATGGCCTGTGCAGGCTGAGCTTGGGAGGAGGGAGAAGGTCAGAGCCTGGGAGCTTAGGGACATCAGACAGCTGACATGGTGACAGAAGATGTCTGGCCCTGTGTTCCTCTTTCACAATGATCAGAGGTTGCTCACCACACCCTGCCACAGCACTTATTATATTTAAGCACCTTCGATTCATTGTCTCATTTGATCCACACAACAACCCTAGGAGATCATTCCTATTATTAACTCAAATGGAAGATGGGGAAACTGAGGTTCAAGGAGGTAAAGTAACTTTCCCAGGGTCCCATATCCAGCCTGGACACTGTCCCACATCTATCTGATACCAAACCTTAACCACTAAGACTTACTGGACTATCAATACCCCTATGTGTTTGAGGTTCAGAGCAATTAAGATATCTGAGATAGTAAAAAGCTTTCTCTAAGAAGATGAGACTTACTAAGAGATAAATCCTTGTGCTCCGGGAGAATAGAGTAGCAAACTGGAAAGAAACTAGCTTGCAAGTCAGAAATAATTGAGTCCCAACCAAGGTTTTGACTCATACTACTGTGTTACTTTGAGTAACTTACGTTACTTTTGTGAGCCTCAGTTTCCTCGCTTGTAACTGGACTAACCATACCTCCTCTGTAACATGTGCTTTCTGGCACGGCCCAGTAAGTGGGAAGATTGTCCCTACATTATTTCCTCAGTATCTTCTCCAGCGTGCAGGGTTCAGAGCTTCAGTACAGACCCTGATGACGGACTGACTGACTTACTAACTGATTGATTGATTGATTGATTGATTGATTGATTTAGCCAGGGCCCATTGCATGAGACAGAACTTTCTGATGGAGAACCAGCTACAAACCCACACAAGCCTCCCCTTCCCCCAGGTACAGACTCAGCTTTGCTCCAGTTTCTGAACAAGGGGAGGGAGAGCACTTAATGGCTCAAGTATCCAAACCACTGGCTGGGCAGGAGTGTAGTCAGCCTCAGGGATGACTAGAATCAGGGTCTCTGGGGCCGCCAGGCTTCCTTCCTACTTTCTTCTCTCTGTACTTCTAGGTGTCCACTCCTGCTCAGACAGCTTCTCCTATGCTGCTGTTCTAAGGTTTGATACTCCCAGTTTCACCACGGAAGACCAAAACTCTTCTTCGATGCCAGTTACAAATGAACAAAACAAACGAGGTAAGACTCCAGTTGACTAGGCTTGGGTTACTCATCACCTTCTCGACCAATTATTGAGAGCCAGTGGTAGAAAAGTACCATGATTGGCCAGGCTTGGATCAGGTGATCATGTCTAGGCCAATTGTTTTTAGCAAGATGGCCACTCCCCTAACTAGTGCGGGAATGGGCAGTGCTTTGTCCAAAGAGGTGACATGTTCTGGGAAAATTAATAAATATCTTTTATTTTTCTAATCTCAGTTCTCTCTGGGATTCCCATCCATACTGAAGTGTCGCTGAAATTTACATTCTGTTATCTTCTGTGCCCTTCCCTGGTGCTTAGGTCTCTGCTTGCTGCCTGCTGGCCACAGCAAGCCTGATGCATCAGCCGGGCATAAAGACCTGATGGGTTTTCCTGAGTTCAAGGAAGCTCTTCCTCCAACTATTTTAAATGTCTTCCCTTCTCTGTTTGCTGTGTCAACAATTTCGCCGTTGGAGAGTCGCTTTTTTAGCTTAACAAGGCTTGTTCCCATTAAAATGCACGTCATTTTGTGAGCAGGCACTCACTGCCTGAACAACTGTCTATGGTTTGGTAGTAAAGCCTTTATCAGCTTTTTCCTATTTTGGCGGGGCGAAGGAGGGGGTGGATATGAGAGGACTTCCTTGAGACTGTATTGGAGAGAGGAAGAGACTGGATGAAAAATGAGGGAGCTGATGTCATCCTGATTCCACTAGTCTGTTCTAGGTGAGTCTAGGTGCCTGTCTGGAAGCCTGGGCCATTCTCATGTTGTCTTAGAGAAGCAGCAGCTGTTTTCCCTCTTTTTTTCTCTCCCAAGTTTCGATTTATTTATTTAAACTTTTTAATTTTGAGATAATTGTAGAGTCACATGAAGTTGTAAGAAACAATACAGAGAAATCCCATGCGCCCTTTACCCAGTTCCCCATGTGGTAACATCTTGCAAAATGATACTAGAATATCACAATCAGGACACTGACATTGACACAGTCAAGATACAGAACATTTCCATCACCACAGCGATCTTCATGTTGACACTTTATAACCACACCTACCTCCTTCTCCATCTTACCCTCTCTTTAACTGATGGCAATCACTAATCTATTTCCCATTTCTGTAATTTTGTCATTTCAAGAATATTATATAAATGGAATCATACAGTATATAACCTTCAGGGATTGGCATATTTCAGTCAACATAATTCTCTAGAGAGTCATCCAGGCGGTTGTGTGTATCAATACTCGGTCTTTTTCATTGCTGAGTAGTAAATAGTTCATGGTGGGATACACCACGGTTTATTTAAGCATTCCTCTGTTGAAGGACAACTGTGTGGTTTACGGCTTGGAGCTATTATGAATAAAGCTGCTATAAACATTTGTGTACAGATTTTTGTGTGAACATATGTCTTCATTTCCCTATGCAAAGGAGCTGGGACCAATTATTGCAAAACGATAATATGTATGTATGTATGTGTATGTATATATGTGTGTGTATGTGTGTATATATATATGTATATGTATATATACATATATACATACATATATATATATATAATTTTGATCGTTTTAAAAATAATTTAAGATTTCCAGAAAAGTTGCAAGTGTAAGTTGCAGACGGTTTCTGTATGGCCCTCATGTTTTCCCTAATGTTAACACCTTCCATTACCAAGGTACATTTGTTACAACTAGGAAATAACGTTAGTACACTATTAACAAAATTCCAGACTTTATTTGAATTTCATCAGTTTTTCCACTAATGTCCTTTTTTCTGCTCTGGAAGCCTATCCTGTATTGCACATTGCATTTAGTCATGGTTTAGTTTTGTGTGTTTTACACTAAGGCCTCAAGGATGTGGCAGAAAGCTACTGTGGAGATGAAATGGGGAGGTGAGAGAGACTTTTTTTTAAAAAAAACTGTGGTATAATTCACATACAGTAAAATTCAGCCTTGATAGTGTACAGGTCTGTGAGTTTTTGATAAATATACACAGTCACATAATCACCATTACAATCATGATATAGAACATTTTTATCACCTGCCCTCAAATTCCCACCTGCTCCTCGGTAGTCAACCCTTCTTCCCATCTTCAGCCCAGATAATTACTGATCCATCCCTATAGTTTTGCCTTTTCCAGAAAGCCATATAAATAGAACCTTACAATCATCACATAACACATAGTTTTTTGACGTCTGGCTTTTTTCACTTCGTAAAATGCATTTGAGATTCCTCCGTGGTGTTGCTTGTATCAGCACTTCATTTTTTTTTTTAATTGCTGAATTATAGTACATTGTATGAATATACCATTTGTTAATCCATTTACCAGCTGAAAGACATTGGGGGCTTCTGGTTTTTGATGATTGTGAATAATGTCTTGATAAACATTCACACACAGGTTTTTGTATGTACATAGTTTTCATTTCTCCTGGGTAAATACCTAGGAGTAGGATTGCTGGATTGTATAGTGAGTGTGTGTTTACCTTCACAAGAAACTGTCAAATCGTTTTCAAAAGTAACATTTGCATTCCAAATAAGCAATGCATGAGTTCCAGTTGCTTCACTCAGCCAGCACTTGGCATTGTCAGGTTGTTGTTGTCGTTGTTGTTATTTTAGCCCTTGTTTTTGGTGTGAGTTGCAGAATTTTATAGACCTTCTTTCTATCTCTGCTGTACCCCTACTATGGTACCAGTGAAGTGGGAGTGTGATCACAATCAGGAGAAGCAGAGGGACTGGCTCTCAGAATCCCCTGGACACTAGAAACTTTAGAACTGCAGTTTTTAGAAAGAGGTGACTGTCAGCAAGTGTGTCAAGATGAATCAGGATCAGTGCAAAGGCAGGAGGGGCCCTAGGGCATAGAGCTGGCAGTGAAGGGTTTGAGGGCAGTGATCCAGAGTGGCAAGACCTGGAAGACCTGGCTTGTACACTCAGGGCTTGTTGATAGTGGGAAAGGGTCTCTCGGGGCCCAGGAGGAGGCCCCACTGCCTCAGGACCCTCCCACGGCACCCCCAAGCCTCCAGCCATTTTCAACAGAGATAACTGCAACCTCCTGGGATCCCCACAGGTTCAAGAGAGGGAGAGGGAGTCTGGGAACCAGAAGTCTGGCTTGGGTCCCAGTTGTGTGACACCTTACTCTTGGGGAAGGTGGCTGAGAGGCCAGGCACCTGGAGCCTCTGGGGACAGCTGGAACAGAGAGGAGTAGCTCAAGTTTCATCACTACTTGTTGTGTGACCTGGGCTCCGACTGGGCAGGAGATTGATGCCAGGCCCTGGCCCCTGCGGGGTGACACCTTTCATCAAGAAACTGCCATCCCTTCCTCGCCCCACAGGGACTACTCTGGCTTGGACTTCAGGTCCCGTGGCCTAGAAGTAAAGGGGCCAGATTTTAGTCAGGCCTCAGGGAGTCTAGAATTAGTTCAGGAGGGGGTATGTGGAGTATGTATATGCATTTGTGTCATGTGTGTCTGTGGCATGGGAAGGGTGTCATTGGGGGACCAAGGGCCTCGAAATATTTGCTTTCATTTTTTTACTATGTGACCTCGGCCATGTAACTTAGCCTCTTTGGGCCTTAGTTTTCCTGATTTTTCACTCAAAAGTTTGGACTTGGCTGATTTTCAAATTTCACTGAAAATCAGCATCACCTGGGATTTGTTTTTATAAACTAAGGACTCCTGAGCCCCACCACAGGCCTACTGAATCAGCAGCTCTGGGCCTGGGGCCCTGGCACCTGGGTGTTTCACAGGCTCCTCAGGTGGGTTTTGTGTGGTCAGCAGGGCACTGACATCTGGAGAATTTTGCTAAATCCAGCCCGGGGCAGCCTCTGGCAGTCCGTAAGATGGAAGCTGGGGACCCGAGAGGCTGCAGAGCCAGTAGGTAAGTCAGAAAGCCCAGGCGTAGATCTTCTCTTTGTCCCCGCTGAGCGGAATGGCCATGGATTTGTTGCTTAGCTTCTCTGTGCCTCAGTTTCCTTATCTATGACAAGGTGGGTACTTCACAGGATTACTTAATCCTAAAATTCTATTGAAAAAAATAAATAAATAAAATTCTATGGAGAGGCTTAGAACAGTGCCTGGCAGGCGGTGAGTGCTTGGTCAAGGTTAGATATTCTTTTTTTTTTTCTTCTGTACATTGGACACCTACATCACATGCAGGATCACCACCAAGGTAGGTCCCTTTATTATCTTCTGCCCATGTTGAACGGTCTTGGAGAATTGGGAGTCTCACATCCATGATTTCTGCTTTGCTTTCTTTCTCCTTTTGTACAATTCTTTTTCCCTTTATTACAATTGTCGGTGTGGTTTTCTGAGAGAGTAGATGTATTCGGATTAAAAGGATTTTATGTATATATTTTAAATCTTAAAATGAAGGAGAAATTGTGACTACAGTCTTTCAAAGAAAATAATCTTCATACAGTTGACTCGAACAACATGGCATTGAACTGTGTGGGTCCATTTATATTTGTATTTTTTAAAGCATTTTATTTAATTTTATTATGAGTTTCAAGTATACAGTACATTGCTTAGAGATTTATATAGTTTATGACATGATTCCTCCATTTACTCTTATCAGCCATCTACACCTAGCCATTACATTACTGCTGGCTACATTCCCTATGCCATGCTCTCCATTCCCGCGATCATCTCTCAGCTACTAATTTGTACTTCTTTAGCTCTTGACCCCTTTCTCCCAGCCCTCCAATCCACCTCCCTTCTGGCAGTCACCAGATTGTCCTCTGTATTTGTGAGTCTGTTTTTGATTAGTTTGTTCTTTTTGTTCCTTAGATTCCGCATGTAAGTGAAATCATATTTGTCTTTCTGTCTGGCTTATTTCGCTTAGCATAATAACCTCTAGGTCCATCCATGTCGTTGCAAATGGTAGGATTTAATTTTTTATGGCTGAGTAATATTCCATTGTATATATGAACCATAACCTCTTTATCCAATCATCTGTTGATGAGCATTTGGGTTACTTCCATACCTTAGCTATTGTGAATAGCGCTACCATAAACATAAGGGTGCATAGCTTTTAATGACTGAGTCAAAAGGTAGATGCATTTTTAATTTTTTAAGGAACCTCCAGACCATTTTCCACAGTGGCTGTACTAATTTGCAATCCCACCAGTGTATGAGGGTTCCCTTTTCTCCACATCCTCACCAACACTTATTGTTTTTGGATTTATTGATGATAGCCATTCTGACAGGTGTGAGGTGATATCTCATCATGGTTTTAATTTGCATTTCTTCGATGATTAGTGACCTTGAGCATCTTTTCATATGTCTATTGGCTATCTGTATTTCCTCATTGGAGAAATATCTGTTCAGGTCACCTGCCCAGTTTTTAAACTGGATTATTATTTTGTCGTTGTTGAGTTATATGAATTCTTTATATATTTTGGATATTAACCCCTTATCAGATGTATCATAAGCAAATATCTTCTCCCATTCAGTAGGTAATCTTTTCATTTTGTTGATAATTTCCTTTGCTGTGCAAAAACTTTTTAACTTGATGTGGTCCCATTTGTTTATTTTTTATTTTGTTTCTCTTGCCTGAGATATTTTATATCTGAAAATAAATTACTGTTAGCAATATCAGAGTTTACTGCTTCTGTTTTCTCCTAGAAGTTTTATGGTTTCAGGTCTTATATTTAAGTTTTTAATCCATTTAAGTCTATTCTTGTCTATGGTATAAGAAGGTGGTCCAGTTTCATATTTTTACGTATATCTGTCCAATTTTCCCAACACCATTTATTGAAAAGACCGTCTTTACCCCATTGTATATTCTTGCCTCCTTTGTCATATATTAAATGAGCATATAGATGTGGATTTATTTCTGGGCTCTCTATTCTGTTCCATTGATCAATGTATCTGTTTTTATGCCAGTACCATGCTGTTTTGATTATTGTAGCCTTGTAGTGTAGTTTGATATCAGGTAGTGTGATACCTCCAACTTTGTTCTTCTTTCTCAAGGTTGCCATGGCTATCTGGGATCTTTTATGGTTCCATACAAATTTTGGGGTTATTTGTTCTAGTTCTCTGAAAAATGCCATTGGTGTTTTGATAGGGATTGCATTGAATCTATAGATTCCTTTGGGCAGTATGGCCATTTTAACGGTGTTGATTCTTCCTATCCATGAGATATTCTTTCCTAGAAAAATAAAATTGGGGGTGGGACAAGCAAAGATGGAGAGAGCCCTTGATCTAGATCTGGGAAACCTGGGTTCTAGCTCCAGCTCTACTACCAACCACAGGTTGACA
This sequence comes from Pteropus alecto, assembly GCF_000325575.1. Taxonomy (NCBI): domain Eukaryota; kingdom Metazoa; phylum Chordata; class Mammalia; order Chiroptera; family Pteropodidae; genus Pteropus; species Pteropus alecto. The sequence continues at coordinate 1,919,446 of NW_006434832.1, forward strand.
AAAGGCAGGCCATCCTCCTTTCAGGGTCTCACTTATAAAATCCAAGGGGTGTGTGTCCATGGCAGGGAGAAGGGTGTGTTGGGGGTGGGGTGACTTGTCCCTTCCAGCTTTATAATTCTGTTTCTAGGACAGTTTGCCCCTCCCTCTCATTGGCTCATTCAATTATTTATTTGTTTTGAGATTCAAGAAGTTCTTCCTCCTATCTGACTGAAAACCTTTCTGCTTTAGTTAATGTCTATCTCTCCTTGTTCTGCCCTTTGTATTAACAACTGGCCAGTGACCCATTTTATAGACTAAAAGCTGAGGCACCTGAGCCATCTGCCTCTAGATGGAACAATGCCAGTCCTCGTCTGTGATTTCTCCTTTCAGTGGCCCTTCACTGTACCCTCTCCCCCAGGAATCTCTACTTAGCCCACATTTAGAGACCCACTCAGGTCACTCCTGAGAGCCAGAGACTGAACTGTGTCCTTCACATGCATCTCCCTGTTTAATCCTTCACCTATAGGGAAGCAGATCGTACTATCACGTTGACAGCAGGAAAAGTAGGCTCCTGGAGCCCAGACTGAGAGGGGCTTTTGTAAGTGACTTATAAGACCCCCTCATGCTGTGAGGCTGAACCTCCAGCCCTTGTGGGGTCCAGGCTTCCCTAGAGAAAGTCTTTCTCTCAGCACTTACCAGCCTGCCCTTCCCGCAGCTGACGTGATGGATGTCGTCCCTGCTAAACCCACCCCCTTGGGCGTCCACAGCTTTGGGCATGCCAGCTGCTGCTCCAGCCTCCTCGCTGCCACCCAAGAAGACCCACAGGAATTCAAACAAGTGTAAGTGGCCTTGTCAGGGTGCAATCTTCAAATCTGTACCCGGCCAGGTTAGGGCCCTGATCAGCTCCAACACCATTGCAATGCAATTTCAATATTTCTTTGAGGGGATTATTGATGTCCGTCTCCCCCACAAAAATACAACTCCTGGGTCGAGGCGGGCATGGCTTGTTCAGCGAGACCTAGTGTGCTGCCTGGCACGGAGAGGTGCTCAGTAAGTGGTCTGTGGGGAAGCAACAGATCCACTGTCATTTCTTTAAAGTAAACCTCTGGCAAGCGTTGGCTTTTTACTCTCATTAACAAATTCCTAGAGGCACATCTGTCACAGGATCACTACAAACTTGTACCAATTTAGAGCCCTGTTTCATGTATCACAGTGTGAGGATTCATTTATTCCGCTAATATGCACTGAGCATATTATCTTGTACTGGAGCCCTGAAAATAGAGCGGAAAGCTAGCCACTGTCCCTGCCCCCATGAAGGTCACGTGCCAGTGGGGAGGTCGTTAAAGAGCAAACACAGCTCACGGCTACACAGTAATATCAGGCCATGCTTTCTGCTATGGAGAACAATTAAGTAGGGAGAAACGATGGAGAAAGATGGGGTGCTGTTTTAGACTGAAGGGTCCACGAAGCCCCAAAGAAGAGCTGGCATTTCAATAGATGATGCCACTGAGAGTGAATCGGGTAGGCACATCCCAGGTGAGGAGCAGGATTCAGAGAGAATTCCTTGAAGTCTCAGTTTCCTTGGTGAGTCGGTGGGGACACGCTCTGCTTGCCATCAAAGTGAATTGAAAATTCACTCATCTCAGAGCCCGTGCCAGAGTCATCTGGGCAGCAGCGGCCTCTTTCAAAGAAAAGGATTTGCCATAAGAGAGCAGCATAGCATCCCTCTGAGGACCCGGTGGCTTCGAGTTATAGGCAGAAACGTGTTGAGATCTCAGGTCCACTAAGGTTAGGGTTCATTTCTTAATCACCCCGTGCCTCGGTTTCTTCATCTGTAAATGGGGATAACAATAGTGCCCTGCCATAAGGTTGCTGTAAAGATTCAGAGAAATAACCTGTGTAAAGTGCTTAGCACAGTGCCTGGCATGGAGGAAGAGTTGACTAGTAGCCTTTACTACCTTTGTCATTCCCTTGGCTCCCAGTGGGGCTCCTTGCTTCTCACTCATTCATTCCTCAATTATTTTACCTACTAGTTGCCGGGCACTAGATGCTGGGGTATCCAGAGGAACACGTGAGCTGTCCTAAGGTAGGACAGAGAGAATCTCAGTACCGGAGGCAAAGTCCTGGGCATTAGTCTGTCATTCCCACTTGTGTGAACTTGGCCCTCTTACTTTATGTCTTTGGACCTTAGTTTCCCCAACTGTTGATGGAGAGATCAGCTTGGCACTTACTAGATGGTTCTACTGCTGAGCTGCTGGGTGGGGTACAATTAGAACTGTCATCTGTGGCTCCAGGCGACCTGAACCGCAGAGACCTTGGCCTAGCCTGTTCGCCTCAGTGCTCTGCTGGGAGCGGGGTTGGGCAGAAGCCCAAGTGATGTGGGAATGGACCGTGGTCAGTGTCAGGGCCTTCCACTTCCAAGAACCCACGCATATTAGGCAAGGTCCTAATATGGGGACATGGAGAGAGAGGGGTAGACCATAACGTCACGTGCATGCTGTGTGCTCAGGAGTCCCATGGGCGTGTGAGGTGTCAGAAATTGTAAGGGGGGCTATCGAAAGAGGAGGTCACTTGGAGAAGTGGTCAGATTGAGGGGTCAGATTGAAGGTGGAGACAGAGGAGAGGGACCTCTGGGAGAAGGGGCATGTCTCATTTCCTCCTCAATCTCATTTTTACTTCTAGATCTGGGAATATCCATAAAGCTTATTCTGGGGCCACCACATTTTTGCGTGCTCTTTCCTCCTTCCCAGCCCCGCCCTCCTCAGACTGCCTTGGGCCCTGGTATTGTCCCTTTCTAATTCCTTCTCCTTCTTCCCCCATCAAACCTTACCCTTCCTGTGTACCTTTCCCTCAGGACTATGGAGAACTAACCTTTAAATAGTGTTAATTCATTTATTCAAAAAACTTTTAATGAGTTGTATGTCAGGAACTATTTGGGCTCTGATGACAGAGTAGTGAACAAAACAAACACACAAAATCCCTGTCCTCTTAGAACTTGCATTCTAGAAAGTTAAGGGACAATGTGATTTAGTGTAGCACCTTGTTAAAATGCAGATTCTCATTTACTAGATCTGCGATGGGACCTGAGATTCTAGCCAGTGATGCTCGATGTTGCTGGACCACAGTTTGAGTGGCCAGGATTTATGTGTCATTCCTCACAGGGGATTAAAGTCTGAAAGAGAGCTCCAGAGATGGAAGGATTTGTCCAAAGGAATGGCCATCTAATAGTGGAGCCCTGGATTGATATGAGTGGTGAAGGGCAGGTACTTGAAGGCAGTAAGGCAATTAGGCTGGCCTTATGATGGTTGCCTTCTTTGTCTATGTATAAGGCTGGCTCAGCTTTCCAGCTCTGGCTCTTTAGCTCCTCACTGCTCCTGTTCAGCCGGGCTGTGGGTGAGAACATCTGGAAGGGATTCCCTGGAACTGGAGGGAATTTCCAGGCAAATGAGACTCTGTCAGCCCAGCCGGGAACACCCACCCCTGCCATCTGCTCCAGGCGTCATTACAGAGTCTGTGAGAAGAATCCGGCAGTTTCTAGCTTCTCTGAGAGTATATCTGTGCCCTGTCCTGGGCACGGGAGGGGACTGCACTGCTACCGCTAAAGACCTGCTGGGAGCCCCGGTTTCTGGGTGCACTAGCAAGTCCCTTTCCTTTCTCCCTTTCTCTGCTGGGAGGGAGGGCACCTTGCAAGTCCACAAACGCTCTGTGCGTGTTTCCAAGGACAGTGATGAAGGGAGAGGCTGCCCTGGTTGTCAGAAGCAGCTCCATCAGCCCAGAATTTTCTCATCCTCACTAGGCAACGTTTATCTGACACTATCTGTACTCTGCTCCATGTGACATCTTAATAACACCCACTTAGAAATGCCCATCGATGTACACTGATGGCCCCATATACATCCCTGTGCTGATGGCTTTACAACTTGACATCACTTGATCTGCTAGAAACTCTATTCAACTGTTTTTATTCTCACCTTCCTACAGATAGAGACATGCAGCTCAGAGAGGCCGATTTATCTGCAGGAAGTGCAAAGCCAGAACTTGAACTCGAAGTCACCCAATACCAAAGTCCAGCGTTAACCTCTCAGTTATATTGCCTCCCTTCATGGTCTTCTAGGAGCAGACACTGGCCAAGAGGGACGGCAGGGCTGGATGGGAACTTGTTCCACTGGAAGTCTTGCCTCTCCCTCTCCTCCACTCCCACGAGAGGAAGCTCCCTGCACAAGGTTTTGGTGAGTGTACCCAGCGTATTTGTCACATGCAGCTGCATAAGACCAGGCAGCACCAGTTAATGAGGGTTACAAATGACTGTCATCAATTCCGGGAGTTACTCAGCTTCAAGGACGGGTCTCCTATGGTGACAACCTTGTTAACAGCAAACTGCCAGAGCAGACAGCCTAATCTCAAGCCAGGAGGCCCAGGTGCTCACTGGGAACCCACAGGGGCTTGCCCAGTCATGGGGCAGCAAGGCGAGAGAGCCAGAGCTAGGGGTCTGCTCTCAGGAGGGGGAGTGCAGAGATTACAGCATCTCTACCCTCCATCCCCAAGCCCCACTACTACCTGGGGATGTGAATGGAAGTATCATCTGGTGTTAAAACTGGATGTCTATCCCTGTCATTCTGTCTATCCCTGTCATTCTGTCTATCCCTGTCTATCCCTTCTAGCAGGTGGATTCACAATTCTGGTGCACAGAACTTATGCCAACCACAGTAAAATAGACCCCCTGTCCCTCCTAGCTGGTCGGGCTGGGACCGCAAGACTAATCAGGCAACACAATAGCTCAGTCTCCACCTACTCTGCTGCCCTGTTTGTCTGCTGTGCCCTCAGCTTTAAACCTGAGCCGAGCAGGTGTGACCAGGCAGAGAGAGCTCCTTGACCGCTACGGGCCAAAAGATTAAGGGCACCTGAGGAAGGGCCTTTGTTTCTGTATTCTGGTTTCACGGCTTGGAGAGATTGGAGATAGTGCACATTCCCCTGAGTGTGGAGGCTGTGAAAGGTTCTGTAAAAGCCAGTCAGTGGGGCTCTTGCCTATAAATAGGAGGACAAACATTGTCATCTTAAAGGGCTGTACCATCTCTCCTCTAGAGGAGGAAAAAGAAGACGAACCTTGACTCTCGCCTGAGGATGAGGCAGCAACCCTACTAGGATAACGGGGCAGGGGACAGGATCTTAGGATGCTGACAGGTCCTGGCGGTAGACTCGCTGTGTGTCTCCAGGCCAGTGAGTCACTTCTCTGGGCCTTGGATCCCAGTGGAAGGAGAGAGGGAGTGATTTCAGGAGACAAGGTTGCAGAGTGTTGGTGAGAAAAGTAAGAGTGACTAGGGAGGTGGCTACAAGTGGGAGGGAAGAAGGAAGGGGGGCTGGGAAGTAGGTGGTGGGAGAGAGAGCGGGTTGTCCTCAGAGGCTGTAGGACCCCTTTCCACTGGCCTCCACTACCGGCTCCAGCTCCCTGCTCCTGCCCGAGTGTTCCT
>NW_006434832.1:1925689-1930190 GCF_000325575.1 Pteropus alecto
GCCCCAGTGAAATAGACCCCACAGGCTTCCAAAGGCCTGCCCACCTCCCTGCCCCTCCAGCACTACCTCACCCCACATCGGGGGCTGGGCAGCCTTCACCTGCAGGGTCACCCCGCTCTCCAGACTCTGCTTCTGATCCCATTCCCAGTCTGAGGATTTAAGGGATCTATAGATTCAGCATCGAGTCACCTGTTATCTTGGCTCTGGGAATCCAGCCTTCACCCTAGACCCAGGTTCAGTCATGGGTTTGGATCCCAGCTCTATAGCCTTTTGAGCTACATCCCTCTTCTGTAAAATGAGCATAATAATCATGCCTCCCTTCTGGGCCTCTTTGAGGATTCACTAAGTTCCCAGCGAAATTCCCAAACGTGGTAGGAGTTCCATGACTGTTAGCTGTCTTCTCCCTGACCCCTCTTGATTGGCTCCCTTGGGTTGCACCGCTAAATGGGCTTGTCAACCAAGGCCTTGGCCACGCAGCCCACAGCTAAGGTGCATGGAGAGATCTCCAACTGTCATCATCAGCTGTAAAGGTCGGGGGATAATAGGAGCTGTCATTTATTAAGTGCTTTTAGAGCGACAGACCTTGGCCTGCAAAACTTGTAACCCTCACATCAACCCTGCAAGGCGGGTTTTATTATCCCTGTTTCAGAGATGAGGCAACACAAGTTCTAGATTCTGAACTATCCTGCCCAAGTCCCATGGCTACTGAGTGGTAGAATCTGGATTTGAATCCAGCCCCCATTCCCACGCTGGCTCCACCCACTCTGTGAGACATGACATCACTCAGGCAATGGGTGGCCACAGGCTGATGGGACCAGGTGAGGAGTGCTGATTCTAGAAGCAAATTACCCAAAATGTCAAGGCCAGGGCAGAGAGGCATGCTCTGGTGAACACAGAGACCAAGAACAAGGCAAGCATCCCTGGGACCCAAGACCTAGCAGGTTGAAAGACAGGCAGGCAAAAGCTCAAGTAAAGTGGCACCCCCAGGTATAGCCCTGATGGTGGATGCAGGAAACGCCAGAAAAACCTGAGCCATGGTGGTCGATGGGTGTATAGGGAGGGATCTTATGCAATTTCTTCTAGACAACACATTTTCCCAATCTAACAGTGTCTGGTTAAAACAAACAAACAAACGAACAAAAAAACCCAAACCCAAAACCAAAACAAAACAAAAAAAACTATTCACTTGACAAAAATCCAACATCTAGGCATGATCTGCCAAGATTTCAGGGAGACCCCCAATCTCCACCACGTTTCCGAACCTAGCTATTTCTCCTAGGGCAATGTGCAGGCTCGCTCAAGGTCAAAGACACTATTCCAGGTATGAATTTTATTGCTAACCAGGTGACACTTGAAGAGGCTCAGAAATCGGGTGAAAAAAGTCCCCAGTTGTGATTATTTAGTACAGTCTGGGAAGAAGAAAGGGCTCTTTGTGGAGCAATGAAAGAGACCCAGATAGAGGCAAGCCCCTGCCATCCTGAGCAGAAATCATCTTTTCCATCAGCGGTTTCTGCTTTGCCGGACCTGGTCTCATTGTGTCTCTGCATTCCGCCGGGGTCCAGAAGAATACACTGGGATATGTGGCTTTGTTGGCGCAAGTGCTTTTATTTCTACACCGGGGCCTGAATGTAGATCTGCTCTAGCCATTATTATTTAGAAATATTTTGACAAATAGTTTTTCTAAAGATACAACTCTTCCCCGCCCCTCTTTTTGTTGTTTATCTTTTTTTTTTTTCTTTTCCCCTCCTGGGAACAATGTAATTCTCTAACACAGTTTGCATTGTAAGGCGAGGACTACACTGAATTGAAATGCAGGAGGGGAAGCCTCGGAGATAGAGACGGCATGTGTCCATGACAAGAGCATAAATCCAGGTGGCCACCAGCACCGACGGCTCCTCCAGAACAGGCCTGCCACGGTCACGGGGCTCACGGTCATTTTCCTCCCCCCAGACTCTACCCCATGACTTTGTCCTCTTCCTCCCTCCGTTTCAGCACCCAAGCTGTGGTGGGGAGTCAATGAGACCTCTTTCCACCGCCGGGGACCAGGATACACAATAAGGATGTTTCTAGGGGTGGCAGGTAGCTGATGGTGGAAAGCCATGGACTGAGGAAGTGAAGGCCATGGACTGGGGAAGTGAAGCACCCAAAAAGTCAAGGCCAGGGCAGTGAGGCATAAAAGAAATGGTCTCAGCTCTTGAGGGGTTTTGGTTCTGGCTAAGTAGGCAAGACGAGCATTTCAACATGTCACTTAGGCTATGGCTCCCATGCAGAAGGCAGTGATGGTAAGAGAAAGATTGTCAGGTTGATGAATGTGGAGAGCTGGGAAAACACACAGCTGCTGTATCTGGGCGGTGAGCAGGGGGAGCTTGTCCCCAGGATGACGCTGTTCATTCCCTCCTTTTCTATGTACACGTCATTGTCCCATCCAGAGGTAAAATCTGTTCTCCTCTCCTTGAATCTGTGCTTTCTTTAGTGATTTTTTCTTGACCTATAAAGCGTGGCAGAAGTGAAGCTTGGGATTTCTAAAACAAGATTCTAAGGACCTTGCAGTTCCTAAGTCTCTAGGGACTTGGGGCTTTGAGCCCCTGTGTAAGACCAATTTCCCTAGGGCTGGCATGCAGTGAGGAAGCCCGAGGTGCCACGTGGAGAGACGGAGCAGAGAGAGAGACATGCCAGGCCATCCTCCATCGATTCCAGCTCACAGCCATTAGAGTCATCTGAACTGCAGCCACAAACATCCTGGAGCAGAGCTGAGCCATTCCCTTTGTGTGTGTTACATGCCATTGAGTTGGCTCCGACTCCTGGCAACTCTATGACTGAGTGACGTCCACACTGTCCTGTCCTCAACAACCCTGCTCAGCTCCTGTAGATGCATGCCTGTAGCTTCTCTGATGGAGTCAATCCAGCTCGTATATTCTTCCTCTTTTCCTGCTGCCTTATATTTTCCCCAGCATTATTGTCTTTTCCAAAGAGCCCTGCCTTCTCGTGACATGCCTGAAGTAGGACAGCTTCTGTTTGGTCATTTTTGCCTCCAGCGATGTCTCAGGCTTAGTATGCTCTAGGACCTACTGTTCATCTTTCGGCGGGCTGGGGTGTTATAGAGCTCTCTTCCAGTACTGTATTTCAAGTGAATCAATTTTCGTTTTCTACCGGACTTCTTCACCGTCCAACTTTCGCATCTGTACATGGTAATTGGGAATACGAGGATGCGGATGATCCTAGCCTTGCTCACTAATGACACATCTTTGCTCTTGAAAATCTTTCCTAATTCTTCCATTGCTGCCCTTCTGGGTCTCAGCCTTCTCTCGATTTGGCTGCAGTCTCCATTCAAATCCCCTCTGTACCCTGTCCAAACTTCTGACCTACAGAAATGTGAGACATGATAACAATAAATTGTTTTTTAAGCCACTGAGTTTTAGGGTCGTGTGCCATGCATGCATCGATAAATGACAAGAACTGGGGAAGGGGCATGTGTAAATGCCAGGGATTTCTGTTGACTTACACCTCCCCCATGTAAGGCCATACCCACCTTCTCTGCTCCCTGAGACCTCCTCTGCCATGACCCTCCTAAGCCCTGGCACTCCCATCCCTGGGACCAATTCTGATTCCTACAAAATTCCCTTCTAGAAGCCCAATTTGGGAACTGATTTGCCGCTCAGGGAGGAACTAGGGTCACTGAGAGAAGAGAAAAGATTGTGCACAGCCTGTCTCTGGGGAGGGTCCGCGTGGACTGGTCAGTGGGAGGAGGAGGCGCGTGAGCCTGTGTGGACATGGTGTGTGTGACTTCCTCCAGAGAAATGGTTCCTCAGACTAAAGCTCGTCCCTGCCTCCCATCCAGAGCTCACGTCTCCAGCCCTCTCCTGGAGTCTCCGCAGAGCCTCCCTCAGAGTCCTCAAATCCAGCACATCCCAAACCAGAGGCTTCTCTAGACCACCCCTCAGGCAATTTCCTGTCCTCCCCTATTTCTTCCAGGGCCACAGAAGTCACCAGGCCCATCCAGGTGTGGGAAACCTACCCTTTAGGACAGAACTTGCCCAGCTGAAAAGAGAGCCAACGAGAGCTTGCCCAAGTGGCTGTAGGTTGTTCTAGGAACACCAAGGTGGGGGTGGGAGGGGAGAGACTTCTGGGTAAGGGCTGAGGTGGAAAGACTTATGGCTAAGGAGCTAGGCAGAACTCAGCCAAGGTCACAGGGAGCCCCAGGGTTCCTCCTGGAGAGGAGAGGGATCCTGAGGCCATGTCTGAAGGCTGAGAGATGCCCACAGGAGGTGAAAGATACCACACCCAGTCTCAGAATCCTCTCTGCCTCCTTGCTCCTCTCACCCCACCTCCACCCCTCTACCGCCCCTCTATCCCCCACTGCTTCTGGGGCAGCCATCAGGAAACCCTCACAGGTTCCTCGCACCCCTTTTTTCATTTCCGGTCCCCTGTCAGACTCTGGCTCAGCTTGTCATCACCTCCTCCCTTGCTCTGGCCTCCTCTGGTCCTCTGCCCCCACCTCCCC
>NW_006434832.1:1930469-1939068 GCF_000325575.1 Pteropus alecto
ACCGCCGCACCTAAGCCTGCTGGTGCTTTAAGCCTGCTGTCCAGTCTGGTAGCCAGTTACCCCATGTGGCTAGTGCATTCCAGGAATTAAAATTTTAACTTCATTTACATCCATTTAAATTTAGAAACTGATACTCGATTCAGTTATTGGAAAACTTTTAAGTATGTTTAGAACAATTTGGATATGTGAACCTACCTTTTCAATTACAAATTTAATGAACTCCAAATGCAGATCTCATACATCCAATGAAAATTACTTGTGTCTGAATTTAGCAGACACATTGCGATGTGCCATAAGTGTAAAATAGTCTTCAGATTTTGAAGGCTTGTTACAAAATAAAAAAGAACAAAACATCTCAATGATTTTTATTGATTACATGTTGAAATGATCGTATTTAGGATATATTGAGTTAATATAGAGAGCAAAGAGCAAAAATATATCGACATTAATTGCATCTTTTTAAATTTATTAAATGTGGCTGCTAGAAAATCTAAAATCAGATATGTGGCTTGAATTCTATTTCTATCAGACGGCACTTCCGTAGATCACTGATGTAGATGATTGACAACTCAGCCCAACCTTTCTCCCCTCCCTCATACCCTCAGGCGCAAATGCTGGCTCCCTTGGGCTTACACGTGACCCATGCCTGGCATGCTGACCTCAACATAACACATGCATGTTTGCCGCTACATGTGTGTATTCATGTGGCCTTGTACACAGCTGTCACTACACATGTGTGTATGCATGTGTGTTTGCATCCAGACCTCTCCATGTTTTCAGTGTGTGAGCACCCAGGTCGGGCCCCTGTGTGAAAGCATGCACAGCCTAGTGCCCATGAGGAGTTGACACGGGATGCGGCCTTTGGCGTGAAGCCTCAGGCTGGTTGTCCACCCCCAGGGGATGCTGGAACAGACGGTGTTTCCTTGGCAAGTTGATGAGAATGTCATGTAAGGCTGAACCTACAGCCGCCCTGAAATCCAAGACAGATGACAGCTCCTTCTCAACCCTCGCCGATGAAGCCCGTCACTCTATCACTGGAGAGGAAATTAAATTGGTCTGGCACAGTTTGCTGTTCCCAAAGCCAATTTGGTCGCGGCTGTGTCATGCGTTATGCACTTCTGGGTGCTGTGTAGTTGATCATTTGGTGTATTAATAAGTTTCTGAAGTGTGGTCTGTGGAGCTAATCATACCACGGGCAATCAGGAATGTGTCCTTGTTCCTTTTCTTAAAGATGTAAAATGATCCATCCATCCATTCATCCGTCTATCATGTTGTTCAGTCACTCAGCCAGTCTATTGGGCACCTCCGGTGTGCTGAGCAGTGCGGAGAATAAAAATGAGTCTGGAAAACCAGATTCCAACAGCAGCCCTTGGGGGAGCTGTCTGCTTTCTCCAGGCCTCAGTTTGGGCACTTCAGGGTTTGGGCCAGTTTTCTGTGCAGAGATTTCTATTTCCAGGCGGTGATCCTTTTCTAGACCCCCAAAGACAGCTTGGGCAGTACAGCGAGGTGAGGGAAACACAGGAACTCCGAGGTTATGGGCATCACTCTATAGACGGAGAGACTGATTTACAGAAATGGGGTGACCCTGAAACAGAGAGGGGTTCAGATCAAGTGCTTACTCGTGTGCTTGGTTGTATCTCAGAGATTTGGGGGACCAGGCCGATCAACAGTGTTTTCGTCCATTTGGGTTGCTACAGTATAACTAGCATGGTCTGGGTAGCTTCAACAACAAACATTTATTTCTCACAGTTCTGGAGGCTGGAAGTATCAGCAAATTCTGTGTTAAACACAGCTATCTTCCCGCTGTGTCTTCATATAGCAGAAGGGGCAAGGGAGCTATCTGGGGTCTCTTTCATAAGGCACTAATCCCATTCTTGAGGGTTCCCAGAGGCCCCACCTCCAAATACACTGAGGATTAGGTTTCAACACTTGAATCTGGGAGGACTGCAAACATTTAGTCTACAGGGAGCAGAATCTGACCTTAGAACGTCGGAGGCTGTGGCTCGTGAAGTCTCTTAGCCCCTGGAATGTGCAGGGTTGCTGGAAGTCCTTTCTCGTTCCTAACCATCTCCACAGGAGGCATGTATGTTCAGGCAATTCCAAGGCCCCTCTACCTTGTCCCAAGTAAGCTCTTACCATTTCCTGTTCCGGCCTTCCTGTCCGGCTGCTTCTCTTCCATCCTGGGCTGGCCTGGTTTCTGCATCTGCTTCTCAGAGCTCTGCATGTTGGAGCTCTGAAAAACCCACTCCTGGGGCTCTGGGGCATCTCATACAACTGGCTGTCCTAGGCTCCCAGGACCCATTCCAGGTCTTCCTAAGAATCTTTTGCCTCAGCCTGGCTGATTGGCACAGAGTAACGGAGCTATGCTGATCTGCCTACAGAGAGCTCTAAATTCCTACCACAAAAGTCAGACATAGCAGAAGCTTTCTCAGATCTCTGTTTGTGTACCATCAATCTTCCTAATGAAGGGTCTTGATTGCAGGCTGTCTGGGTCGTAGATGGGCGGAAGCCGAGGGGCAGGGATGGGGAGAGGGAAGAAGCTTTGTTGCTGAGCTTTGGCTACTTCGATCCTGCTCTACAAAGAGCAATTTCCTCTGGTTCTTCCAACGTTTAAACCTACAAACTAAAAACACAACACTGATGGTGTGTTGGAACATCCCAGAATTCAGGAAAAAGAATGAGAGGAAAAGTGGATTTTCAGAGCATCTATATGCACCTCTTAGAAAAACCCCTCCCCCAAGCTTACCACCTCTCCTCTGTAATTTAGACAATGAGGAGATTCTGATTTGTGCTGTGTCCCCCGAGCCAAGCTCAGTGCTTGGCATATAATAGTCATTCAATAAATATTGTTGAGTAAATGGATTTCTAGCCCTAAGATCACTCTAAGAAGATTTGTTGGTAATAAACCAATTCGGGAGTGGCTGAGGACATCATCTATTCATTCAGTGAGCATTTGTTAGGCAGCTCCAGGTTCCTGGAACTGTGCCAGGTGCTAAAGCCTGCTACAGCTAGACAATGAAACCATTCAACAATATGCGTTACCATTCAACAATATGCATTGGGCCCTCATGCTGCATCAGGCACTGGGTTCTGGGTTCTGAACATCAAGAGGTCAATAGGACAGATATTCCTACCTCCACAGAACTCATATGTTCCCTTCCACAGAAGACAGACAATAAGCGAGTATGTAATTAATAAGCAAGATGATTCTGGATTGCGTAGGTGCTATAAAGGAAATATGCAGGTGTGATGAAGAGCAGTTATGTAGCCTGCTTTGGACAGGCGCAGTCTACAGAGGGACCTCTAGGACCTGAAGACTGAGGAGAAAGAGCCAGGAGCCAAGGGCCAGGACCCAAGAGAGAACCTAGCAAGTACAAAGGCCCTGGGGCTAGAAACAGCTCAGTGGATTTGAGGACCAGAAAGAAGACCAGTGCTTCAGGAGTGCAGGACTGAAGGGCAGCAGTGCAAGATGAGTATGGATGGACAAGTCACTGCCCTCCGGCGGGAGAGGCAGACAAGCAAGCAATCAGAGCAGAGTGAATAGGTGGGGAAGCCCTAACCTTGGCCTGGAGGAAGCACCAAGTCTTCAGACGACACTCAACGATCTCTCCCTGGTCCCGTGTGGGCTTCTGTTCTTCTATCGCCGTGGACCTTGCTCCAAGACCCGCCCACCTTTCTCTGCCAGGAGCAGGTGGCTCTAGAGTGGTGCCAGCTGCACCCTGCTCTGGTGCAGAAGAACTTTCCCCAAATGATTTCCCCACCCTGAAGCTTCTCGAAGCCTCTTCTGCTGCTGCAGAAAGCTGCTGGGCAGCAGCGTCTGGCGTTACCTGAGGTGAGTGCGTTTGGCAGATGTCACCGTGTGGGGTAATATCACCAGCATGGTGAGCCCCTTCTTTTCATCTCCCCGTCTCCCTGGAGCTTTTACTACCATTGAGCCCAGCATCTAGCAAATAGCCCCACTGCTGCCTTTTATCTGTTTGGCTTTCAACTTGAGACACTCTCTCCGGAGGCCACGCTTGGCAACGGCACTCTTTAGAACTTCAGAGTAGGCTTGCCAGGCATCTGAGTAATAATAACGACAACAACAACAACAAATTATATAATAATAATAATTGTAAAATCAGCTTCCCATTTATTAGGGTTCTGGGCATGCCAGGCATCGTGCTAAATGCTTTACATGTACCATTTTATGTCATTCTCACTACCTCCTAATAAGGCAGGTGTTGATATGAGGCTCAGAGAGGTTAAGTAACTTGGTAAGGTCACACAGTATATAAGTGCTAGAATTGACATTAGATCGAAGGCTGGCCACTTCCACAGACTCTTTCCTCTTTATACTAGTGGTTCCCAGCTCTAAGCTGGTTACATCGGAATTATCAGGGGAGCTTGTTAAAAATTAAGATTTCTGGTCCCTCATCCTCAGAAATTCTGATTCTGTAGATTTGTAGTGGGGCCCAGGAATGGGGTGGTGGTGGTGGGATTGTTTGTTTATTTCTATTTTAACAGGATCCCTTAGGAGGTTCAAAGATAAGGCCAGAAGTATTTGGGTAGAGGGCCAGGTGCATACAGGTACACTTTCCATAGGATGTACTTGATCTTCAGGAGTAGAAGGCAGAGAGGAGGTGGGCTGAGGGAAGGGAGGTCCCCCAGAAGAGCGCTTCTGACTCTCTGACCTCACCCCCCACCCATCCTTTCCCAACCCCAGTCAAGAGCCAGAAGCAGAACGCTGACCTCCCCCTTGTCAAGCTCTTCTCTTCCTCCTGCCACATGAAACAGCAAGAAAACACGGTTGATAACAGACTGAGTGAAAGGGCTTCCAGGGAACACGGAAAGAAGGGATTGGGGACAGGGTTTCTAAAGCTGAAAGCCAGCCAGGTTGAAGTCATGAAAGAAGGTGGGTTAGGTGATCTGCAGGGTCTCTGATCTAAGAGCCCTCAAATTAAAACACTGAAAAACCACAGTGATGGTAAACGAGCATGATTTTTCAATCACTGAATAAATATCTATTCAGCAGAGTACGAACTAGTGATGCCTGGCAAGGAGGTGTAAGGCAGAGAAGAGCATCAACCTTGTCCTTTACTCCAAGCCCCCATCCCAGCACCTAGCATTCTTATTGGCACATGTTAATCCTGCAACACAATTTTGTCCAATGAATGAGGATCTTCGACTCTAGGGAGGGCAAGCCTAAAATCAAAGAACAGTAGAAACTACTATTGGGGCTATATAAAATCAAGGGTGAACGTGCACTATACATGGACGGACCTCCAGCACGATATGTTGGGTGAAACAAGCCAGTCACACAGACAAAGACTGTATGATTCTACTCTTAGGAGCTACTTAGAGTAGTTAAATCCGTCATGATGGAAAGTAGAATGGTGTTTGCCAGGGTTGGGGGCAAGAGGAATGGGGAGTTATTACTTAACAGGGACAGAGTCTCAGTTTTGTAAGGTGGAAAACAGTTCTGGAGATGGATGGTGATGATGATTGTACAACTATTGAACTACGCACTTAGAAATGGTTAAGAAGGTAAATTTTGTAATGTGTATTTTACCACAATTAAAATTTTTTTTTAGATTTTAAATTTAAAAAAATGTGTTAAATTGTGTGGGAGTGGTAGAGACTGTTAGTTTCCCCCCACTATCCACTCTCCCCTTTTTCTTTAAAATTAGAAATTTTAGCTAAGCAGAAAGCTACCCAGAATAAAGTACATTTCCCAACATCCTTTGCAGGTAAGTGTGGCCGTATGACTGAGTTCTGGCCAATGGATGAAAGTGGAAGGGTTCTGTAAGAGCCTCTGGAACCTTCCTTAAGAGACAACACCAATGCACCTTGTACTCCTCCTCTTCGTCCCTTCCTCCGCTGGCTTCCAGAAGCATGGGGGCTGCCATCTGGGATGATGAAGTTGGCAGTCACACCTGCCAGAGCAATAAATTGTGAAGCCCTAAAATTGAAACACCATATCAGCCCTGATCTACCTGCCCAGACTTCCGCATGAGAGAGGAACAGACTTCCATTTCCTTCAAGCCACTACTGGTTTTGTTTGTTTTTGTCATTTGTACCCAAACTTAGTCCTAATGAATACAGAGGGGTAGAATGAATGGCGGTGGTATTTCAAGAAACAGAAAAGACCATGAGAGTTGGAGCATTTTGAGGAAGGCTGCATGGATGAGGTTGTACCTGAGCTGTCCTGACAGTTATTGGGCTGCAAGATGAATAAGGCCTGGTCCATGGACAAAAGCCATCTCATGGGTCTGAGAGTGTTCCTGGGTGAAAAGCTTGAATTATAGAAGACTATAGGCCTGGAACGATGGATCTTCCAAATGTATTGTGGTTATTTTTTTTTTTTTAAGCCAAATTTTTCTTAAGAAGGAAGAATTAGAAAGGTACAGCGGGAAGGAAAGCAGGTGAATTCCTGCCTAGCTAATTAGTAGTTAACAGTTCAATTAGCGTGGCAAACAATGGTACCTAGAAAGCCTTTTTTAAAAGAAGAATTTGCAAACTGCTTGCAAATATCTATGGATAGTTCCAGACCATGAATTTTGAAAACTAAAGTACTTCCAGAGAGGCTAAGGGAGAAGCCAGAATTAATTTAAGCAGCGACTGATAAAAATTTTGTTGGACAGAGGGCACCCATCTGTACTCAGGGATTGAGTTTACTTTTAAATCGTGTTCCAAATAACATTTTATCTTAAATGTAACAGGCAACAGAGAAAAATTAGATAAGTATTTGTATCATTATTTTAATGTCTCTGCTTTATGAAAAAAAATATCTACAAATAGAAACGCAGGAGTGTGGCAGATCCTGAGGAGTAAGCCACCCTGCTGACTTACACTCTGTGGGGGCTGCCACTCGAGTTAGGACCAGTTGCCAAAGAGAAACTAACCAGCCCCTCCAGGGCACAGTCCTGCCTCCCTGATGCCACTGCTATTTCAGGAACAGGAAATGGGTAGGATGTGGGTGGGGAAAAGGAGGGTTTGAGTGTGGGAGGCATATGGCTGGGGAGAAGTCGTGCCCTGCAGCAGGGTGTGAAGCATCAGCCTCCCCCCTTGACCTTGAGGGGAACTCTTAGGTTCTGCAAAATGCTTTTATTTGCTGTAATCACAACGTTCCCATGCAGTAAGCAGAGCATCCACAACGTGGCATTTTCCCATTATGCAGCAAAAGTGAGCCTCAGACAGGTGACGGAGTTTTCCCGGACACACAGCTGCCAGGTGGTGCAAAAAAGGCCCCCAACATCAGGCAGGGGGACATGGCGCCTGTGTCCAAGCAGAGGCGTGACAGATGCAAGTCTTTCTCACGCCCACTCGCCTGCCCCTGGCACACTCCTGCACCCAGTGGAGGGTCCAACCCCTTCCTCGAGGGACCATGCCTGGTTGCCCGTGAGGAATCTTTGTGCCAAACCATTTGCTGCCAAGCTCTGTCTCCACATGCATCCAGTCTCATTCTTTTGTTTTTAAAAAATCAGAATGGAACTTTATTAAAAGAGAATCAATACCTACAACATAACCTGCAGCAGATAAATCAGAGAAGCTTATGTTTCACAGTCTTAGTGCCTTTTGCAAGGATTCTTCAGTGTCCCTTCCACTCCCTTGGCCAGAAATCTTTCTGTCATGGGTGTTGGATGAGCCACTTCTGGGAAGCTGGTCCCACCCTTTCCTCTTGCCAGCAGCTTTGCTCAGCAATCCCTTCTCTCATTTTACCTGGCTGGTTCCCCCCAGTTCCAGCCAGCCAGCCTCCCACAGACTCGCTCATGCCCCTCAGCCTTGGTTCACCAGCCTCTCCACCAATCCAGCTCATCACTTCCTTCAACACCTGCATCCATGTCACCGCCTCCAAAAGTAAACACTTTGGTCTCCCTGCACTCCTGTGTGACCCTGAGCACACTGCATAACCTCTCTGAGCCTTGGGTCTCACATGGGCAAAAATGTGGATAATGACACTACTTTCACTGTATTTTGAGGCCAAGGAAATGACCTAGTGCATGTCAAGGTCCTTAGCACTCGCTCAGCACTAGTAATGCTTGATTCCTTTCTCTGGGTCTGTCTGTGCCCTGTTTCTTCATTCACTTAAATGCCAGAGAGTTGATCCTAGTTACCCACTTCAGGAGTCTTCAGGCTCTCTGTGGTGTGTCCCTACTCCCCGCTCAGGGACAAGTACCCAGTCGTTCGTCTGTGCCCCATGACCTTACACATCACTCTGTTCTGTCCCTCCCAAGTGGAGTTGGTCGGCTGCGACTGTCCCTCACTAGACAGAAAGCTCCTTGAGGGCAGGAACTATGAGTTGCTCGACTTTGCTTCCCTTCCTCCTGGTGTGTAATGGGTGCTCAATGCACACTACACAAAGGAATTGAGTACAGTCCCTGATTTTACAAAGAAATAAGCTGAGATCCAGGGAGGAGCCAGGCCTTGCAGTGTACGCCAGCTGGACTCGTCGGGATGGAGGGTGCCGGCCAGGATTCCAGGTTTCCCTGAACCTGCTCTGTCCCCCTCCTTGACACAGAGTCAGTTGTCATGAATGCTGGGTTTTCTCTCCTCATTTCTGTTAACAGTTAAGAAAAGGACTCAGGTAGAGAGAGCCCATAGCTAATCCCTCCACCTG
>NW_006434832.1:1939183-1944858 GCF_000325575.1 Pteropus alecto
TGTTCCCCCCTTAACACCTTGTTGATGTCACTGAGGGCTGCAGGTTTGGTTTAAGGGCTGATGCCCTGAGGCTTGTGCGTAGAGGATTGTGTTTCCTCCTATTCTTTTGTGTTTGAGGCTACTAGGGTCCTAGAGGGGAGAGTAGCCACCAGTTAAATAAGCATGTTTGTACGAATGTGAAGAACGTGCAGAAAGAAGATGCAGCTAAAATTGCTTATTTATGTAAATAGGCAGACTCTCTGGGCGTGCACCAAGAAACTGACAACCTTGGAGCCTCTGAAGAGAGCAAGGAGGTAGCTGAGAACAGGGAAGGGAGGGGCATTTTCAGAATACATCCTGCACACTTTTTGTTTTTTGAATCGTGTGCAAGTTCTGCGGTATCTATTAAAAATATATATACAACTTACAAATAATTGTAAACAATAACCATAGACTTGGGTGCCTGATCACAGAGTTCTGCTGTAATGACCAAGCCAATTTTAGCTCATCTCAGAAAAGTCGAACCTAGGGCCAGCGGCATTCAACCTTCCTTTTCTCATTTAGCATTCCCATAAGGTGGTTCTGCATCACTACTCCAGGTTTCTAAATAAAGAAAGTAGGCCTGAGTCCAGCCTTCCCCCACGACGCTGTGAGTCCAAGCCAGCCTTCCCCTACCCTTTACCGAGGATACCAAAAGCTTCCTCCATCTTCCGACACGGGGAAGCCTGCAGCTCTTCCTTTACTGAGCTGTCTGAAATGCAGACCGCTACCTTTGGAGAAGATGAGGTGAGATGCGGACTAGATGAAATGACCTCTCTGTGTGAGCTCCTTGTGGGTGAGTACCATGTTCTATTCCTATGTTCCAGAAGCCTGATACAGCACCTGGCACCCTTGTTGGATGGAGGAACAGATGTCGTTTTGCCCCAGAATCCCAGGAATGGGAAAACAAAGGGAAGCAGAAGCCCCTCCTTCCAGCTCCTGGGATCCTAGGTCAGCGAGAGGTGGGGAGCAGAGCTCTGGAGTTGGACACATTTTGCGTTGAGCCCCAGCTCTGCTCTCCTGGCTGCCAAACGACCTTAGGTGAGTCTTTTCACCTGAGCTTCATTTTCCTCATCCACGAAATAGGTACAGAGACCCCTGTACAGAGGGTTAAATAAGATCCCATCAAGATGCCGTCCAGTCTGCCTGGCACATAGCGGGCCCTTCTAGGCGTCTGCTTATCCCCTTTCCCTCCTTTGAGCAGAAAAAGGACCACCACCGAGACCGGACATTGTCCCCTCCATCAATCACCCGCATGACAAGGAGATCCTCTTTCTGTCTAACTGAAAACCCTCCTGCTGCTACCCAAGTCCATGGCCTCCTGTGCTATTGTCCACTGGCAAGGGGAAGAGCTGTGAGCATGGTCCCTTGGGAACCTTTTCCAGATCTGAGGGCACAGAGAAAGTCAAGGTTGAGTCTTGTCAATTGTGGGCCCAAGAGCCCTTGCCCCTCTGCTGGGCCCCTAGCCCAGCCTCTGTCTCTGTTATTTTCTTTGTCCTCTCCTGGACTCAAGGACTCTCAGTGGAAGGTCAGCAAGAGTTGTCCAGGGTCCCAGGGGACAGCACCTGCCTTCTCCACCCCCCTCCCTTCTCCTCTCCCAAGGAATCAGCAAATGGCTCAGATGCCAATGACAAGGAGATTGAACCCCTGCGCAGCAGTGCTGACAAGTTGCATTCTACAAATCTCCGCAATTAGACCCTAGAAACAGCACCACCATCACTTCCCTGATATATGGCAGGGAATTAGCTTATGTCCCTGGCAACCAATTCTTGGGCTAAAAATAATTGGCTTATGGGTTCACCTTTCCCTGCTCAACATCCAGTCTCTGCTGGTGCCAGGAAGAGACTGAGTTTGGGGTCCAGGTCCTGCTTGGGTGCTGGGGCCCAGACGTCAAGGGTTAATCCAGCTTTAACTGGTCCTGACTCACTAAACATATTTTACCATCTAGTAATGGGTTGCAAACAGCAGTCTGGAAAATGCTGACCTAGTTCAACCCTTTATTCCACAAAGAGAAGTACCGAGGTCCAGAGAGAGGCAAGGACTAACCCAAGGTCACACATGGCTGATGGCATGATCCAGACCAGGCTCCAGTTCTGCTGGTTCCGCAGCAGCCGCATCCCCTGTCACACACGGAGTCCTGTGAGTTGCCGCTGCTCCTGCAAGATTATGCAGCTCCACGAGGAAAAGGGCCATGTTCCCAGCATCACCGCCCCTCATCCTGTGAAGGCCTCACCCCTATTGGGGCCCAGTAAAGGGCTCCATTGGACTGCTGAAATAATGATGAGAAAGGGTTTGGGAAGTCAACGACGGCCCTGCCGGAGTGAGGGTTAATAAATGTAGCACCAAGATCTGGAGACCAGGTTTGCTTTTGCTCATTAGTCGGGCTGGACTTTCCCAGGGTTTGGGAATGCTGAAATTGCTGTGGAGCAGAAATCCTGCCCCCAGGTGGGGGGAGGGGAGGGACAAGGAGGACGGGGCAAAGGGTGGAAGAGGCGGAGCTGTCAGGAAGGGGATGTTGGGGGGAGGATGGGCAGGGGCAGCAGTGCCGGGGTGGGCATCGAGGGGTGAGTGGGGCTGTGGCTCATTGAAAGTCTGAACAAGCTCCAGAGAGAATGGAACTGGGTGTCCTTTGGTCCCCTCCTGTCGTTCTGGAGAAGCAGCTCAGGCGGTGGGAGAGGTGAGGCAGGGATGTGAGGAGAGACGGTGAAAAGGAGAAATGAGAATTTGGACACAGCTCTGCTGAGTTTTTACCAGAGGCAACGCCGTTCAGAGGTGACCAGGAGCCACTTGAAGCCTCTACATCCGCCTCTCCAACCACTGCCACCCCCACTCCACCGTCAGAGCTCAGCCACCCTAGGAGTGGCACCTCAGGGAGAGATAGTGGCTCATGCACCCACCAGAGCCCCCTAACCCCTACCCCAGGTTTCTGGACCTGTGGGAAATCTGAACTGGGGTAGGCAAGCCAGGGAGGGACAAGTGCTCATACACTGACAAGATGAGCAGCTACTTTGCCCACACCATGTGCTCATACAAAGAGCCACTTGGAGTTGGCAAGCATAGACTCCTCAGGTGGCCATCCTCTGTGGGCATTCCCTTGTTCCCCATGTGCACTGGTGATCAGCACAAGTGCAGGACAGGATATAGAAAAGGTGCGGGAGCAGGGGCCTGATCACTGGTTTATTCATTCATTTAATAAGTATCTATTGAGTTTCTGCTATGTGCCAGGCCCAGGGCTAGGCGTGCTGGAGTGTAGTTGCGAACAAGACATAGAGCTTAGGGTGCAGCAGGGAAAAGAGACTTTAGACAAGGGTGTTTCGAAGCCAGGGGAAGCCCACAGAGCTACCTGGAGCACCAGAGAAGGCTTCTTAGAGGGAGTGAGGTTTAAGGTAAAATTTCCAAAGACGAAGGTAAGGGGTCTAGACTCCAGATGCGGAATTGGAATGTGACAGGTGGCCTGGGGAGGCTCTGCGTCTGCAGTTTGGTGGGGTCTTCTCAGCCCTGTGTCTCGGCCTCAGCTTTGCAGCATCAGAAACTTGGTTATTTCAGCTGCCTCCGATGGAATGGTGGGGCTGACTCACAATAAACAAACCTTCCAGAGACTGACTCATAGATCAAAATGCCAATTTGTTTTTTTCTAATAGAAGTATATTTGGCAAGCTAAGCCTCACTGGCAGCCCGCTTTAGGATTAGAAACCAGGATGTGCATCTCAATGCCACATCACACCGACGAAGGAACTTTGAGTGAAACTTTAATTTTCTATGAGTATTGGTTTTCTTATCTGAAAATAGGGATAATTATGGCTACTGAGGTTTGTGATGAGGGTTAAGTGAGCTATCGAATGTAAAAGTGCCTCATTTCTCTGTAAGAATATCTATACACAGGTTACTGATTACTTAAATTTACATTTATTTTTTTAATAAGTAAACTCACATGGTATAGAATTCCAAAAGCACCAAAGGATATAAATTGACAAGTGAGTCTCCTTTATGTTCCTCTCCTTGAAAGCAAATAAATATCATAACTTTTTTTTTCCATTTTTTAAGTCATAAGAAATTACCATTTTTCCCCCCAACAACTTCTTTATATTATAAAAGTAACTCATGTTTTCGTTTTTTAAGTCAAAGGGAACAAAAAAGAATACAATGAATACCCTTTCTTTCTCTTGAGCCCCCTAGGCTCACAGCCAGAGGGCACTGGTCAGTGGTTTCTGGTGTTCCTTTAAAGGAGAACTCGGGATAGTCTGCTCAGGCGACCAGGTTATAAATGAGGACATGCAGGATTAGTCAGGAAGTGGGCAGAGGCAGTGGGAAGTTCCCAGGGGACATTTCTATCAACTTGGGGCCATAAAATGAATTGCCTTTCTCCACTCTAGGAAGATTTATCATCCACTCACCCACCCACCCACTCACCCATCCATCCAACTCTCATGACCAGGCCCTCTGCCAGGTGGTGTGGGGAACATAGGACGAATGAGGGAAGCATGCTCTCTTCTCTTGCATTATCTGTCTGTGGGACAAAAGACATAGATCCACGGATTTATGCAAATCTGAAATGGACAGGAGAGGTCTCCTAATATACCACTCACCACCACTACCATTTCACAGACAAGGACACTGAGATCCGGAGAGAAGATGTGACTTGCCCAGAGTCACACAGAAAGTGGACAGCTGAGCCAGAGCTGGAAGGCAGTTTTTGGGACAAAACCCTAATATAAGATGGGGTTATAACCCTAAAACTGATGCAAGAGAGAATTAGGCCTGGAGTGCTGCGGCAGTCCAGGAGAGTTTAGCAGTCCTAGAGAGGCTCAAAGCATCCAGGCAGCCAGCAGAGCTGGAAGAAAGCACCAAGGCAAGGAGCTGGGCATGTCCAGGATTCACTCTGGCTCCCGCAAGGTGTTTGTAAGAAGGACCCAGAGCAAGGCAGGGAAGGTTGATTGGCAGGAGACTCTTGTCCAGCCAATAGGGCACATCCTTGGGAGTTTAGCAGCCATAGGCCCAGGCTCCCAGAGCACCTCTGGAGTCATGCAGCGCACCACTGGACAGGTATGGGCAGGGCCTGGCCTTGCTGCTTTGTCCTGGACCCTCCACCCTCTGCTCTCCCCTGCCCCATAACAATATCCTTCCACTAAGGTTTAGGGAGACCCCCAGATCTCCTCGCACTTCTACCGATCATACATCCGACAGGTTGTCCTCCACTGGGGTCTCTGCTCATTTGCTTTGGGTTGCCTTACATCTTGCCTTCACCCCTTTTCCTGTCTGTTCAGCCAGGCCCCCTGAGGAGGCCTCATCATCTCTCCAGTTCCCTGGGGTCACATACAAGAAGATTCACTGTTAGCAAATTCAGCTCTGAGCAGCCTGCATCAACCAAGTTCTCTGTAGGAAATGTGTGGCCCTCTTGAATCCAATAATTTGAGGGTTTGTTAAAGGGACTGTTTATAAAGGTTTTCACAGAACAAGCAAACCACAAGGGATTACAGTATTCTGAGGCCCCTGAGAACTAACTATGCTTAGATGCAAAGGGACAAGGAGATAAAGAGGTTCCCGGAACCCTAAAGGAGAGTGGTGGAGAGAGGTCGCCATGAGAGCAGCAGAGACCTTCAACCAAGGGACACGGTCAGCCCATGGCCACCCCACACAGAGCGAGCTGGTGAGATAGG
>NW_006434832.1:1945234-1952432 GCF_000325575.1 Pteropus alecto
GGTTGGACCCAATAACTTCAGCCCTTGTCATCCTCTTGCCCTGAGCACATGGGGATGGATCCGTGTAGCCAGCCCGCGGCTGGTCCTCTCATGCAGGAGGGACTCAGGAAGGGGCAAGCATGAGGTATTCCTCTTCTGGAATGAGCTGTGGCTCCGTAGCCAATAGTCCAAGCCCTGGTCAGCACTTCTATGGCTCAGGCATGCCTGGAGGTGCTGGCCCCCACCCAGCTGAACCACTAGGGCCTGGCAGGATGGCAGCAGGCAAATCTGAGGCTGGCTCTGAGCCACAGGCCAGGTTTTGGAAATCAATCAAGAAGTGGCCCACAGGAGGGAGCATGCCCACAGGCACTTCCAGGCAGGTGTGGCACAGCCCAGCCCCCAGCCTGGCTGTCACTCACTGGACTTAGGCCTCAGGTCCACTGAGTCCTGCTGGTGTGGAGCATCAGCTGGGCCTGAGGAAGGAAGGCAGAGTGGTGTGGTGCAGAGTGCAAGTGGCTGACAGTTAGGAGACTGGGCTCTATCTAGCTCCGCCCACAACATACCTGGTCTTGGAAAAATTGCTTTCTCTTCTGGGCAGAACCCTTTTACCAAAATGAGATCTCCTTCAGAACTCCAATATCTAAAACTGGTTCAAACAAAAGAGCAGCCTCAGAGCCCTCTCCTCGGTCTCCTTATCGCTACTTCCTCCCCTGGCCCTATTTCCAGCTTCAGTCCCCGATGGCTCTCTTTGGAATCTTGGGGTTCCACAGAATATCATTTGGAAACCCTGGCCTATGAACACCCTAAGTGGTCCCAGGCAGCATTCATATGCTTTGAATTTTTTTAAATGCATAAAAATAGACAAAATGTTACCATAACCCCCATGTACCCATCACCCAGATTCAATTAACAGCTCATGGCCAATCTTGTTTCATTGATATCCCCACCCACTTCCTCCCCTCCAGTGTTACTTCAAAGCAACTCACAGATACCATGTCATTTCACCCGTAAATACTTCAGTTTCTGTCTCTAAAAGACGAGGACGCATTTAAATACACAACCACAATGCCATTATTACACTTTTAAACATCTAATCAGAATTCGTATTTCTAATTGTTTATTTACATGTTCTTTTGTTTTTGTTTTTGTTTTTACAATTTGTTAGAATCAGGCTCCAAATAAGATCTACGATCTACATACTGCAGCTGGTCTCTCGGTCTCTCTTTGTCTTGTTCTGTGAATTGTAGAGGGCAGTGAAGCTCAGGGTGGCCAGTGAAGACATTCTCAGGAAACTGCAGGGGGAATCTATTCTGCCCTGGGTACTTTTTAAGGCCTGAAGGAAGAGCAGGGAGGGAATGAGAGGCCGTGCTGAGGTTCAGGGCTGTGGTTTCTCACCAAGAAGCTGTAACTGCCTGTTTCGGGGGCTGCCATCCAGGGCTGGGGTGAGGCTGAACCTCAGAAGTGGGGATTTCCTCACTGGTGGTGAGAAGGATCCAGAAGAGGATGGGTGCCTACAGAGTGTGCTGCCCTAGAGGCAGGAGCCTGAGGTCTAATCCACTAGTAAAACTGACCATGAACTACACACATTTCATTTGGCATCTGCTAAGACACAGGACTTTGCCAGAGGCCGGGACTGTTGAGGTGAATGGAAAGTAGTCTCTGCCCTCCAGGAACTCTCAGCTCTCCAGAGAAACAGACAGCCACATTGTATATTTAATCTCTAGACATCAATATACTAATCCAGAAAATAGAATCAATAGCACTTTATCTATTAGGCCGGCAGGTTTCTCTGAGAACCCTACTTGTTCTAAATGGGATTTGATGAATAGGAAAAAAAAGGGATAAGCTATCCCTTTTTGTAAAGGTGGGAGGAGGGCTGGGCGCTAGCCTGGGGGAGGGGTGAGGAACCTCACAGAAGACCCCAGAGTCCTCAAGTCTTGGCTCTACCAACTTCCAGTTGGGTGGCCTTAAGCAGGGTGCATTCCACCACAGGTGTCACCCCAGTGCCTTCCCTTGGGCCTCTGTGTTTTGGAAGTGATGGAATTCAGAAGCGTAGAATGGGGAACCCTTGCCTTTCTGTGACTTTCAGACAGAATAGAATGTCTAGGTTTTGATCATAGTCCCATGGAAAGCCCGGGTTTCTGCTGTCCATGGTACCAATCTAGTGTCTAGGTCAGGGTGCCTCAACTTTGGGACTATGGATATGTTGAGCCAGATAATTCTTTGCTGTGAAGATCTCTCCTATGCATTATAGGATGTTTAGTGACATCCCTGGTATCTGCCCATTAAATGCCAGTAGCTGTTCCCTTGTTGTAGTAACCAAAAAGTCTCTAGACTTAACTAAATATTCCTTGCAAGGCAGAAGCACCCCAGATTGAGAACCACTGGTCTAAGCCAAAGGGATGCTATTTCTTTATAAAGATATATGAATGTGTGCCCTTCCTTAGAACTCTGAACTTCTGGCTGGCACCTCTGATCTTTTTTCACTTTCAGAATGTTCCCAAGATATCAATCCTTCTTACTTCAGTTCACCTTTCAAAAATTTTCTCAAAAATAAATGCCTCCAATGGCCCTCTTGGCCACATTGAATAAATGTAAAAATATGGTAATTGTGCCCAGGAGTAAGCACATTTGCTCTTGATTGATACAGACTCAGGCTTGAGGAGAGGAGGAGAAGCCGGTAGATCACCTGCAGAGCCCTCTCTGGGTGAGTGGCCCCCTTTGCCTGCTGTCACTGCTGAGCTCTGTCCTGTGGCTTGCCTCTGTTCCTCCCTTTGCCCACGCACTGGTAAAAGAAAAATGGAAAGACTGGTCCTAGAACATAATTTTCCTGGAGCCAGAGCCACCTGTAGGTGACGTCACAGTTCCCTGCGGGGGTCTAGGCTCGGGTCCCTGTCTGTGGTACACTGGAAAATATCTGAAGTGGGAGCTGGGGACATCTGTTTGGAATCCCGCCTGTGCCAAAGCCAGCCGCGTGACCTTGGGCAAGGGATCAACCTCAGAGCTCAGATTTCTCATCTGTAAAGTGAGGCTATTAATACCTCCCTCACAAGGTTGTTATAAGGATTAAATGAGAAAATGTTTGTGAAAGAGCTTTGCACGGTACCAACTGCCATACAAATCCTAATTAATATTGTTATTATCTGTTGTTCTAAATGAGAAAAATGAATAATTTTAAGCCCCTTACCCAAGGAGATCCTCAGCTATCCCTGTCCCCCCAACTCTGCTGAGCCTCACCCAGTCACTGCACCTCCATCACTTGTCCCCATCAGACTAGTCTCCTCTCCTGCCCCATACTAGTTCCTCTGGCCCTGTCTAGAACAAACCTTTCTGCCTTAAAAGTCTCCCTCTCTCTTCTTCACCTATTTACACCCACTTCCTTCAATACTCAGCTCCCAACCTACCTCCTCTAGAAGATCTTTCCTCTGACAAAGGGTCAAGACCAGTTTGCTCTCTTCTCCCAACCAAGCTACCTATAACCCCACAGCCCCAAGCCAAAGTTAAGCACAGTGCTTGGTAAACCTAGATGGATGATAATGATGATGATGTATAAGTCTTAATAATAAAAGCAGCTAACACTTGGGAAGCACTGACTATGTGCTAGGGACTTTACACAACTTAACTCATTTATTGAGTACCGACTGGCCGTATAAGTTTGAAGATCTGCCTCCAAGACCCCATTGCAATATTACTTCCTTGGCAGAACCTTCTCCATTGGCCCTGGGCAGAATTAATGCTGCTGCCTCCATGCCCATGGGCTTTTACTGACCTAATTTCACTCGCTTTTAATGTTTATCATAGTGGTTGTCTCACCTTCCAGGCTAGGAACATCTTGAGGGCTAGGGTACTGTTATATTAATTTTCATTAGCCTTAGCATCTAACAGTGATGACTGGTGCATAGTTGCTGCTCATTAAATGTTTGTTGAATGAATGCAAGATGAATGGAGTAATTAACACCATCTCCCCCAATGTTCATGCAGTTTTATAAGCTGCTCTCTCCATGAGGCCATTTTCCTGACCTCATACCTCAAAAGCATTCTAGACCAGTGCTATTCCAAACATGATCTGTCTGCAAACTATTTACCACCAGCCTGTGATAAGGTTAAGTGCAGAAATTGAGAATGAGCATTTAGAAATTTTAAAGCAATTTGACAGAGTGTTTTTATGTTCATTGGATCTAATAATTTTAAAAGTTGAGCTTTTATCTTGTATGTTTTTATTTTGTGTTTTTCTAATAATTCATTCCCACTGCTTTTTGCAAGAGCATCATTCTACAACAGATTAAACTAAATTTAAAAATCAAGAACTGGTTCTTCGGCACAAGTAGTTTGAGAAGTACAGTTCCAAACCATCGTCCTCACTGGAAGGCCCATGGTTAAAGCACCCCACAGGCTCACCCTCTCTTCCTGGGTCCCACCCATCAACACTGGTTCTCACATCTGGAAGGACTTGGAATGGTATTTTACTCCTGTTTGGATTCCTCATATTTCCCCTTTCTTCCAAATCTGGTAGGTTAAATGACTGTGGTCTGGGCCTGGACAGGAAGAGAAGGCCAGGGAGGAGTCAGAAGAGAGTTTGGGAAGGGTCAACCAAGGTAGAGAATGCTGGAATGGAGCAGAAGGCTGTCCAGAGGAGGGTGTGGAGAGGCTGCCTAAGAAGACCTCTCTGAGCCGACTGGCTGAAGTCCCTGGAGCTGAGGGGCGATGGAGTGGGGAGGCAAGGACCACCACCGGTGGTGGCATCAACATAGGAGCAGATGAGAACCAGGCTCTTGAAGATGGAAGGAAGCAGTTTCAAGACAAATGAAAGGAGATATGAAATCGTTTCACAGAGAGGCATTAAACACAAGGCTCTCACAACCCCCCTGAGGTGGTCAAGGCCAAAACCATAAGTAAGTAGGTCATGGAGTGATACCGAAGCCCTCTTTTTTCCACCTAAGGGGGAGGAGGGGGAATGAAATGCGCAGGATGTAGAATGCCCTTTAGAAAGAGGTCTGAATCCCAGGCCAAAAAGGCTGGAAGAGCGAGACTTGATTACAGCCTAATCGATGGCATTAGCATATTTAAAGATCAAGTCAAGGAGAAGACCATGGACTCAGAAAGGCAAAATTTAATGGTGTTTGTTAAGCAGAGAGAAACACGAAATCTGGAAAGCTGGAGCTGTCTGGTCCCTGGAAAGTCAGTTCCAAGGTGGGGCAGGGCTGGGGAGCAAGGCCTCTGCAGGGCCTGGGCAAACCTCCCTGAGGATCTGCCAGCTTCCTCTCCTCTGATTCCACAACACTCAGCTGCTGTGACCTTCTCATCAAGAATTCTGCCTTCCACAAAGAATTACCTAGAGAGAGGGACCCATATAAATGTATGCTGCCCATACATTTGAGCATCAGTTCCCTCAATGATAATGATAGTGATGGTGACTACAGATTCTTTAAGCCCTTGTTATGTGTCAGGCACCATTCTAAGTCATTTAAAAATAATAGTTCATTTAAACCTTCCCCAAACTCTATGAGGTCGTATTCTTATCCTCATTTTATAGATGAGAATGTTGAGGTGCTGTTGATCTCCCAGGTTCATACAGTTTATAAATGGAAAAACCAAGACTCAAACTCAGGCAGTCTGACACCAGAACCTGCACTACACCAGACGCTCTGCATTTAATTTTTGTTGAGAGCATTAAACGGTGCATCCATCTCTTCTGGGACTGGTTGGGGTGAGTCAGTACCAAACTCGGCGTGATTGACTCTGGGGCACTAACCAAATGGGGTTTTTGCAAGATTCTGGACTGAGTGCTCCATCTAGAAAGTACCATCCTGTGTGGCTAAGCCAGTATGACCAGCTGGCTTCTTAGGCAATGCCCGTTCCCACTTCAGAGCCCCAAACCTCATCAGCACCCAGCTGTCCAAATACTTTGAGCTGGAGATCAGGAGGCTTAGGACTGGGCTACCAGCTACATGACTTAGGACAGGTGACCCACCTGTCTGTGAGCCTTAGTTTCCTCACGAGTAAACTGTGTGTTTTGGATCACTTGACCTCTTATAATAACTCTCTTTTTAAATGAAGAATCAGTTGGACCCATGAACGCTCTGGCTCTCGCCCAATCTGCTGACAAGTGACTGGAAGGGAAGAGGAGGGTGGGAACGGCAGGGCGCAGAATCCAGGGCAGTTAGGTTCAGAGTTTGTTCAAAGCCAGCTGACCATCACTCTGGGACGGTGCTCCTACGATAGTGCTGCCCCTTCCTCTGGAGGGGTCCAGGCTGTGCAGGAAAGAATCATTTCTCTACCTGCTTTTCAGCGCTGGCGGAAGGAAGGAAGGAGTAGGAGAAGTCAAAAGTTCTGTCCCACTGGAAGGGCTGGAGGGGGAAGTTTAAGGGGCAGGAGGAGGCAGGAGCTGCTACTCAGAGCTGGGGGTGCACTGGGGAGCTAGGGAGCAAACCAAATGAAGACGCGGAGGTCTAGCGGGTCGACTGTCCTTAGCCTGAGGGCTCGGCGGAGAGGGGGCGCTGTGGCCTCCTCTGCGCCCTGCCCGCAGGATTCCTAGCTGCCTTAGACAGCTGCAGCGCAATGCGCGCTGGGCTTTCCTCTCGGCGGTGTTCAGATGACCGCTAGCCCAGCAGAGCACCGCGGTCTCCTCATTATCTTGAGGTCCCCAGGTTCAGCCCCTTGCCCAGCGTGAGCAGGTGTAGTTTGTAGAATGAATGAATGAATGAATGAATGAATGAATGAATGAATGAATGAATGAATGAATGAAAGGGGTGTCTCCTGTGGAGCTTGAGCGTCTCTGTGCGCACCTGGCTTGTCTGTGCCAAAGGCTCTGGGGGTCGGGCCCAACGCCCCACCCTGCTGAAGTGGGAGCGCGAGGGACCTTCTGCTGGCCCGCTGCAGGGCGGGAACTGCCTAAACGCAGTTTCCATTTCTTCACCGGGTTTCCGCGGCGGCTCTGCTCAGGTCGGGGTTGCCCTATTCCCCGTTCTCCAACAGCCTCGCTTTCAAAGATTCATTTGAGTCCTCAAAGTCTTCCCCAGACTCCCTTAGCCTCCCCAGGCCCCGACCTCAAGCTGGGCGGGAGACGGGAGACTGCTTCTTCTGCTGTCCCCCCGCCCGCCCCCGCCCCATCTCCGGCTTCTGCCCGGGCTGCGGCGGCCGCCACCGCTGCCACCGCACCCCGCCGACTGCCGCAAACCCGGGAGCTGGGAAAGGGGGTCAGTGCAGCGAGGGCGCAGGG
>NW_006434832.1:1952586-1952918 GCF_000325575.1 Pteropus alecto
GCGGGTTCCCGGCGGGCGGGAGGCGGTTGCCCGCCAGGCTGAGTCAGGAAACGGCGGCCGGACTTCCCCGAGAAGGGAAGAGCAAGAGCCTGCCGGGCCCGGCAGGGCAGCGACGGAGGAGCGGGGCCGTACACCCCATCCGCCCGCCCTGCTGGGATGTCTGAGGAACCCAGGTATCCAGGCCGGTGACCGAGCGAGCCCAAGGATGGGACGGCGGCCGCAGTTCCGGCTCTTCAAGGTAAAAGCGCGATGTTCGGCTGGCGAGCGCTGGCGCCCCCAGCCCCGGGCCGGCGCGGGACGTGGGTGGGCTGTGGGTGTGATGGGGAGTGGGG
>NW_006434832.1:1953140-1976592 GCF_000325575.1 Pteropus alecto
TCCGCCCACCTGGATAACCAGCTCCGTGCAGGGAATCGCTCTAGGCTTTGGGAGTCCAAGCTCGGTTCCACCTCCCACCCCTCCCCTGCAGACCCCGGCCCGGGGACGCGAGGCTCTGGAGATGGGCCCCCCTCCCGCCCCAGCGCCCTCTCATCCGCTCCCCCACTCCGCACGCCCCCGCCGCGTTTCTGGGAGCTCCTTCCCGCCCCTTCCCCTCCGCGAGAGCCGCAAGTCTGGGGAGATGACTGTCACTCGCCGCTTCGAGCCCTTGATCAGTATCGCAATCTGGGCGCCGCCGGAGTGGGTCCTGTTCCTCCGCGCTCGCTCCCCGGGGCGCCGCGCTCGCTCCCCGAGGCTTCGCACTCGCGGTCCCCGCGCTGTGCAGTCGGCCGTGCAGGCTCGCTCCTGCCGCGGGTCTGGCGACGCGATTCCGGCGCCTGGAGTTTAGGAAAGTCGCCAGACCTCACGTCCAGCGTTGCGGGCCGAAGTTCGGGGGCGGCAGGGGGCTGCCCGCGGCGCCGTGCTCGCGGGAAGGGCTGGAGGTCGAGAGCCGGGCCCGCGGCTAGCGACAGCCGCCACTTCCCAGTGCCCAGCGCTTCCCAAAGCGGTTCGGCTTTGCAGGGTGTGGGCACGTAAGCAGCAGCCGGAGGGGGAGGCGGGTGGGCCTCCGCGCCGCCGCCGGGGACCCCCGCATGGCTCTTGCCGGAGGACCCGGACTCGGCAGGATGGGCATGGACTGCCTGGGGCACAAACACAGACACCAGCTTGACTGGGTTCAGTGCATTAAAAAAAAAAAAAAAAAGAATTGAATGGAAGAGACGTGGGGATTGACTCGATTTCATTTTTCCATCAGTCATTAAACCAACTGAACGTATACCGACTCACAAAGTGGTTTTGAGTTAAACCACCAGATTTTAAAACGCAGCTGCTGCCAGTTCATCAGTTGAGAGGTTGCCAGTCACTGAGGCGTCTCTATGCCCCTCCCTCCTTCTCTCAAATATTTACAAGTCGTTTTTAAAAAATGACTGAGGGTTGGTCTGTTTGAACCCATATCCCCTTCACCACCCATTAACTGAGCACTGGGATTATTTTCCGGATGATCAAAGATACCGGGAGATGGAAGTCGGAAGCAAAACAACCAGAGAGGTTGAAAAGATGGCACTGAACGGCAATATTTTCCAAAAGGCTAGTTAGTGTGTACCGAGCCTTGGTCACAAATCTATTAGACTGAATTCAGTGTTTTAAATGGATTCAAAGGACTGAACTAAAGGGTTTTTTGTTTGTTTGTTTGTTTGTTTTTAAGTTTACTTAGTAATAGGTAAATGTTCTTTCTTTGGCTTTTCTTAGAATCTTGTGCAAATTGCTGCTTAGAATCATCATGTTTTCCTAAGAGAAAACATTTTTTTTCTGCTGCTGTTGTGTGTGTTTTTCCTACTAGATGGTGAAGTATGTACCCTTTATGTCTGGTCTAACGGACTCAGTAAGTGCTCAATAAATACCAATGAGCGAGAGGCAGTAAATGAATGGGCAGCTAATGTTGGTTTCAATTAAATAATTCTTTTTTTTCTTTTATTTTTGACCATGAACAACTTGGTGGGCATTGTTCTACCTGCTTTGCAAATGTTAAGTCATTTAGTCTTCGTAATAGCCGTAGGAAGTAGGAATTATTACTGAAGCACCAAGAGGCTCAGTAACTTGTTCAAGGTCATACACACAGCCAGTGAGTGGTGAAGCCAGAATTCAAACTTAGGCACTGTGACTCTAAGACTTTGTTTTGTTAGCTTTTACCAGAAAATCTTCTAAACCATCTAAATCTCACCCTAGACCTCTGCCAGATGAGAGTTCATGTAGTTTTGTCACTATAAAGTATGAATCTTGGGACGTTAATCCAAAACCCAGCCCTGTCCCCACCAAGTCGGCCAGAGTAGAGAAAGAATCCACTCTGGGGCCCTTATTATGAGCCTAGCACTGGTTACAGAGAACTGGGGGAGAGCATGGGGACAGCACGTGAGTGTGTGGGGCAAAGTGTGTGTGTGCATGAGAGGGTATGTGTGTGTGTGAATGAGGGAGAGATGATGTGTGTGTGCGAAGGAGGAGACAGGTGAAATATTGTCTCTACCCTCAGGCAAGGGGGGATCGGGCACCCCTGGGTCACCTTCCCAACCAGCCACAGCTCCTCCGATGGAGACCCAAGTGTAGCTCAAAACTGTGGGTTGCAGTGAGCGTGAAGGGCGAAGGCAAGGCCTACGTGGCTTAATACAGGAGAGAGTTCTGAGGAGAGAGCTAGTTTTATTGCTGTTATTATTAGGAAAGCAATCTAGCCACATTACACAAAGTTTGGAAACCAGAGGGAAAATTATTACAACCTCACCCTCTTAACACAGCTACTGTTATTTAAAATAGTCCCTGTAGGCCCTTTTACAAGTGCAGGTTTGGGCACTGCTGCGGCCATTGGGCACACCCTCTCACTTATTACGTTCTAGCTCAAGTCTGTCCCATGTTTTCCCAAGCCTTCGTAGGGAGATTGTCAATGTCTGCATATTCCCTGTGAATGGCTGTTCTTTGCATCCCTACATGGATGCACATTTGAGCCATTTCCTAATTATTTCTTTGACAAATAATATGAAGCTGAGTTTTGGAGGGGAGCATTGGCAGGAGGGATAATGAGGGTAGAAAAAAGTGAGCCCAGGGTGGGGCCATGGGCTGCCATAGGGTTTGGGGACAACTGGCCTGGCCACCTTCAGGAGCAAAGTAGGAGAGGGGGACTGACAGCCAGGCCAACCCGTTCAGATTTGATATGACCAGCCCTGGGAAGGGAATGACTTGGGTCAGTCCAGTTCTCAAGGAGGATACAGATGTATGGAAAAGTGGGACACTGACCTGGGGCCAGTGAGGATGAGCTCAAGTGGAAAATCCATTTCTCGCCCTCTCTAACATTTGGTTCCTTGGAGAGCATCAACAGCCAGTGAGATTCAGCTGCACAGAAGGAGTTTGGAGGGTCTAAGGTGCCCCTTGGCAGCACCCCAAGTACCTATGATGCTGGCCAAACCCTTGGGCCTAAGTGTTACTATCACGTGGCCTAGAAGGTAGAGGTTGGGCACAGGGCTGATCATCATTACAGCAGTTATTGGGGTGGGAAGACCATCAGCTTGGGAGGTGACAAAACTGACTTTGGTCCCAGCAATGCCTCTAATCGGCTGTGTGACCTCAGGTAGGTTGCCTTCCCTCTCTGAGTCACAATTTGTCTGAAAACAGGGGTATTGGACTAGATTCTCTCTTATCTTCAATGTCTCATGCCCACACATTCCTTGGAGTATGACCCCATGTAGGAAGAGTGGGGTGCAGCAGACTCAATTCCCAGTAATCTCTCTTCCCAACTGTGGAAACTTGGGACTTGGCACTTGGACCTGAGTACCCTCTCTGAGCTTCAGTGTCCCCAACTGTGAAATGGGGGCAATATCTAACTCATAAGGTTGAGGTAAGGATGAAAAACAAATTAATACGTAGAAAATGCTGGGAAGAGTGCCTGACACAGAATTTGCTTTCAGAAAAAGTTGCAAGGCATCTGCTCTTCAAAGGAAAGAAGATAATTCAAGAAAAGCAACAAGCAGCTCTTGGACATTCAACGTATAGCATTTCTGCATCTTTCGCCCTGCACAGCACTGGGCCTAATAATCACTGTACGTAGTAGGCATTTCCCAAAAGTTTGTTGACTGGATGGACAGAAGCATCATTTATTCTTCCAGTTTAATAGGGTACACCCGGAACAGGCTTGTTGCTTTTCTCATGAGATGCAGATGTCATGTCAAACAGAGAAGTCTGAGAGATGCCCAAACCACCCAGGCAGAAATATTTTCTCTGGTGCAGAAAAGGCTGGAACTGCCCCACTTTAAGCCCACTATTGTTCTTAAAAAAAAAAAAAAAAAGCAAGCAAGAAACAGCCCATGCAGCACCCCAGTGCTTTGGAGAATCAATTGAGGGTGGAGCCTTGGCTGGTGAAACTCAGGCCCCGTTGTCTAGAGGAGAGCAGGCTGGTGGCAAGTGACCTGGGGCCTTTCTTGTTTCCTCCTCTGTTAAAAGAGGGGTGGGTGATCTCTCCCGTCTCTGACTCTGCCCTAACTGTTCGTAGTACCAAAAGAGTAAGAGCGAGTCCAATTTGGAGCTCAGGCCAAGTGGCAATTTTAGCTACAGTGTTATAGTCAAAGAATGAATTTGTTAGAGACAAATGACTCCTGTATACTCAGATTCTCAGGGGGCCCCTGTCAACGGAGTTCCTTGGAAGTAACGCCATCTAGTCCTTTTCGAATGTTTGTCTTTGGACTTGTCGCTCTTGGCCAGCCATCCCTCAATCCACTCCATGCGGCGGTCAGCATCTCCTGTACAGATGAGAACGTCAGGTGAAGCAGACATGGGCTTGAATCCTGATCCTGGGCAAGTGAGGTTATCGCTCTGAACCTCAGGGGGAAAATAGTACCTACTTCATGAAATAATTATAACGACTTTATGAAATGTCATGTGTGAAATTAGGTACAGTTGCACAGTGTCTGGCACATAGTAATGCTTAATGAATATTAGCTATAGTAGCCATTTAATAAATCTTACCAGATTTTATCAATCCAAGGAAAACTATCAAAAGGAGGGGTGGTGAGGGGATGGGAGGTGGAGGAAGGAGTACTCCACAGTGTAGAAGCTCCTCCTATCCCAGGTCTTTGGACAGTCCCTGGGGAGAAAGGATGAGGCCACCTGCTGTCAGCTGAGCTCAAAGTCAAAGAACAGAAGTGCCTGTAACTGGCCCTCTGAACATCTCTGACATGTGAGAACATTTGACAATAAATGTAGAGACATGGAGGTTATACAAAATGATTAATTCACTAATGCAAACAATTATTTTGAAAATGACTAGTTGGATTCTATTAAGCAACAGATTATTAACCATCTCATTTCAGAGTAAGTGGTATCTGCTTCAACAAAAATTGAGAGGCTGGAAAACAGGAGGGGAGGGAGGAAGACTTGGGGAATACGGACACGCACTTCCTTTTCTGTGAAGCAGGCATGTTGAGATGCAGTTCTGGGA
This sequence comes from Pteropus alecto, assembly GCF_000325575.1. Taxonomy (NCBI): domain Eukaryota; kingdom Metazoa; phylum Chordata; class Mammalia; order Chiroptera; family Pteropodidae; genus Pteropus; species Pteropus alecto. Next base: position 1,958,215 of record NW_006434832.1, read on the forward strand.
GGTGGCTCCATGTACACAGAACCTCGACTCAAACGCATTAGCCAAACGCGCTCTTTGGCAACTGTCCACCCAGCAACCATGAAATTGTTTCTGGGACAAATGAAGATATTCGTAAGTGCTCTTTCTGCCTTATAAACACAGACAATTTCATGATCCCTCCCTGGCCCTGCTGGGCCCCAGGGAACATTCCCAGCGAGCAGCCCCAGCAGAGTGCTCAGAGGTAAGTTTCGTGGAGTGCTCACCTGCCCCCCTCCACCTGTCAATCGGTCCCAACCTCCAGTCAATCTGGCTATAAGCCAGGGCGCCTAGGTCAGAGCCTGGGGACAGAAACTGGCCAGACTGGTCCAGCTGCTTCCAAGGCTGCAGAATGAGCGGGGTGGGGGTTGTTTTAGGCTGACCAACTACAATTTGGAGTCTACCCACTGTGAGACACAGTAGGACACAGTCAACTTTTAAGCTCTGGGCAGGCAGAGCCTTGGGGAGTTTGGGACAAGGAATTACTCTGTAACCCCAGCAGGTGCCTGAAGCCAAAGAGCTGGAAGGCAGCCCGCCTGGGGTGAGAAATGGCTGTGACATTCCCATTTATGGCAGGGATTTCTCCTTCCTTTGATCCATGTTTCCCCAGCCTCTTTCACAGGGTGGTTTCCAGAGGTACCAGCTGTCCCCAGAGGGGACAGAGCTTGGTGGGGAGAGTGGGAGAGGCCCCAAGATGAGGGGCTGGACTATGCAGGCTGGAGAGGAAACCTGGATCAGGAGGGGAAGGGCCGAAGGGCAGCCCCGGGCTGCCTAAGGTGCAATCCTCACAGGTCCAGGCCCCCTGCTCTGCCCACCCCGCCCCCCCTCCCCACCTCATTGTCAGAATCGAAGGCCCAGCTGGGTGCCCGTGGGCTTGCTCAGGGTGGACACTTATTATTATATGAGATGTGGGCATGCAGACAGACAGACAGATACACAGCAGCAGACAGAGAAAGAGAAAATAAAAATGATGCGTAGATGGAGACCACTGTCTCGAGTTGGCATGAGAGAGAGATGAGGACAGAAGTTTCTGGAGGGAGGAGGAAAGAGGAGGGAGGGAGGCAGAGAAATAGTGTAAGGGAGAAAGAAGTGATAGCAAGAAAAAAATGACCTGCGTGTCTTTTTGATCATTCTTGCTTTGAACTTTCTCCCTAACACCCAATAGAAAGGGTGCCCCTGGTTCTGAAGCCAGAGATGGCATTTCCTGGAAATCTCTCTTGGTTTCTTACAAGCATCACCGGCCCATCCCTAACCTGCTGTTTGGAGCCTTCCCTGCTGTCAGAAGAGCCCTGGAGATCAGCGAAGCCCGAAGCTCGAAGCTCGAGATGGGCTGTGTGGGCTGCTGATGCTTGTCTGTAGGAAGGAGCTCCCGCCATCCCACACCCTCTGGCCGCTCCCAGGGCTGGGCGCCCCTACCAAGTTCAGAAGGACCAGAGCCTATTGCCTTTGTGGTCCTAACTGTCCCCCAGTGTGCGGTCTGTCTGTCTCTTTCTTTCTTACACATATACACACACCCTCCCTTGTCCTGTAAGCACAGTCAAACCAGGGAGGCAGGTTTGCTGCACCCCGCAGCTCACAGCCAGGCTGGAGGACTGACTCCCAGAGAAGGAGATGGGCACCCAAGGGCCATGGGGTCAGCAGTGGGAGTGGATACAGGTGGGACAGCCTCCATGGCCACTCCCTTGGCCACATGTGTCCAGCTGGGAGGCCGAGCGGCTGGTCTTTGGAGAGACACCTGTGTTCTGGGCTTGGTCTGAGCCTCTGCTGTTCCCGGCTCCTCCTGCCTTTTCTCTCCACTTGGCCCAGCTTCTCTCAGCCAGACACGCCGCTCACTGAGCTGCCTCTGCACAGGGCCCACACGCGTGACCCCTCCGAGCCCTCCTGCCCCACTCTAGAGGTGAAAGAACCAGACACTCCCCGAACCTCCCGATCCTCACCTGCCCTCTGCCTTTGACCGTGCTGTTCCTCCTTTGGTGGCTTCTGCCACCCAGTCTCACTGTACCATCCTGTCTGTCGTGTCCACCAATCTTCCCGAACCATTCCTACCCCTTCTTCCAGGAAGCCCTCTGGTTTAAGTCCATCTCTCGCTGGTGGTTCCTTTGCTTTCATGGCATGTCCTCCCCCGCATGCGAGCCTCCAGCTCTTTGGTGCGTCCCCCCACAAGACCCTCAAAACATTTACTAATCAGACCCCACGTGGACCCCTGGTCGCTCACATCTAACTCGAGCCCTTGTTCCCACCGTAGATTCTGAGCTCTGCCTGGGCCAGGAGGATTTCCTTTAAAACAAAAACAAAAGATTGTGTCCCCAGCACCCACTTCAGTACTCCACGCACATGAGTGCACAATAGATGATGAACTCGAAGGAGGGCATCCCCCTCTTCCTGCTCCCTGCCGAACATCTGTCTGTGCGTGTAGAGGTGCTATGGTGACAGGAGACACGGAAATGACAGGTTCCTCTGCCTCGGCATGTGGATTTATGATTCAAGGGCTTATCCAGTGCTATGATGTCTGCGCTGCTGAGTAACATTGCAATTCCAGTGCTTCCCCATGTTCCCCAGCCTCCCCGCATCTGGGAGCATTTGTACATGTGTAAAACTGAGGGCAGCATTTTGCTTCATGAGGGGTTCGGGGGACAGGGCGGAGGGGCTGGTGGGAGATGTAGCCAGAGGGAGGTTTGGAGCTGGGCTGAGGACAAAGTGCAAGAACCTTTTCAGAACCTGGGGTCTTCAGAGAGCAGGTCCAGGGCACATTGGTCCCCAAGCAGGGGCTGGAATGGGGGGTTGGTTGCAGCCTGGGGTTCCCACTGCTACCCTAATTCTGCTGGTTACGAGGCAGGAGTAGTCAGGCAAGGCAAAGTGGGCAGTGGACACCAGGGGAAGGGAATGAGCCCATTCCTGGCTGCCTCCATGGGATCTTGTCTCAATCCATACCCCAACCCTCCAGCCTCTGATGTCTTTCTCTCCAGATTGCTGGCCTCAGTGGTCTTACCCTGAATGCTGCTGCCAGGCTGTAAAAGGCAGGACCCACGTAGCGATGGTGGGCCATGGAAGGATGAGGGTGGGGTGGGGGCAATGCGCCCCTGACGTGTAGAGCACTACTGAGTAAGGAGCACTGTCTCTAAAACTGAGAAGGCAGGATGCTTGGGGTATGAGCTGGCTCTGCCACTTCCTGGCTGGGTGACCTTGGGCAAGTCATATAACCTCTTTGGGTTTGGTCCTCCTCTAGACCACAATGGAGAATAGAGGAGGAAATGCCTGTATGGGGAAGGGCCTATCACTATGCAAGCTCGGCGAGTGGGACCTGCTGCTTTTCACTGGCGAGGTCTCCCTCCCAGACTTCACGGCCCCCTCCTTAACTCCTTCCTTTGGTACCGAGCTCACCCATCACTCAAGAGCCTCTTCCTCCGTGGGGCCTTCCCTGATGAGCCAATCAACAAGCTCTCTTCTCCAGCTAAAGCAGGACCCCTCACATCAGCTGTGGGGAAGGACCACATGGAACCTTCCAATACGTGGCAGACTGACATGTGGCCCTATTTCACATGATGACTGTGCAGCCTGGGCCACGCGACTCAGCTGGAGAGTTGGACAACATCTGCCTTGGTCTAGACCCTGTTCAAGGAGGTGAATCTATAAACAGTGTGCATGGATGTCACCGCAAGGGCAAAGTCATATCAAAGTTTCCAAACGCTTACTCTTAGTAACAGTTTGCAGCTTGCGCCTGTCCTGACAACCCTTTGAGTAGCGTTGGTCTAAAGCCCTCCCTTGGAGCCAGAATTCATGGGCCAGATCACTGGTTCACTTTTCCCAGACTGAAGCCAGGAGGTGGGTGAATGGCTGGTCTAAGGCCACACAGGGCTTTGCTAGACAGAGGTCCACGGCCTCTTCCTGGCTTGAAGGCCCCTCTCTCTTGTTCTCCCATTCTTTCTGGGATTTCCCTTCCCTCACCATCTTCCTTCCCCCTTCCCAGCTTCCATGATGGGCAGATGGGCAAGCGTTTTCACAGCTGGGAGGGAGCTGCAAAACCCTCCAGCTCAGGGTTTCCCAATCTCCACGCTATTGATGTTTGAGGCTGAGTAATTCTTTGCTGTAGGGTTGTCTTGTGCTTTTGAGGATGTGGAACAGCGTCCCTGGCCTCTAGCCACGAAATGGCAGTAGCATCCCCCAGCTGTGGCAACCAAAAATGTCTCCAGACATTGCCACATACGCCTTGGGGGTCAAAATTGCTCTTGGTTGCAAACCATTGGCCTAGTTCAGTTACCCTCAATTCTGGTGACACTTCAGAATCAGCTGGAGAGAATTAAAAAACAGAGCCCTGAGATTCCCCTTGGGCTGAACCCGAATCTCTGGGGTAAAGCCTGAGAAACATAATTTTCTATCTCCCAGGTGCTAAGAGCTGTCTGGAAACATCTGATTTCATCTAATTTGCTTCTTTTACAGGCAAGAAACAGAGCCATCCCTGTCTTAAGGACAATTAAATGGTTATTCCTAATTTGTGTCCTAAGGCCCCTTGCTCAGTGGGGTTTGGCGGTCCAGCAGCTCCCTTTAAGACAATCCCTCATGACCTTGGAAGGCAGTCACTTTTCCAGGAAGAGCAGCCTCGAAAACTTTAGCCGTTTTCTAATAGAATCTAATTTCCAGCCATGAGATGATTTCCTTCTGCCTTCTGAGCCCCCTTCGCATCCCTTCCGAAATGCAGCTTCTTAGAGGACATCCCGTTTCCGCCCACGCCCAAATCCCCCTCACTTGACACTCATCGCAGCGAGCTGAGGGGAGAGCCCCGCTGATCGTGGCACCTGCCTCGCTGGTGCCATCGCCGACATCCCAGCTCTGTTTCCCAGAGGAGCAGATGCCTCTCCCGCCCCCTCGGGGACGATTCTCCAGTGTCTGAGACTTACTCCCAGCTCCCGGCTGAGCAGCTCCCGGGGACAAGGGGCTGAGAGAACCAAACTCAACTCTTCCTGAGTCCCCCACTGTCAGCTCTTGGGGAGCCAGGCTGCGGCCCAGGGCTAGAGATCAAGAGGCAAAGAAACCTGTACCTCTTCTTTTGGAGGCTCCATGCTGGGGGTAGGAATAAGAAGGGAGGCAACAGGCTGTCCTGCCTGGGACACGATCCCAGGATTGGAACATCTGTACAGTAGAAAGATAGTACGGGCTTCAATTTCTTGAGGTTGAAAAGATTAAATGAGAAAAATCCTAGCGTCGGACACAGTGGCAAGTCTTCCTTAAAAGCTGGAATTTAGAGAAAGAAAGGAAGGAGGGAGAGAGGGAAGAAAAGAAAAGAAAAAGGGGAAAATGGAGGTTAGGGAAGACTGAGAGAGGTGGAGAGATTAAGACCAGGAGAGAGATGAAGGTAGGTAGGTAGGAGGCCAGGAAAGCCCGAGATATGAGGAAATACGAATGAGAGAATCGTACTGAGCGGGGGAGAATGAATTTGTGAGAAGCTGGACGGGGATGGGAGGTCAGCAGGCCTCCAGGGCAGTGCCCCCCGCCCCCCTCCCCCGTGCCCAGCAAGTCTGCATCATGGACTGTAATGCATAGTCCAGTTTTGCCAGTGGCCACTGGCTCCTGGGAACAGAGTGGTGGTGGAAAGTGGGCGTGTGTGCCCTGGGTAGGCAGGGGACCAGTCACGGAGTGCTTCCGGGGAGAAAGGCCAAGTTAGGAAGGATGCAACTTGCACATATTAGTAATCATTACCTTTTAACTGCACCGTATTGTTGAATCTCTCCAAAAGCTTTAAGGTGTAAATGCTTCTTCCCTATTAGCCCCATTTACAGATGGGGAAACTGAGGCTCGGTGATGTGAAGTGATTTGCCCAAAGTCACACAGGACGGAAGGGGCAGATGAGAAAACTCCAGTGTAGGTCTCTCTGGCCCCAAAGTTATGGGTCTGAATTTCTACCCTCCTTTAAGTTCTGGAGTCAGAGGGAACACACTGCCCTCCTTGTTTTACAGAAGCAAGGAAGGGGGACAGGGCAGTGACCTGTCCTTGGTCACAGAACAAGTTTTTCAGAGTCAGAGCAGGATCTCAGCTCTGCACTCGCCACTCCCAAACCCTTTTTCCTTCAGCACATCCTCCTGGGGTCCGAGGTGGGAATCCACATGGGAAGGAAGCTCACCTACTTTTGGGGAAAGCATGGGCTCTTTATCTTGAGGTGAGGACAGGTTCGGGCTGTTGTAGAGAGAGGCTGAGGGGAAAGGAGCAGGTGGGGCAGGTTGGGGGAAAGAAGGTACTCAGGGGGCGATCGTCCTGGGTGATCAAGAGGCCAAAGAAAGGGCATCTGCATCGCTGTCCTTTGTCCCCAGTCTAGTTTTACCCTGGCTAGGAAAAGGCACCTCTGTGCAGGGCAGAAACTACACAACTGCCTTCGTAGCTACAGATACATCCCCTGTAGGCACAGATAGGTTTCTGAGAACTGATCACCCCGATGTTTTATCTCTGTGAATCAGATCCTGGTTTTTAAATGCAAGAGGGGAGCCAGCTTTTTAAAGAAATCTTGATTTATGACCCCTCCTCTTTTTCATATTTAAATTTTCTTCTCTTGACTTTGCTTAAAACAGGCTACACCTTGCAAATCACGTATTTAATAAGCGGTTAATATCCAAAAATATATAAGGAATTCATACAATTCAATAGCAAAACAGCTTCCAAATAATTCAATAAAAAATGGACAAAGGACCTAAATAAACATTTTTCCAAAGAAGATATTCAAATGGCCAACAGGTGCATGAAAAGATGCTCAACATCACTAGTCATTTGGGAAATGCAAATAAAAACCACAATGAGATATCACCTGTTAGAATGGCTATTATCAAAAATGCAAGAGATAACAAATGCTGGCAAGGATGTAGAGAAAAGGGAAGCTCATGCACTGTTAGTAAGACGATAACTTGGTGCAGCCACTGTGGAAGACAGTACAGAGGTTCCTCAAAAAATTAATAATAAAATTACTATAGGAGCCAGCAATTCTACTCTGGGTATATATCTGAAGGAAACAAAATTACTATATTGAAGAGATACCTGCACTCCCATGTTCATTGCAGCATTGTTTACAATAACCAAGACGTGGAAATAAGTGTCCATGGATGGATGAATAGATAAAGAAAATGTGGCATATATACAATGGAGTATTATTCAGCCATAAAAAAAAGGAAATCGTGCCATTTGTAACAACATGAATGGACTTCGAGGGCATTATGCTAAGTGAAATAAGTCAGACAGAGAAAGATAAGTCCTGTATGATGATCTCTTATATATGTAATTTTTTTAAAAATGGAACTTGTAGAAACAGAACAGATTGGTGGTTGCAGGAGCAGAGAGGGGACAGGTGGGACAGGATGAAGGTGGTTAAAAGGTGTAAACTTCCAGTTACAGGATGAATAAGATGGGAGATATAATATACAGTGTGATGATTATAGTGAACGACACCGTATCGCATTTCGGAAAGTTGCTAAGAGTGTAAACGTCACTCCTGCCGAGTAGAATCCCAGCCCAGCAAGAGGCTTGGTAAGATCAGACATCTAATGATCCGAAAAACAAAAGACGAAAAAAAAAAACCAAAACAGCTTTCCTTTTAAGCTGAAAAATCCCTTCCCATGGGAAAGCTTCGGAGAAGGCTTTGGAGAAGCCTTCGGAGAAGGAGAGGGAGAGGGCCTGGGTCCTCCTGCCTGCCGCCCCTCCCCTCCTGTGAGGGAGAGGGCCTGGGTCCTCCTGCCGCCCCTCCCCTCCGGCGGGAGGCCTGCTGTGGTCCAACCTTTATGTAACCGAGAAAGATTCTGGGAGCCAGAGCCACCAAGTTGGGATAACGACCACACGGACACTTGTAGGGGACTTTAAATTTCGGAAAGCATCTTGCCCCTCCTTTCCCCCCAGGTGGCCCACATCACTGCGATGCAGGTAAGAAAGACCTCATTGGCCGGAGGAGCCAGCTGACTTCCCCCAGAATCACACAGTCAGTAGTGGCAGGACTGGGCTAAAAACTCAGCAGGAGGGGGAGGCATTTTGCTGAAGGACCACTCAGGAAGGATGCAGCCGTGGCTCTGACAGAGGGCCAGCTCGCCCTCAGCCCTATGAGAGGTTTTTGTGGGGCCTCTGGGGGCTCTCCTAAACTGAGCATCAGAGGTACTTGTGAAGGGGAGGAAGGCAGGCCCCTTCTCTCAGCTCTTCGTGAACCTTTCTGTGGTGGGGGCGGCCCCTGGTGCCTCCAGGCCACCCCTCTTCTCCCGTCAGTGGCCTCCCTGAAAGGTTAATTACCAAATCGTCCCATCAAAGGAGACTGCACTTTTGTGCCTTAAAGACCAAACTGAGCTTCAGCAACATAGTTATTTATGGTCTCTAATGAGCATTTTCTGGGTGTGATTAACCTTTATGCCAAAGTCACACTGGGGTTTGGGATGGCAGCTTCAATTCCAGCCATGCTCTGAGCTGGCTTGGGGGGAGGGGTGACATGGGCAGTAGCTGGAGCAGGCAGCTGAGAGACGCCCACCCCGCGTGGGCTCCCACACCCATCCCTCTCCTCCGTCCATCCCTTCTCCCCATGACCTGCCCTGATCTGCTTCCCCCAGAGCAGTGCCCCTTCGTGTCAGGCACCCACCCGGTCCTTGGACCGTCATTTTTATGTGACGTTGTCATTGAGCTGAAGCACACCCTCGGTCTTCTTAGGTTTAACGGTCAAGGTCTGGCTCTTTGGCGAGTGGCGAGATTCGTAGCCGAGGCTCAGGTTCATCTTGGAACTGGGTGCTGCCCGGCTGGCGTACAGAAGGAAGGCATCGACTAGTGAGTGAGCCTAGTGTTCCGCCCGTGTCGGGTCCTCGATGCCATTTTGGATTCCTCTACCAGCTGTCGGAAAATGATAATCCTCACAAAGTCCTGAAAACTCGGTTTGTCAAAAATGGTTCCGAAAGGAGAGCCAGGAGCTAGGGCTGATGGCGGAGGCGAGGAGCAGACAGGGGCTCGAGAAAGTGGCCGTTCCTAGGCCTTTAAAAGCACTTTGAGTTTGCTTTAAGAGAGGAGGTCACGTCTGGTTTCATGAGGCCCAGGCCTCTGATGTGACCCCATATTTTGGGGGTAGGGGCTAGACCTCCCTGAGAAAGTGAAGGACACTGTGTACCCTCCCCAGGGCAACAGCTGTCATCACACGCAACTTCTGCATTTAATTGCAGGGTTTCATGCCCCCTCACTGTGTGTGTGTGTGGACCCCAGATTATGAACTCCCAGCTTTAGAAGGAAACAAACAACATCCTGGAAACTTTGGGGCCTGTTCTCACAGTGCAATAATTCTCTGTTGACCGAGATGGAAAACTGGTGAATGGTGAAGAGGAGATCAACATATGGTGGGAGGAAATACTCAGGAAAACCCCGGCCTTTTTAGAGAACCGTGATTCAGGAATAAGCCGGAAGCCTTTACAGACCCTTCTGCAGAGCAAGAGATGGCACAAGACAGATTTTGTATAGAGCTGACCTTTCCTGAGAAGAAAGATTGGTTCAGGAATATTAAGGAGTCTTTTTCTCTGCATAATGCAAAGCCAGACCTCTCTTGGTAGAAAACGACTTTGTGAACCATCACATCCAAGAAGGAGACTTAAGGGTCAGGGTAATAGGCAGTGAGCCAAGAACAGGCTAGCCCTTCGCCCCATGGCATCCGGTTTGGTTCCATGGGGAATCTGGATTTGCTCTGCTCTTCTGTGAACCCCAGCACATTAAGATGCGAGGCTAAGACATTCTGGCTGGCGTGTTTGCCATCTAATTAGAACCCCGAGGTGTAAGGACTTCATACTGAGGCTATTGCATGCATCTGGGAATAGTCCAGGGTCTCTGTCTGCGAGTGTCATGAGCACCAGGATCTAGTGATGAACAGAGGGGACATGGCACATTGACGGGGTGACTGAGTTGTTTTGCTTTGGAGGGTTGGCGAGGGTGCTGTCAGGAGGAGGGGCCATGGAACTGGTTTTTGAGGACTGCCGAGTTCATCAGATGAGGGGTCAGGCAGGATGAGGAGGGGCAAAGAACTTCAAGGGCACAGGTGCGCAGACACTAGCAGGAACAGGTGTGCTGGGCACGGGATACGTACTACAACAGGAACAGAACGAGATAGGCCTTCAAGAGGGATCTGAGGCCTGAAGCACAGCTTCAAGATCAGAAGGATAATGGTGGGGTGTCAGGCAACGGGGCTGATATTTTGGAATAGGGTGTTTCCAGTTTCTTTAATTTGCCTGTGGCTGAGCTGGCTCTTGGAGCCCCACTTCAATTCTGTGTGTGCACGTACATGTGCACTGGGAGATGGCAGAGGCAGGGCGGGGTGACAAATTAGGGGCAGGGATTCTTAGTCCCCTTCTAAAAGGAATCTCTGGCTATTCAAACTGAGCAGCTCCTCCATGGGGACAGTGCAGAGCTGGGTCTCTGCCAACCATGCCAAACTGAGCAGTGCAGGTTTGTCCTCAAGGACACTGATCTCGGCTTAACTAGCAAGAGGCATTGGCTGGCCTGATGGCTTCTACCTCTCTCCACTTCTGCATTTTCATTTGGAAAATGAGAAATGAGGGTAAAGATATTTCACCATCTCTTTGGGGACTTTGGAGTTTAATCACTGATTAATAAAGTGTTAGAAGTTCCTCAGGGCCAGAGAGTTGAATGGGTTTGTTCTAATTACTCCCGAGTCCCAGGAAGGAGTTAGCTAACTCCAGCACCGTCTGCTGAGTGTTCTGAGTGCTGGACGCAGGATGGGAGGGCAGAGCTGAGGGCATGCTTGGGAGCTTGGCCCAGTAAGAGCAGAGAGACCCCCCTATGATGTGACAGAGGGAGGGTGCCAGTGAGTGAATAAACAAGCCCACTATGGGACTCAGGTGGAGTCATCGAGGGGACAATGTGTGTGAATCATCAGGGTTAAGGGGGGCTTCCTGAAGGAAGTGGGGGTGAGGCAGGCTCTGACCAAGGTGCGGGGGCACTTGATTCCACCTTGGAATATAGGATGGGAGAGAGGGGAGCAGAACCTGCTGTCGTCATCTGACAGGAGTGGGAAAATGTGGGTACCGGGGAGACGGGTGGCACTGGTGGGGTGAAGGGGGCCTGGGTGGGAGAGGACACTGGGAACTGGTGAGCATGGACAGCTTGCCTCTGGAAAAGGGCAGGTCAGTTTGCCTCTAAGGACCGAGGAAAAGTTCTGAGGTCCAGAAGGGGTGAGTGGGGAGGGCTGGGGTGGGGTGCGGAGTGTAGCTTAGGAAGAAGGCGCATGCGCAAGGCAGAGCCAGGACTAGGGTGAGGTGAGTGAGGTATTCTCCTCAAGAGCAAAATTTAAGGACGTGCCCCAAATCTTTGTAATCAAGATAAGTCACATTTTAATATTATTACTGAGTTTTCCCTTTACCTCAAGCTCCGATCTGGCCCAGCACTTTTACTGATCCTGTCTTTTTTAAAAAAAGTTTTTTATAGTTTGCTCACATGAATTTTTTTGCATTAATTTAGAGTTCGCAAAAAATATCGCGTTAAAATATGTATCTTGACTACTAAGTTTTATGGTGCCCTCCTTAAATTTTGCACCCAGAGTGCATGCCTCACTCCCCTCACCCCTATTCCTGGCCCTGTGAGTGAGGGGGACGCGCAATGGCTGTGCGCTGCTGGACACCACTCTGGCTTTAGTCTACACTAGCATCTTGCTCAGCGGGACTCAGGCGAGCCCCTACCTCATTTTCCCCCTGTGAAATGGCGACGGCAGCTTCCAGATCTATGTGTCTGTCTCTGAGGTTCTGCAGCGAATTGGGCAGACTGTGTGGAAATGAGATGGGCCTGAGACAGCCCGGCCAGGGGGGCCAGGAGAGGGTATCAGGGAGGGCACCCCGAGGAGAAAGAGCAGAGGAGCAGGGGTGGCGATGTGGAGAGCCACCTCCTGTGTGGTTCATCATCCCAGGAGCCAGGTCAGGTGGGCATAGCTCTGCTGCGCATTGGGTGGCTTTGTCCTGAGAACTGAGGGTGGGGCTGGTTATAATGCCCCCCCCACACACACACACACGAGCTTCTTATCCTCTCGAAAAGTAAATCCCAGGGGAAACAACCACTTCTCCTCAAACCGATGACTAAATAAAAATCACCAAGTTCGAATCCATCAACATGACTTACCAAGTGCCTATGGTAGACCCGAAACGTGAGGTAATTCATTTACGTATTCAGCAAATTTGAGTGCGATGAACAAAACAAAATTTGTGCCCTCATGGAGCATGCTATGCTACTCCCGAAGGACTTTCTTCATACAGGGCATCGTGAACGCCTGGGAGCGGGGCTGTTATACCTGGGTTTACAGGAGAGGAAACTGAGGCATAGAGAGGTCAAGTGACCCGCCACAGTGAAACTGGGGCTGGACACCAGGTCTCTTTTGACTGTAAATCCATAAAGAAGGTGCTGACCTCAAGGGAGGGGACACAATGATTGTGCGGGGGCGTTAGCCGAAAAAGGGGCAGCCCTCTAGGTGTGAGTCCCACGCCAGTCTCCTCCCAAGTGGACTGAAATTCTGGAATCAGTGCCACGGAGGCCGTGGGAAAGATAAGAGGTAAGGGCTCTCCCCAGAATCTCTCCAGACACACTTATCCCTTCAGCTCTCTGGGCCCCAGTTTCTCTCTCTGCAAGAAAGGACAACCACACCAGCCCCAGGGAGAGTTCAGTGCTATCGCGGATGTAAAAAGGCTTCATAAATGGTGAGGCACAATTTGTGCGGACTGGTAATGAGCTGGGTTGGGCCGAGGGCCCCGGAAGCTGCCGACTGAATGAGAGGCCAGGGGAGCCCGTGGCTGCTGAAGGTGGGATGGAGAAGGAAGGGGGGAGGGGGAGGGGGAGGTGCTCCAATGAGGATCTGTGAGCCTGTGGTGCTCAGGGTGTTGGGACACAATTGGGCCATGCTTGAGATCCCATGGGGATGGATGCGGCTTCCTTAGACAGACTGTCTACTTGGGGGCCTAACTTCTCTCTGGAGACTCCCAGCCCTTAGGGAGAAAATTCACCTCTGTCCTGGGAACCTGGGCCCCTGCTCTTACCAGCCTCCCTCCCAGCCTCTCCAAGAACAGGGCCGTTCCAGACCTTCGAGGCAGAGAGGATGTGGGGACAGGAGGGCAAGGTGGCATAGTCTAACCGTGTCCTTTGCTGCCCTGTGCCCACAGGCCCTTCTCCTCCTGGGGCTCAGCCCCATCTCTGCCTCCTTCCAGGACCAGCACTGCGAGAGCCTGTCCCTGGCCAGCAACGTCTCTGGTGAGTACCTCCGCCCCACCTCTGCAAGAGTCCAGGCCACCACAGCCCTACCACCTGCCCCTGCCCGGGTCTCCTGGGTCCTGCACACAGAGCCATGTCCTCAGGCAGGAGCAGCAGAGAGGTTTCCTCTCTAGAGTCCAAGCAATTCCTCATCTCTCCACGGAGGGAGCGATGTGCTGAGGAGGATCCTGAAATTGTGGTGGGAAAGAGAGCTGTGATGAGGCGACAGCATCTGCGTGGGCACAGGAGGGGCATGTGGCACATGGGCTGAGTAGTTATCTTCCCTGCTTTGGGGTGGACAACAGGGGAAGCCTCCCCAGCCCTTGCTGCTCTGAGAATCAACAGAGCAGAGGCGGAGCTGGGGCTCAGGCACCTATGAGGAGGGAGGCTGCCGTTTCCTGCTGTTAAAAACGCCCGAAGCATAATACTACAGGGGGCCAACTGTGAGCCAGGTGCTGCGGGAGTGTGCTGAGCTACATTAACCCAATTTTCACAGTGACCTTCTGAGATAGGTGCTTTAACCTTCATTTTACACTTAGGGAAACTGAGGCACAGAGAAAGACTAGTAAGTGCCGGAGGCGAGATTTGCGCCCAGGCAGCCTGGCTGGCGGATACACTCTTCAACGCCGTGCTCGACAACCTCCTCACTGAAAATGCGGCATAGCAGCAGATATGACTAATGCTTGTATAACTCCATTTATTTACAAAGCGTTTCTGAATAATCGTTTTATTTCATGCTTATAGGAATTTCAGAGCCTTGTGTACAGATGAGGAAACTGAGGCACAAGCGAGTTACACCGGAGAGTTAGGCCTTTGGCTCCCAACGCGGGGCCTTTTGTAACTTTGGGTGTGGTCCCTGAGCCCTCACCCTGGCCCTTTAACCAGGGTCCTGGGGATGCTGCTGCCAGCCAGGTGGGAGGGCCCCTTTACCTGAGAGTCTTAGGAAGGCTCGTTGTTCCTTCGCAATTCATTTTCCTCTTCAGTTTTCTCTTCAATTCAATACAACTCATTAATTGAGCACTTACTGAGCACGGGGTCCCATGCAAGGCACTGGGGAGCAAAGAGGGGCCTCACAGTCTGGTCCAGGAGTCAAGGCCACAGATAGATGTACCATGAGGCAGAGTGCAAGGCACACACCACTGGAAAAGTGGACCCGGTGTGCTAGCAGGGAGGCCAGGCATCGGTCTGAAGATGGGCCTGCAGGGAGAGGAGGCTTCCGTGACTCAGAGAAGCTGTCATGGTCTCTTGCCTTTACTAGGGAGGGTCTGGGGTGGGGTGGGGGGATGGGCACTGGACTTGGAGAAGGCTGACTGGGTTCCCATGCGCACAGTGATGCTCAGTCTTGCCCTGGCTGAGGGCAGGGGCGTGGGTAGCCACAGGGATAAGCATGCCCTTGACCCCCTTGAGCCTCACTTTGCCCAGCTGTAAAGTTGTGGGTGGGGGCGTGACACCTGCCTCAAAGATCCTTTATGATTAAATGCACTAAGTTTTATGTTAGTGTGCCGCACCAGTGCCACTTCTGAGTATTATTTATTATTGTTGGTAACATCTCAGGCTTTTAAAAGTGCCTACCATATAGCTGAGATGAGGGGAAGGCACTTGCCATGAATTGCTCACTACAGCGGAGGTGGCAGGAAGGTTAGATCAGGGTGGCATCAATCCAGTAAGCCTTCCTGAAGGAGGAGGTTCCAAAGTGAGTTACAGAGAGACTCTGAGCAGGCACTGGCAGAGAAGACCCAATGCTCTGAGCCAAAGCTAGGGTTGACTGAGGCCCAGCAGGTGAGCTTGGTGGAAAGAGAGGGGAGGGGTGAGGAGGGAGGAGCAGGAAGTCTGGGGAGGTATGAGGAGCCTGGAGTCTCTGGCTTCAAAGTTGGCTAAGCTAGGCCATGGGGAACTGGGACATTTTTGAGCCAGAGTCTGGAGTGCTAGCAGAGAGAGACCGGGAGGACGGAGAACTGCCCAGAGGCTGGGCCTGAGGTGAAAGGCCCTGCCGGAAGCCCCCCATGCCCTGGAGCCCAGTCAGTCTCTATTAACTTGCTCGTGCTCAGGAGGAGTGACATCCCTGAGTCCCTGCAGGTGTCGCCTGTCTTTGGAGACAATAGGCTGTGATGAACGGTGTTCATTCCCCGATGATTTGTACTCTGTGCCCCTATCCCCAGTCTGGCCCAGCCTGTCTGGTTTCATGGCATACAATCCATCTCCCTCCACAATGGCTTCTGATAACATGCTATTTGTCTTCTGATGCCAAGACCTACCCAGACCAATGGGCACTAGTAGAGACAGATGGTGAGGGTGGGGTGGAGGGACCGAGACAGATGGATGGGCGTCTAGCAGGGGCAGCTGGCACTGAGCCAGGGCCTTTGCGGGGCTTCTCACATGTCAGGAACAGGGAGAAGGTTGGTCCCCAGAGCCATCACGCGGCAGATCACAGACTTGGCAACTCATAAAATTATGTTACGAATATGATAATGCCCGAAAGTAATAGTATTGACTAATGACATCAGAGACAAATGGAATCATATTGTTGACAAGAACCCAGGGTCAACAGTTCCTATCCCTTGTCTTAAAGGTAGTGAATCATAATAATAGTGATAGCTAAAGTTTATTTAATGCTAAGTGTAGACATCATTCTAGGTGCTTTACTATCATTCAATCACCACAACCATATAGTCAGGAAGTATTTGTATCCCTGTTTTACAGAAGAGGAACCTAAGGCTCAAAGAAGTTAAATAACTTGCCCAAGCACATACGGTTACCAAGCATCGACTCCAGGATTTGAAGCAAGTGGGCCTGATTCCAGATGTTTCACCACCGCATTATGTGGCTGCCCAGAGAGCCATGGTGCTTGCGGCCCAGCATAGTCAGTCACCCTGGGGTACAGAGTTGCCCCTACAGTTTCCCATACTGGGTTTGTACACGGCCCCTAATTTTCCTCCAGACCTACTATGCGCCTGGCACTATGCTAGGTGTTGGGAATGCAAAAATGAAGAGCCCACAGGCCTACAGGACAGGAGGTCCACCCACTTGTTGTGACAAATCACACTCCCTACAAAGGTGTCTTTCTTTTCTGCCCAGCCCAAGAGGAGGCAGCTCAACCACAAGGTGGCCAAGCAAAGAACTCTCTGCCTGCCCTCTGCCACCCTCTCCATGCCAGGTGACGCAGGCAGAGCCCCTGACCATTCATCCCAGCAGCGCTTTCCTCTGAATGGGCAAGTGCGTGTATTTCAGAAGCTGCCCTTGAGCCACCTGGCTGCTCTCCCTCCAGGCGGCCTTGGCTGAGTCCCTCTCCCCAGCTTACACCAAACAGGGGGATGGGCTTCCCAGCCTTGGGGCTGCTGCCAACTGCCCACCTACTCTGGTTTATTCAGAAACCCCTGATGAGAGACCCACCATAACTGGGACAGGAGCCAGGTTCCAGTCTCCCTGTGAAGTTATCTACCACAGAAGGATCCGCTAAGCACATTTGGACCCTGAGCCTGATGGGAACGGAACTGTGGAACCTACTTTGGGAAGAAACCAGTGCCCAATCATGCATAGCATTGAATAGGCCATTTCAAAGGGTTCTTATCTGTTCATTAAAGCAGGCCCCCCATGATCCTGACTCAGCAAGGGCTTTTTCAGAGGCAGGTGGGAGCCCTCCATGCTATTTCTCCTCTTCCCTCCATTCTCAGGTGTTTGGGGCAATCGGAATGTGGGTCCCCAAGCATCTGCTCTGTGCACGTGTGGGGAAGGAGGAAGACACAGGGCCAGTTTTATGTGTTACTTTAGTCTACTTGACTCCACCCCCCTCCCCCCAAAAAAGACCCTAAAGGGATCTAGCTGCCCGATGAGTGAGGGGGTGAGCCAATGAGTGAGGGGGCAAGCCATCAAGTGACAGAAATGTCAATACCTCAGACATGCCAACCACACAGCTGCCTCGGGGCCTTTGAACTTAACATTCCCTCTGCCTGGAGCACTTTTCCCCCAGGTATGCACATGGCTCCCTCCCTCACTTCCTTTAGGTCTCTGCTTAAATGTGAGTACTTTAGAGAAGGACAATTAAAACAGCACTCCTGTCAGTCTACCTCCTTACTGTGCTTGTTCTTATTTTCATACCATTTCTCACTAGTTAACATGTCTGTCTGTCTGTCTTTTTGTTTACTATCCCCCCCCACCTCAGTGAAGGCAGGGCATTTATTTGACTTATT
This sequence comes from Pteropus alecto, assembly GCF_000325575.1. Taxonomy (NCBI): domain Eukaryota; kingdom Metazoa; phylum Chordata; class Mammalia; order Chiroptera; family Pteropodidae; genus Pteropus; species Pteropus alecto. Next base: position 1,975,644 of record NW_006434832.1, read on the forward strand.
ACTGTATCCCAAGGTCCTAGAAAATGTCAGGTGTTCAGTAAAAACTTGCTGAGTTAAGAGCAAAGTTATTAGTATTCCTCCCAGTCTATAGCTTAATTGACCAGGAGGGGCGCTGTGGGACAGGAAGCTGTGGGGAGGCGTTAGCTCTTCCTGGCTCAGGGCTGGCAAATTGGCTTGCTATTTGCAAAGCTGGCTTACTCTGGTCCAAACTGCTATCCATCCCGGATCTATGGTATACAGGTGGGAAAATAACCGCCAGGAATGCAGGAGATGCTGGATATTTGTGGTACTGGGAACTGGAGGGGACACTGGCCCAAGAATCAGAGTCCAATAGCCCTGACCTTGAGGTCCTTATAGCCCCCAAGTTGAGTGACACAGAGACTTCCCTTCCCAGGTAGGAGATCTACTCCCTCCCAGCCCCCGGAACATCTGAAATTGTTATTTTTTGTGTACTTCTTCCTCTTTCTCCTGGCTTTTTGTCTGCTTCTCCCTGTTTTAGTTTCAGCCTTTTGTCTTTTTTATTTCCTCCCTCTCCCATCTCTCCTTGCCCACTTGCCCCCCCTCCCTTCCTTGTCCTCAAAGAGTGGTTGAGTGGATTGAATGAATGGCATGAATTTCATAATGTAAAGTGCTCTTCACACCGCCTGGTATAGAGTAGTGTTCAACAAATGTTAGTTACCCCTACCCCGCAAGTCCCGTAACACCCTTCGGGAGGCCGAGTCTGCAGGATCCCCAGGGGCCCGATGTCTGCTGCGCCGCGGGCTCCAATCCCGTACCCGGGCGGCGAACTGCTGCGGAGGTGGGGCACACGGCGGGAAGCACTGAGCCTACAAGGCAGTAGGGCGGGGAAGTCCAGTGGGCAGCGCCCATTTGCCCAGAAGATCTCCGGGCTCCTTCACCCCACCCCTGTCCTTCTGCCTCCTCTCTTCCCTAGACCTCTGGGTCCCGC
>NW_006434832.1:1976617-1990323 GCF_000325575.1 Pteropus alecto
CCCTCTTTTCCCTCCCTGCATCTCCCTGCTCAGCCAGCTCCCTAAAACCACGCAGCCAAACCCCTTATTGAACTTTCTAGCTGGTATTTCCGAGTCTGAGCCCGGCCGCCGCTCCTGATTGGCCCTCGTAACTCTGACCTCGCCCTGTCTGACTCCCCCCCTCCCTCGGATCCTGCCCACTCAGCTCCAGGCCCCGCGCGGTTGCCCTGGCCTGTTATTCTGAAGGGAGGGAGAATTTCGTCTCCTGACCCTTTGCATTTGGTTTCTTGTATTCAGTTCTTGCAGCCTCTCTCTCCCTTTCTTCTCATTTCTCACACAGTCTTTCATTCTCTCCAGGATTTTCTGGGCTTTTAATGTAAAGGTCATGTCTGCGGCAGCATTCTGTCTCACCCCCTCCACGCAGCTGCGGGGTTGAGGTGGGGGAGGGAGGTAACGGGAGGGAGGGAGAGAGGCATGATGACATGGAGAAACCCAGGCTGCGGGGTCGGGTGAAACCAAATGCTGCGAGGGCCAGTTGCCCAGGCTGGGATGAGCCCTGGGCAGGCGTCAAAAGACTATCGTTTCAAAACTCACTTCTGCCTCTTAATGTCTATGTTTTTGGTTAAGCAGTTTAACTGCTTGGACCTCAGTTTCCTTATCTGTAAAACAGGAAGAGTTAGCAACCACGTTGGCTGGTGGTGTGAGACCTATAGTAGATGCTATGGAATCCTAATGCGAGCCACAGTCTCGGGGCAAAGAGCAGCCGCCCTGGCCACTCCAACCCCCAAACCCAGACCAGCTATGGGCTGCCGTAGAGCTCTGGGCATTGCCTGGTGCCTGGTTCTCCAGGCCAGGAGAGCCATCTGCTCAGCGGCAGGTCCCTGCCTTGGCTCTGGCCTAGTCCTGGCTGTGGCTGACGCCCAGTCCAGCCCTGTCCTCTGTTCATTGTGGAAGGGGCTCTGAGAAACTGTGCAAGGCTGGAAAGAAAGGGAGAAGGAAGAGAGGGAGAGCAGATGCTACACAGACTAAGAGGGTGTGAGGCAAGTTCTAGGTGCTGCCACACATGACATCACATTTAATCTTCCCAGAGTCTAGCTCAGAGCGTGTTGTGAATGAGTGAATCAATGAATGAACAGCCTACTGAAGAAGGTATAATAGTGTCATTAAATCAAATAGTATATGTAAAGCACCTGGCATGTGCCTGGCATGCAATCAGCCCTCAGTAAAAGCTGCTCCCTTCCCTACTTCCTCTTTGTCGCCTCTCCCTTTCTTGGCATGAAATGCGGTGTAATAGAAGGAACACTTGATTTAGAGTCAAAAACACTTTACTCATTGACTCATGACCTTGACCAAGTCGCTTAACTTCCCTGGGTCTCAGTTTTCTCATCTTTAAAAATGGAATAATGACATTGTAGGGTCGATGCAGATCACACAAAAGACATGAAGAGAGGCTTTGAAAAAGCAAAACAGTTTGTAATATTACTCCTCCCTCCCCATGGCCTCACGCCTCCGGCTTCTCCCCTCCTTCAGGCTCAGCACTATCAACACGACCCATGACAGATTAAAATCTCAACCTGCTTTCCTCACTCCTCTACCCCAACCATCCCTGTGATGCCGTTCACAGATGCTCTACTGTGGCATAGTGCTAGGGCTTGGCCCACCCCAGCCGCCTGGCCTGCCATCTACTTGTATCTATTAGGCTCCTGCCTAGATGTCTTTCTCTTTCGATTAAACCACTTGGCCTCAAGGCCTCTGCCCCTTGAACCCTGATCTGCACGGGCACCCTATGAATAGCTTTGATTAGAAAGAAAAAACAGCATTTGTGCAAGTGCTGCTCAGTACTGCCCCATATCCAGCAGAGAAAGGACATCACTCTAACCCGGCGCTGTCTTCTGCGAGACTGGGGACAGACTAAGTTGGGGAGGAGATGGCAGGCCGGCCTCAGCCAGGGCTTGGCAGCTGCTGATACCCAGCACTGAACAGGCTGCACCCGCATTGGTTCACGGCTTTTCCTGGCAGGAAAAGAAGGGGCAGCTTCAGGACGGTTGCCACAACTGTCCGCAGCCCAACCTTCACTCTTTGGAAAGCAAAAGCCCTCTAACCCTCCAGAGGAAGAGGAATTACTGTGGCTTCGACTCTGTCTTAACACACACACACACACACACACACACACACACACACACACACACTCTTCAAAAAGCTTTTTAATTAAGGGAAAATATTTGGAAGGGGACTTTGACATCCTCTTTCTAATTCAGCTGTTTATATCTTCTTTCGAGTCACAGGCCCCTTTGAGAATCTAATGAAAGCTATGGTCCTCTTCCCAGGTAAAATGCATGTATAGATCAATTTTTTCATTTAATTGTAGAGTCTCTATGAACCCTTAAAATTTTCAGTGATCTGAGATTAAGAATTTCTGATCAGATCCAACCATTTTATTTTATTATAAAGACACTAAGGCCCAGAGAAGGCAAGTGACTTGCCTATGGTCACACAGCAAATTAGAAGCACAGCTGCGTCTGAAGCCAGGGTCCTAGACTCCTGGTTCAGTGCCCTTTCTACTCCCGGCGATGGTGTCTCCCTCCCTTTTCTCCCTGTGGCCCCCTTCTCAGCCAGTCCTCTCCTAGGGCACAACATAGACCAGAGCACAATGCATGTTCAGTAAATGTGGTCATCAGGCCAGCTGCAAGGTAGGCCAGCTTCACTGAGCTGGTTCCTTCCTGCAGGGCCAGAGCAGATACGGTTTGGTTCCAGAGACATGAGGGGGCCTGGATCAGGAGTTGGCTGGGTCTGTTCCAAGTTGTGAAGTCTAAGATCTCCAGTCTGCACCAAGTGAGGTGCCGAGAGAAGGGTCCTTTGGCTACAGAGCAGGGAGCTGAAGCAGGTCCAGCCTTCCTCTAAATGCCGGGCAGGACCTCAGCTTTTAACACCACCTCCTGCTCTCTCTTTTCCTGTGCTCTGGAACCTCCTCTGGCTCCCTCGTGCCATAGCATCAAATTCAGATTCCTTACCCTGGTGTCTCCTTGGCATAGGACGAGCTCATCTTTGCACTGAGGTCATTTCTCCTGTTCTGTCCACAATCGGTGTGTGAGTGTGGGACAGTGGGGAGGTGGGTAGGACACGGGAGTGGGGATCTTGCTCTGCCTCACTGGCTGTCTCTGCCCCCAGGACTGCAATGCAATGCATCCGTGGACCTCATTGGTACCTGCTGGCCCCGGAGCCCTGCAGGGCAGCTTGTGGTTCGACCCTGCCCTGCCTATTTCTACGGTGTCCGCTACAACACCACAAGTAAGGGAGCATGTGGAGGGCAGACCATCTTCTGGGAGGTAGCACAGGATGGGGGAGAGCTTGAGACTTGTTGGAGGTAGAGGAAATAATAATAATAATGACAATACCGATACCTTTTGCGGGTACAGCCTCCATTTACCAAAGGCCAGCTCTGCTCTGCAGGGCACTCTGCTCATCGGGCTGATTCTCACAATATCCCTGGAAGACACTATATATAACTCTATGATGCTAATTATATAACTAAGGCCTCTGAGGCTCAGAGGTTAGGGAACTTGCCCAAGGTCACCAGCTGGTAAGAGGTGAAGCTAGACTTGCATTCAGGTCTGTCTGACACTTTCTTCTGCAGTAAACAGACTGGGTTAGTCGGCTTCAGCCTCCAACATCTCCATGAAGTAGGGCAGGACTTGTCAGAATAGCCCCAACTTTGGGATGAGAACCCTGAGTTCAGAGATCTTATGAAGCCTGCCCAGGGCCCTCCAGCCAGGAGGTAGGGGACTCAGTTCTGGATCCACAGCCAGGGGGCTTGGCCTTGCATTCAGACTCACAGGTGAGGAGGGGGTGGGGAAGGACAGACCTAGGTCTGTTCAGATACTTGATCCTCATATAAACACCTCGCTCCCCTGAGGCCCTGAGCCTCTACCTCCAGGCTTTGCAGCTCCTTGCTATGCCACCTGTCACCCTCAGAATTAATTTGCTCTCCCCTGTCAATGACTCACAGCCTCTGCTTATCAAGAGAGCAGTAGCTGTAGGCCGGTGCCATGACCTGTGCAGGGGGGGGTAGGGGCCCCAGGTGGGCCCTCAGGGTCTGGTGGGCCTGAGCTCAGAGCCCCAAGAGGGTACAGAGGGTGACCACAGATACCATATGTTTTACTCCAAGACACGCTGTGTGACCTTTAGCACAAGTTTCTCCTCTTATATCCCTCTGGCCCCTGTCTGAGGAGGGAGAAGGCTGGACGGTATGGCTTCTAAGACTTTGTCCACATCAAAACTCCCAAGTTTCTCCTGCCCCTCTCTCCTTTACCAGCTGGACTAATGGGGGTTAGGGTTAGAGGCTGCAGCCAAGCGGGGAGGGCCCTGGGTGGCGTTGGGTCGGAGTTCGAACAGCCAAACCATGCGGCTTCACACATCTGCAACCACAGCCCAGAATCCACAGAAGGAGAAAGATAGGAGGGGTGTGGGGAGGCTATTCCAGCAAGAGGAAGGGCAGAGGGACCTAAGAGGAAAGCATGGGGTGCACAGCGGGCCAGCCTCCAACTTAGGGCCCATTTTACAATTAGGAAATGGAGGCAGGGGGTTGATAATGGCCCAAGGTCACAAAGCTTAGAGGCGGAGCCAAACTGGGAATCAGAGGCCTCCTGCGGCACCACTCACAGTGCTGTGTGCCGGCAGGAAGGAGGCAGCCCTGGGGCTGGTGCATGACTGGGGGTTCCAGGAGGCGGCCCCTCTGCCCCTCAGGCACCAGGTCCCTCAATTCCACCTCCAAAGTGATTCGCATGTTTAACCCTACCTGCCCTCCATCCCCAGTGCCACTGTCCCTGTCCAAGGTACCCAATGCCTAGCCCTTGTTTCACATCTGACCTTGTCACACCCTTGCTTGGAGTCACCCTTCACAGCTCCCCATTGCCTCCACGGTCAAGTCCACACTCCTGAGTGGGGCCAGCCAGGCTTTCTGTGGCTACAGCCCCACCCACCTTTCCAGCCAGCCCTGGCCACCCACAATGAGCCCCCTCTACTCTCATCCCCGAGAGTGACTTGACATTCCCCAAAGTAAATGTTTTCAGACCTCAGTGTCTGGGCGTGTGCTACTCAATGTGCCATCCCTGCTGTTAGTGGAAGCCAGGCTCCGCTCCGTATCTGGCTGAGGAACCCTCGGCCCTCTCTGGGCCTCGGCTGCTCCACCTGCGGGATTGGTAGGAGGTATCCGTGGGGTGCTCTCCTGGCTCCCTCGCTCTTTCCTCTGTAATCCCAGGAGAGGAGCTGGGGGCGATGGTCCCTAGATGTGGGGGCAGGGATGACAGAACCCCATTCCAGTTTTCCAGTGCCAGAATGGTGAGGGGCATGCTCATGCAATCAGTAGCAAGCGAAAACCTGGAGTTGTACCTAATCATTAAAAACTAATTAATTCATTTCCTGATGAGCTGCTGCCAGGACTTCCTCTTAATGCCCTCCCTCGGGCTGTTTCTGATCTTCAAAGGAATGGGAAACATTTCCAAAAATATCCATTTTCCCGTGATTCTCCAGGACTGCTTAGCTCAGCAATCAAAGACAAGGAGGTCGTGTCCTCCTTGGCAATGACTCGTCAGGCCCCACCCCCACCCCTGTCTTCTTTCCTCCCCACCAAAACCTGTCACCTCTGGATGACCTGTTCCAGGGACTCCAGGATCCCGCCCCACATGTGGGGTGTGAAAGCGGGGCTTGAGCCAAGGGGGTGCCTCCCGTTATCTCCACCAGTACTCCCTTCAATAGGGACAAGTGACACTTTCTGAATCTTATGTAAGGTTATATAAACACAGCTCCAAGACAATAATAATAAAAATAAGAGCTCACACCACACACCAGGTAGAGCTCCAAGCACTCTGCACATGTTAACTGAAAACGATCACTCAACCATTAGGTAGGAGTTGTTAAGATCATTCCCGTCTTACAGATAAGGAAGCTGACAGGTTGTGGGACTTGCCCAAGGTCACAAGGGTAGTAAGGGGTGGTGCCAGGACTTGAACCCAGGCGCCTGGGTCATAAGTCATGCTCTTAACACTGCTTTCGTCTCCTCTCATAGGCAAGAACCCCTCCCCTGCACCACCGCCACCCTCACCTCCCATCCTTGTGCCCCTCCACCCAGATCACTGCCCCACAATCTCTTTCTTTGCAGACATTCTGGAGCAGCCTCTGATCCCAGGCACTTCCAGTCCATGGTGGAGACACTGGGTCCCCTTGTGTCTTACCTCCCTACAAAACTCCCCGAAAATTCTGTCACTAAGTCCTCAACCCTCTGGTAGCTTATCCCTCACTTAGCAATTAGAAGAGAATCAGCAGCATCTTTACCAACTCCGCCGAGATCAGGTCCACTGGCAGGGAAGCTGAGCAGAGCTTTAAAAATTCATTTAGCCTCGTTTCTCCAATGGCATGCTGCACTATGAGCAGGCTCTCGGCAGAGGGTCCGGGGAGCTGGGTTAGACAGGAGCCTCAGCCTTGCAGCCCTGGAGGCCAAGCTGTGGTTTCCTATCTCGGGGACATAGCAGCATCTCCCCCCAGTGCCCAACCCCATCATCTCCCTGTTGTCCTGATGTTTCAGTGGAGAGGTGGCTCCCAGCCTGGATGGCCTTTTGGGGATCAGCCGTTCCTCATACACATGAGGACAGAAGCTCAAGAAGCTGGCTGGCCCAAGTCACTCAGACAGCAAAACAGCACTGAGCCAGTCCTGGGGCCCTGCCTGTCTCCCATGCAATGCCAGACTCAGGGACTAGGGCTCAGGCAGCTTCCCAGCCTTCCTCCTGCCCGCTGTGACGTGAGGGTCAGCAGGAGCCATGGAGAGGCTACAGCAGGAAAGAGGCTCCAGTGGACAAGGCTAAGGACTCAATTCGTTTCTGGCCAGCGCTGCCTGGAGTCAGGGCCAGAATTAACTCAAGGAAACTTTCTCTGTGACATCCCCAGCATACTCTGCCACCTGTCATTTTCTGTCCCAAGTGACCTCCACCATGGATGTTCTTCCCACATGACCTTCCAACATAAGGTCCACTGTGGGGAAATGCCTTCACGGGGACCTCCCCCAACACTGGCCTTGTGAGCCCCACCCCACATGAAACATGGCCATGTGAGGATCCCCTCCATGGGAAACTCACCACGGATAGTCATCATATGAAACCTTGTCATTTCATTGTGCTACGTGAGCTGTCACCACATACCCTTCCAAAATATCATTCCCAGCCTTGTGAGAATTTACTCATCAGATCTCACCAATCTTTTTTGCTGCCACGTGGACCCCAAACTGGAAGATTTCTCAGAAGCACACCCACCACATAGTCTGCCATCACATAAGGGCTTGCAAGGAAACGGCCCAGTGAGCTGGTCAAGCCTGCCCATGGGACAGTCTGTGGGCATGATCATGCCAGTTTGAGTGGGCAGAACTGTGGCCCCATGGGCAGGTGTTTGGAGTCACCACTGTACCCCTATTGGAGGCCAGTGGACAGAAAGAGGCAGGAAGATGGGAGTAGTATGGAAGCCCCTCTCCCTAGCTTCCCCCAGCAATCGGGCGCTTGTGCTGGCCCAGATGGATGGATGGATGGACAGAGGAAAGAACAGACAGGTGCCTAGGTTGCTATTTGGGACAGGAACCACAGGTCACTCTGACTCTCCTTTTTTCCAGACAACGGCTACCGGGAATGTCTGACCAATGGCAGCTGGGCCGCCCGTGTGAACTACTCGGAGTGCCAAGAGATCCTCAGTGAGGAGGTGAGGCTGGCCACAAGGCTGCCCGGTTGAGGGGTGGGTCAGGTCCCCAGCCTGGGTTTGTGCCTGCTACATGGCCAGTGGCCAGTCTGGGTCAAGGACCCAGAGGCTGATGTTGAGGCAGGCCCGGGGAGATGGAGCTGATACGATGAGCTGGGTCCTCCTTCCTTCCTTCCTTCCTTCCTTCCTTCCTTCTTCCTTCTTCCTTCTTCCTTCTTCCTTCTTCCTTCTTCCTTCTTCCTTCTTCCTTCTTCCTTCTTCCTTCTTCCTTCTTCCTTCTTCCTTCCTTCCTTCCTTCCTTCCTTCCTTCCCTCCTTCCCTCCTTCCCTCCTTCCCTCCCTCCTTCCTTCCTTCCTTCCTTCCAGATCCAGCCAGGGGACCATATCAGAATCAGGGATGAGGGTGAGGGAAGCCGTGCAGTTCAGAAAAGCCCTTGGAGAGCCTTTTAAATATTTCAATGTTTTTGAGAAGATATTGCTTACACATAATACAGAATTCAAAGGTACAGATGGGAATACAGAGAAAGCCTCCCTCCCACCCCATCCCAGCTGCCGAATTCCCTCCCCAGAGACGGCCATTTTGCCACTTTCTTAAGTGTTCTTCCAGAGCTGTTCTCTGCATATGCAAGTCATTACGTACACACATCCTTTTCTGTTTTTGCCCAAACGTTGCATATTTTACACTCTGTTCAACACCTTGTCTTTTTCACATAATTATCCATCTTGGCTATTGTTCCGTATCAGTACATAAAGAACAGCTTCATTTTTTTTACATTTACATAATATCCTGTCGTGCTGATGCACCATAATTTATTTACCCAGTCTTTATTCTCTCTTTGGTGATTACCAGCAGTGCCACAATGAATAATCCTTGAAGGGTGACATTTGACAGATGCACGGGTATAGCTATCTTTCTGGTGCTGCTTCTCTGTCCCCCTTGTCCTCTCCCCTGTACCCCTTCAATGGGTGCTGAGGAAGGTTGGGGTCATGGAGCTGGAAGAACCGGTGAGCAGAAAGCCAAGGGCAGACAGGAGGATGTCCAAGCTGTCTGAGGGCCCCAGGCTTCTGGGGCGTGGAAGAGAGAGGGGCTGGTCTAGGCAGTTTGGGGAATTCCAGTGCCTAAAAGATCTAAATTGGAAGGGACCATGTACTTGTTCAAATACATGTCCCAGGGCTGCACCCAACAACCAGTGAATTAAACTCTCCAGGGAGGACCTGGGAACCTGCCCCCTGCCGGAGGCGGGTGCGGGGAGAACTTCCGATGGGGAAAAAGTGAGAAACTCTGATCTAGTACAACCCACCTCACCACAGGAAGACTGAGGCCCAGAAAGTGGGCGGGACTCACTCACGGTTACACGGCCAGAGTGAGTCAGAGCCAGGAACCTGAGGCTTTGAGTCCCCGCTCTCCTTTGCCCATTGCCAAGTACTTGGTGTGAAGTAAGGTTGTTGGTGGGAGGACAACTTTCCGCACCTAGCGGCCCACCCAGCCCTCAGTGCTTTGGGTAGCCCCTCCCCCAGGCTGCCTGGCCTCTCACATCACTGAGCCATTGGGGCTCTGCTGTCCTCTCCCAGAAGCTGCAAAGATAGGGCGAAGCTTAGCCTAAAAGAATGATCGCTCTTCAATGGTGCTGCTTTGGCAGGGTGAGTTACTTGGGAGGCAGGGCAGGAGGCTTCCTGGCATCTCAGATCACAGGCCAGGCCATGTCCACCCCGGGCTGCGGTGGGTGAGTGTGCCTCCCCAGTGACCTGACCTAAGCAAAGATAGCCCCCAGCTTGCTAAGCCCTCACACATGAGCCAATGTGGGGAGTCTTGGGGTTGGGGAAGAGGGTACCCTCTGGATTAAAGGAGGGAGGAAGGGTTCCAGATCAGAAAACATAGTTGGGCCCGAAAAGATGGACTTGGGTGGGGGTGGAGTGGGCCAGCAGAGCAATCCGCGGAGTGGGGACTCCTTACCCGGTGCACAGGAGAGCAGTGGGAAGACCGGCAATGGGACTCGTGCTCAGGAAGGCAGGTCCGTGCTGTCGGAGACTCTTAAGACCATGGGTGACACCCAGAAAGGAGTAGTAGGGACAGCACGGCTAAGGCAAGAAGTCTGCAGCCCCCCATCGCACCCACATTGTGCTCTGACCATCCGGCTGGGTCTGCGGAGCCAGAGACGGACGACGTGTCTCCAACTGGATGTATCCGCAGCTGGAAGTCAGGTCGCCAGTGTCCTACCTTAGGACAGAAAACTGCCCCCGACCCCAGAGAAGCAAATGTCTGTCCCCTTCTTGGACATCAGCAAAGCTGGGGCTACCAGCTGCTCCCAGACCCCCTCCCTGCGCCGGAGCCTCCGGAATGTCAGGGGAAGCTCATGGTTCACCCAGATCTCTCCTGCTCTAATTTAAGTACCTTCCATCTAGTTGGCTGATAGGGGACACTCAGCAGCCCCTCTCCCCACCCTCCAACACCCTTAAAAGATTCAAGGGCAGAGGCTGGCTGCTCTCAGCCTTCCCTTCTGCCTACCCCACAGGTCCTACCCTATCTGCCAGAGCAGGGGCTTCTCCCTCTCTCCACTAGTGAGTTAGGGTGAGACGGGAGCATCGGCTTCTCATCAGTCCTCTCTTTACCAGTATAGTGGGAACTGCATGGGCTTTGGAGGCAGATGGCTTGGGGTTTGGATTCTGGTTCCAACACATGTGCCATGTGACTCTGGACAGATAACTTAGCCTCACTAAGTCCCAGCTTCCTGATCTGTCTGCAAAAGGGCCCAGAGTAATACAGTCCGTACCTCCTGGTAGAGAGAGGGTGGTATCTGCCTATGTCTTGGCCTGTGGAGGGCGCTCTTTCATCTGCCACCCCTCTGCCTGTCACCTCACCTGAGGTCAAGGGAGGTTGCAGTGTATGCCTAGAAGGTGGGAGGGTCATTGATGAGGAGATCACAGGTAACATGGGTACCCCTTCCTCTGGTTACCGACTAGTTGGGGGCTGCCACCCACACAGCGTAGTTCACACCACAGCGCAGTTTACACCCCTACCTGGCTTTGCCACTCACCTCTTTCCCAGGCAGCTTCTGCCAGCCCCGTTGCCTAGCACTTTGGGTAGTCAGTTAATTTAATTAGTGAAAACGCCACCCCCTCTGCCAGCCCTCTAGCCTTTCCAGGCCCCTCCCCACTCATAGGACTCCCCATTTCCTCCCGGAGCTACCATGAAGCGGAAGAGGAGAGTCTCTCATGAACCGAGCAAGTGGTTTGTTTCTCAGCTCTGGGCCCTGGCCGAGCCCTAATTAAGCACCAGTGCCTGGGGCAGCACAGATAATAGACTGGTAGAATGGCTGCCTGGGAAATGGGACTTGAGAGGGTGCCCAGAGGCCAGGCTGGGCAGGACACCTGCCCACAGCCATCACCACCAGAAGACCAGCCCCCAGTTGGGGAGCTTGGCTCTTGCATGGCCCAGCCCTCTGGCATGGCACTGATGCTCCAGGACCACCCTGCACTGGCCCCCAACCCCCATATCAGCACCCCCCCACACACACACACACACTGTTTCCCTCCACTGCAGTGACGCCCCCACTGCCCCAGACTCTTCCCCACCTCTCAGGACACTTGCACACAGTCTGCTCCCCTCCCCCACATTCTGCTGAGCATCAAGAGCCAGGGACTCCGGGGGCATAGGATTATGGCACCGGGTTCACTGTTCGCATTCGGATTGGCTGGATCAGAGCCTTCTGAAAAGCTTCGGGCTCATCTGGACTTCTAGCTCAAATGAAGATTCCTGACTCAAAGGGCCCAGGGCGGGGCTTAAGATTCTGCGTTTCTTAAGATTTCTGCAATCTCCTAGGCGATGCCAACGTTGCTTGTAGGAGCTGGGGGCAGGGTGAGGGGGAAGCTCGGGAAACCCAGGTGGAAAGGAAGAGCCTCAGAGGGGATGTCCAAGGCTGGGGGACTTGGCAGGGACAGTGGGGACCAGGCAGGGAGAACTCATTGCGCCATCCCGAAAAGACATCAGGACAGAAAGTCTGACAGTCCTGCCATTTGGGACAAGGTGAGTCTTGCAGAGAATCTGGTTATAATTGGTTGGTCACTACTTACCGGATTTTGGTCATTAAGGGTACATTGGAGTGGCCTCTGCCCAGTGCCACACTGTGCTACCTTCCTCAGGGTACCTGCCAGTCTTAGGTCTCCAAACTAGATGGACAGAGTGCTGGTCAGGTCCCCAGGGATTGACTGTGTCCATTCAGGCACCCCAGCTCCTTCCGTAGCTAATGGTGGCTTTCACTCAGGAGATCACTGACCCTCTCTCGGGGTGTCATGAAGGTCTCTTGGAGTGCCACTGGGTGTCCCTTAGGGTGGTGCTGTTCTCTCTGGGTGTCATCGACCATCTCTCAGGATGTTGCTCACCATCTCAAAGTCTCTGGTCATCTCTTGAATGTGGTTGGCTGTCTTTCCTGGTGATACTGGTCATCTCTTGGGCTGACGCTGCTGTCTGTGCAGCAGCCTTCTAGGTCTCTGCACTGGAACCACCCCCACCCCCCACCCCAGCTGGCATGCTCTTTCTCAGATTGCATAAGGCTAATGTGGCAGCTGAGAGACAGGGCTGGGTCCCAGCCTGAGGGGTCACCCAGAGGCAGCCCCCCAGATGATCTGGTCCAATTTTCCCCTTTCAGCCTCGGTGGAGAAAACCCCTTATGAGCTTTCATCCTCCCTACAGAAGCTCAGGACGGAGAGAATGCCTCTGTTTTCAGTCCCTGCTTGTCCCCCAAGAAATGCACCATGGGGACAGGGAAAGAAGGGTTTTTATGACCAAGCAGAAATGGATTCCGCCTGCTGGCTGGGTGTTTTGGGCTGATTATGCAGCCTCTTCAGCTGGAAAGACAGGGAGAGAAGGAAAGTCTCAGAAGGCATTTGTGAGAAAGAAAAGCAGTGACATCTGTAAAGCACCTGGCGTAGTGCCCAGCATACAGTAGGTGTTTAATAAATGACTCATCCCACTGCAAACGAAGCCACCTAGACACAGCCTGCTGTGGGGGCCAGGGCAGGGGCAGCTGATGGCTGGCGCTGGTGAAGGGGCTCCCTGCACACTGGCTCACCTGGTCCACCTGTGACCAAAACTGGGGCATCGCACCATTCCTGGGCTCCCAGACGTTGTTATTACCTGGAGCCTTCGCAGCGTGGATTTGTGGAAAATTTAATAACAAGCCACCCACCTAGACACAGCCTGCTGTGGGGGCCAGGGCAGGGGCAGCTGATGGCTGGCGCTGGTGAAGGGGCTCCCTGCACACTGGCTCACCTGGTCCACCTGTGACCAAAACTGGGGCATCGCACCATTCCTGGGCTCCCAGACGTTGTTATTACCTGGAGCCTTCGCAGCGTGGATTTGTGGAAAATTTAATAAAAGGTAATTAAGTACCAGCTCCAGACAGGCTGGATGTATGCATGGAGTCTCCAGATTTGGCACCTGTGGCCAAGGGCTCAAAGACCCTCCCAATCTGTGTGCCCTTCCTTCCTCTCTCTCTCTCTCTCTCTCTCAATCTCTCTCTCTCTCCTCCTCCATCACACCTCACTGAGTCTCAACCCCATCAAGCCTGACTGCTAATGTGATTTCCTGTCATGTTCTTGAAAGCCTCTGCCAAGAAAACCAGCCCCTAGAGCAGATCTTCCTGGGCCTCTGGACCTCAGAGGTTCTGCAGTGAGGACACCCCTTCAGAAGCGGTGTGGCGGGGGCTGAGGAGAGCCCGGGGGAGAGCTTGGCTCGGGTGCCTGCTAGATATCCTACTGCAGAGGCACGTCCCGTGGGTGGGCGAGTTTGGGTCTCAGGACCCTCATCGGGAAGGTGGGTAGGGCTAGACTTGACCCCTTTGGACCATCAGCCTATGAAATGTAATAACGTTAAGTAATAACGTTGGGGACTTTGCTATAAGTCCTGGGACAGGATCACTTCAAGCGGACCCCATGGGCCAGGCATAGGACCTGTGAAGTGAGTTATAAAGTCTGAGAGGTTTATTATTATTATTA
>NW_006434832.1:1990390-1991230 GCF_000325575.1 Pteropus alecto
ATTATTTCTAATGATCCTGTGGGTGCTAATCCACAGCAACTGTCCCCACCTCGCTGACGGGCGGGCTTCAACTGCAGAGGTGGAATTTAGGGTGCTCGAGAAGACGGCTTCACCCAGGGATGGGTGGAGAAAAGAAGTCTTGGAGGGTCGGTGTCCGTAACCGCCAGGCCGGGGGGTTTGCAGACGTGTGTCATGAAAGCACACCTGTGAGCCTTGCACACGCGTTTGTGCACGCCAAAGAGGGAGCGCTGTGTGATGTGGAGAGTGCAGTTAACTGGTATTTGTCCAACAGCACAGAGCATAAGATTAAGGGACAGACAGGGAAACACCGTCTCAGATCACACCGCGCTGCTCCCGGGCAGTGTGCGACACACAGTAGGGGCTCAGGGAGTAAGTGTTGTTAGTATTGCCCACTCTGTCCTGGCCACCCACGGGGGCTGTCCTCACAGGTCCGAATAGATGCAGGGGTGCGGTTGTGTGGGAGCCTCACCTCTACCCCTTTCTCCGGCCTCAGAAGAAGAGCAAGGTGCACTACCATGTCGCTGTCATCATCAACTACCTGGGCCACTGCGTCTCCCTGGTGGCCCTCCTGGTGGCCTTTGTCCTTTTCCTGCGGCTCAGGTGAGAAGGCCCCAGCACTTCCAGGTTTGGAGCAGGACACAGAAGTCAGATGCAGGGGCTGCCGGGAAGGGAGGCCTCCCCCCTCACCTCAGCGGGAGGAAGAGACAGATACAGAGTCCAGGTCTCTTGGAACCTCTGGCAGGGTCACTTCTGTCCCCCTGCCTAGTAACTGCTGGGACGGAGGGGGAATAGCCAAAGCATCAGAGCTGAAAGCTAGAG
>NW_006434832.1:1991242-2045006 GCF_000325575.1 Pteropus alecto
TTTCTGACCCTCAACCCGGATCTACGGGGAGGGGAAGGGTGCCCACGGGAGAAGAGGCAGCCCCTGGTCCCAGTAAGCAGGCAGCCTCTGGTCCTGAAGCACTGGCTGTGGCAGGCTCTGCCTGGGACTTAGGTCTGGATGGGCCATAGGTAGGATAGAACCCTCGGGGCATCAGGAGGGCCTCTGCTGCCACCTTCTCAGAGTGACTTAGCCAGTCAGCCCCATGCTGAGCCTCAGTTTCCCCACCATACACCTGGGCTGGAGTGATGCTGGTGACCTGTCTGTCATCCTCACTCTCCTTGCTCCCTCATCCACCCTCCCTTGCTGCTCCCAGAAGCATCCGGTGCCTGAGAAACATCATCCACTGGAACCTCATCTCAGCCTTCATCCTGCGCAATGCCACGTGGTTCGTGGTCCAGTTCACTATGAGCCCTGAAGTCCACCAGAGCAACGTGGTGTGTCCTGGAGGGGCAGGCCTGGGGTCAAAGGGGTCCAGGTGGGACTGCCCTGGTGGAGAAGGGGCCGGGGCCAGGCCTCAGGGCGCATAGAACAGGAACACATCTTGGAGCGGGGGGCGGGGGGAGGGGTGTGCCCTGTTCTGCCGAGAGGAGGCCCCTGGCCCAAGGTAGGATGCTGCTGCCACCCTAACCCTGTCCCCTGCCTCACCGTCATCTCTGGTGGGGGTGGGGCGGCAGGGCTGGTGCAGGTTGGTGACAGCTGCCTACAACTACTTCCACGTGACCAACTTCTTCTGGATGTTCGGGGAGGGGTGCTACCTGCACACGGCCATCGTGCTCACCTACTCCACCGACCGGCTGCGCAAGTGGATGTTCATCTGCATTGGCTGGGGTGAGTGGGCCAGTCCCCCTGCCAGCCTGGCTGCCCCCTCCTCACCCCGACTCAGGCCAGCTGGCTGCAGGGCCGGGTTGGGGTGGTGGGGTGCACACCACAGCTCTCTGTGCCTACAGGAGGTGGTGGGAGTATCTTGAAGGAAGCACATTGGACGAGTGGGTCCGAGCTCTCCCCTGGGAACCCCTGTCTGCCTCTAGGTTCTGGGCTGCACTGGGGTCCCCCAGGCCCTGCACCCCCAGATTCCGTTGATGGGCTCTGTGATAGCCAGTCTCTCCCCCAGGTGTGCCTTTCCCCATCATCGTGGCCTGGGCCATTGGGAAACTGTACTACGACAACGAGAAGTAAGTCACCTCCTTCCCCTCACTGCCCTCAGGGCCCCTGAACCCCGAGGTCCAGGCTTTCAAGCCCAGCTGTGCCTGACACTCCCTAAGCACCTTCTGCCACATCACCTTCGCTGTTAGGGGCACAGTTTCTTCATCTACAAAGGGAGGGTGCGGGCGGCTCGAGTAATCCAAGGCTCTCTCGCAGCCCTCTGCCTGAGGAGGGGCTGGACAGGCGGCTCTCACAACAGGCAGAGCCCCGTGAGGGTTACCAGGCTGCCCAGGTTCTGAATCATGGCTCTGTCATTGAATAGCTATACAACCTTGGGCCCATTACTGCAGTGTGCCTCGGTTTACTCATCTACGAACGGGCATCCTAATAATAGTCTCTCTATCAGAGAGTGGTTGTGGGGATGACATG
Organism: Pteropus alecto; assembly: GCF_000325575.1. Lineage (NCBI taxonomy): Eukaryota > Metazoa > Chordata > Mammalia > Chiroptera > Pteropodidae > Pteropus > Pteropus alecto. The sequence goes on from NW_006434832.1 coordinate 1,992,836, forward strand.
AGTGAATACATAGTAAGCATTTAGGATAGTGTCTGGCACATAGTAAATGCTATATAAATGTTTTCTATTACTTTTAAGATTCAAAAGATTCCATGGACTTAATAGAAATTGTTCCAGACAATCTCAGAGACTCCTTCCAGCTCTGAAGTCCTGAGGTGCCTTATTCAATAGACTCAGGTGTTCCCAGCTGCCTTTGAAACCTAGACGTCTGCCGCAGTGGTTCTTAGCCTTGGAGAACATCGGAGTCCCCCAGCAAGCTCTAGGGAGGTCTGGAGAGTGGGCAGGGACGGGGACTGATGCTCAGGCTTGACCTCCATAAGCCATGTAATGTTTGATGGTTTCGATGTCGTTGGTCTGGAGTGTGTGACCTGGGCACCGGGATATTTTTTTTAACCGCCCAAGTGATTTTACCATGCGCCTAAGATTGAGAACCACTGAGAGAAAGGGGCAGAAAAGAGGACACACGCAGGGGACTGCCAGGGTCTTCTCTGCCAAAGCGTTCTCAGGAACGCCGGTCTGACCAGGGTTCCAGGCGGCCTCCATCGCAGTGACGATTCCTCCCCACTATCATAGAGAGGAAGGTGGCCACTACCACCTCACGGGGCTGGGCAAAGAGCCTGAAAAATTATGTTCATATTATGAGGGCAAGATCCTTTCTGACTCTGGCTAGCTGGCTCTCTCTACATTTGCACAGCTGGTGAGGTGGGGACCTGGGCTAGGAGGGGGTGCCAGCTGACAGACACAACTGGGGGCCTGGGTCCCAGAGCAGGAGCATCATAAACCCTGGGCGATGGTGCCTGGGCCTCCAGGTATGCAGGCGTGGGTGTGAGTACCGGGGAGGAGAGAAAGAACAGGTTTCCCAAAGCTGCCCAGTGTGTATGTGTCTGTATACATCCCGGAGGGAAACGGGTGCCTGAGCGGGAGAAGTCCCTCTGTATGACTCTGGAGCCCCACCTTGTGGCAAGATGCTGACACTGCAGCAGAAGGGAGCCAGGTGTGAGACATGGAATCGAACTTGAGACCCAAGACCAAGGACTGGAGTGGGCCTCAGACAGCTCACATTTGGTCTGCACAGTGTTTTTTAAAAACTTAAATTTGTTGCCAGTCTTTAAAAAGTCAAGAAGTTTCACATAAAAATCTCAGTTCTGGTTTATGGAAGCATCACGAGACCTAGACACTGCGGGTATGCATGCCCACACATCCTCTCTGCACAAGGACGTAGGACTTCCTGTGTGCCCGTCCCTGCCCACTCCTCAGGCCTCCCTAGAGCTTGCTGGAGGGAACTCAGGAAAATGCAATGCAAGTCTGCCTCCTGCGACAGGTGGAACCTATGAAATCTCTGCCTCGAGGTTGTTCAGGCTACAACTGAACAGATTCGGAGATTGCTAGCCATTGGGTGCTCACTTCATGACAGAGACAGGGCAAGGTACCACCAGTGGGCATGTGCCAGAGCCACCGTGGGAACCGAGGGAAGCAGTGGTGTGGTGAGCTCATGCCTGTTCCACTCAGTGGTCTTTTTCACGATGTCCTCCCCGCCACCCCGCCGGCTTTCAGCTTTACATCTCATAATAGAGGACGCTGTCCTTTCTGCAGATGGGGCACCCGAGGCACTGTGGTGGGATCAAGGGGCTTGGCCTTCTGCCAGGGTTGGAATTGAGGCACCTAGAGACTGGCTTCCGGCCAAGCACTGCCCCTCCCCCATGCCACCAGAGTAGGCGAAGATGACCCCGCCTCTTCCTCCCCTCTGTGGCCTTCTAGGTGCTGGTTTGGCAAAAGGCCTGGGGTATACACCGACTACATCTACCAGGGCCCCATGATCTTGGTCCTGCTGGTAAGAACCTGGGCAGGGGGAAAGGAGAGAGGGGCACAGTGGGGAGGGACAATCAGTGCTTACTGTGGCCCCGGAGAATCCCTCTGCCTAGAGGTGGGGGTGCAGGGCCAGGAACGTGTCAATGAAGCCAGAGGGAGAGCAGCAGGGAGGACCAAGACCAGACCTGAGATGGCTGAGTCCCCAACCTGTCCGCCCACACCGTCCCACTGTGTGCTCACATTGCAGATCAATTTCATCTTCCTCTTCAACATCGTTCGCATCCTCATGACCAAACTTCGGGCGTCCACTACATCTGAGACCATTCAATACAGGTAGCCGGTCCTGCCTCCCCCACCCTTGGGTCCCCCTCCAGGCCTGGCAGTCCCTCCCAAAGCCCCAGCTCCACCTCCCAGTCTCAGACATTTCTGGGAGCTGCCACCCCCCCACACTCCGGTACCCTCTGGGGTGGGCTGTGACTCTGGGTATCCCCACCTGCCCCCCCCACCCCAGGAAGGCTGTGAAGGCCACACTGGTGCTGCTCCCGCTCCTGGGCATCACGTACATGCTGTTCTTCGTGAACCCCGGGGAGGACGAGGTCTCCCGGGTCGTCTTCATCTACTTCAACTCCTTCCTGGAGTCCTTCCAGGTACAGCACCCGCCCCTCACTCGGCCTGGCCACCCCCACACCCCCTCGGGTGGGCGTCTCCCAGGCAGAGGCCTGGTGGGGCAGGAGGCTGGGGCAGAAAGGGGGCGGCCTGAAGGCGCGGTGGGGCCACACACCCCCAGTCCTTTGATCCGCCTCCCCCTCCACCCTAGGGTTTCTTCGTGTCTGTGTTCTACTGTTTCCTCAACAGCGAGGTAAGGGCCCCGGGCTGGGGCTCAGGATGGCGGGAGGCCTGCTGGGACCAGAGGAGGTCTGTAGCCTCCTCCTGCTCTCCGCATGCCGGCCCTCTCCTCCCTGCCCCCAGGTCCCTATGGGGACGCTGCTGGGAGCCCCAGGAGGGTCCTTGCCACCTGTCCATGCTGCTCCCACGGTGGCGAGCCCTCTCCTTTGTTCTCATAAGCAGTCGGCATGGAAGAGCTGGGACTTCAGTCTCATCAATGAGTCTGTGAAGTGGGGTATCGGAAACCAGGAGGGGCTGAGCCCCGGGGCAGGGGTTGCATGTGGGTTGAGGGTAGGAGTTCTTCCTGCCAAAGGCCATTTGGCACCTTCGTGTGGATCAGAAAAAGGCACCCCTTCCTCAGAACACTTGAGGAAACTGTCCCAACAAATATGCAGTGTCGAAGACGTGAATGTCACCACCTCCTGTGTGGCCCCCTGTGCATCTCACCTGTGCAGCTGCTTATGGCAGCCCTGGGGGAGTGCGGAGGTCCCAAGATCCAAGCTCAGATGTTATGCTCTGCTCTGTGCCCACAGGTCCGCTCGGCCATCCGGAAGAGATGGCACCGATGGCAGGACAAGCACTCGATTCGTGCCCGAGTAGCCCGCGCCATGTCCATCCCCACCTCCCCCACCCGTGTCAGCTTTCATAGTATCAAGCAGTCCACAGCTGTCTGAATTGGGGGCCATGGAGCAGCTCCCCGAGATCTATGTTGGAGAAGATGGTCGTCAGGCTCAGCCAACTGCCCTGTCTGTGGAGGGACCAGCTCTTTCCCACACCCTGTACCCCCAGGAGTGCTGGCACCAGGGCCCGGGAGGCCCCTCCTTGGTCCCCGGCTGAGCAGAAGTTCTAGGCTGATGAGAAAAGCTGCAGTCTGGGCCACGGGACGAATGGAAAATTCCCTGTAGGACTGACTGGGCTGGGCCCAGGGCCTGTGGCTCCCCTTTGCCCCAGTCCTCCCTGGAGAATGGGCTGGGAATGGAGTGGGAATGGGGAGCCGGGAAATCCAAAGCAGCACAGCAGTTCCTGCAAGAAATGTCTTCTCCCAGAGCACAAGGTGACTAGCACAGTGGAGACCTGGGGCTTCTTTCTTGGCGACTGTGGTGGCCATTCGCTGCCCCATGGGCATCATGGGAAACTCTCGCAGCAGCATCCTAACCACCATGATGATGCCTCCAAGGCCTTAGCAATGCCTTCCAACACTGCTGAGAACCAAGGCCACGTTGTCAGAGCCCTAGAGACAGTAGAAATCCGTGGCACCATCAAGCATCAGGCCACATCACTAGAAATCCTCCCAAGCCACCAGAACTTCACGTGGCCCCGTGGCACTGCCTCCAGAAATGCCCTGCCTTGCTGCTTTGTACCCTTGGACCTTTACAACCCAGCTGGCTACATGGGCTCCCTCTCCCTGACCTCCTGTCCCCGGAGATGGAGGGTGGGAGGGTGAACAAGAGCCAAGGTGTGCCCCCGCCAAAGCCAGCCTCCCTTTGAGAGGGCAGAGAATACTTGAAGCCATCCAGCCTTCTGGCTTCAGAGACCTGGCCTCTGGGCAACCCCTCTGTTGGTCACAGGGAGCTCGCGACCCCTCAGTGGCCCCTGGGGTTGCACTGTTAGCTAAGCCAAAAGAAGAGAAGGGGTGGACCCCTCAGCCCCTCTCTGCCCCCTGGAGCAGAACAAGTGGCCCTTGGGGCAACCAGCCAGATGATCGCTTACACCTTAGGTACAGACTGACTCAGCTCTCACTGGACCCAGCCACGTCCAGAGGTACTGGACAGCCAGAGCAGAGCTTTGGGGTGCAGGGCTGGGAGATGGGGGTGGCTAATGTAAACAACGATATTTATCTTTTCAACCAGCATTTGTGAAGTTCTATACCATGCCGGGGCTGGGTGGAGAGGGTCCCACAGAGAAACGAAGGCCACTTTCAGTGCTAGGGCTGCTCTGTGGCTGGGAAACCGGATAGCACTCACACACCCATCGAGGATGGGGTGCTAGGTGAGCCCGAGGGCTGGTAGAGGACTGGGGGGTGGTCCCTATGCAGGTGGGGGCTGGTCCAGACAAGCCTTGGGACCCCTCCCATCTAGAGACTTAAGGGTGGAACAGCGGCTTCAGGCACATCTGGCAACATCTGGGTCCCAAAGAATTTCAGCTCCTGTGCTGGGTAGGCGCCCAGAGTTTAACCCTTCCGTGGCTAGTGTGTGTTCTGGGCTCCAGGGCCAGGGTGAAGGCAGGTCCCCAGATGGTTTCTGAGGGTCATCTGCCCTGAGGTTTAGCTTCTAGGTGGGGCAGGAGAAGAGGTCTCTGGGACTGAGTGGGGGTGCAATGGGCCAACAGACATTCACGTCACTATGCTGTGGGGAGGGTCCGGCAGCTGCAGAGTGGGGGTCACGGCAGCATGGGCCTCTCTCTAAAGCCCAGAAGAATTTTTCTGCACATCACACCCAGAGGCTGCAGTCCTCTAAAACTACCCCAGCTGAGCAGATTTTCCCTGGGGACTCTCCCTCATGGGCACAGATCAGCAGTGAAGGAAAAACCACAGTGCAGGGTTTTGATTTTGCAGTCTGGGCTCCTCCCACCTTCATAAGTGTGACAGCAGATCCCTGCCCTGGGGTCCTCGGCTTCCCCTCTGACCTCTTCAGCTGCTACTGGGTCAGACCCCTGGGACCTGGACTGAGGAGGGAGTCAGATCTGGGAAAAAGGAAGGGAGAGAGATTTTGGAACCCAGATAATAGTACCTTCATTATGGGCATTTGTAGATCACTTTGCAATCCACTAAATCCTTTAGAACATTTATTATCTAATCCTCAACCAGCTCATGGAGACAGGAACCAGCCCATATTATAGCCAAGGAAACAGGCCTGGTGACTCCCCTGAGATCAACAGTCTTCTGGCTCAAAGTCCAGGGCTTTGAGTTGACTAAAGTCACTAGGTCTCGGTTTGGGGGACCAGGACTGATAAAGCAGCTTTGGGGGATGGGGCCATGAAGACGCCTCAGGGTTTCAGATCGTCTGATTGAGAATGTGTCCAGGAGAACATGGGACCTGTCTAAAGATGACCTAGCCAGTGTCCAGCTGCTGAGTCCAGCCGGGTGAGAGCAACGAGGGTTCTGAATGTCCATCCTGGCTCCCAACACCCCATTCTCTGCCTTCCCAACAGCCTCTACCCCGCCACTCCTCAAAACAACGCTTAACTTCAAACGGTTTAGCCCAGGTCACCAGAAGCCTGCGAGGGTCTCTCTGCACCCACCCAGGCTCTGCCCAGCCTGTGTGAGGGTTTCCTCATCCAGTCCCCTGACTTCAAACTCAACCGCCACCCTTGGTCCAAACGAAGTGGGGGCAGGTGCTTTCTGCATTGCACCAACTGCAATACTGTCATTGATTGAGTACTTACTGGGCACAAGGCGCTGCTGAGCCCCTCACATGTCGATGTCTTCAGCTCTTCATACCATTCTCTGGGGCAGGGGCTTTTATCCTCCTCTATCAGATGAAGAACGTGAGGCCCAGAGAGGCTGAGAGAGCTGCCCAAGGGCACCCAGCAGCGGCTGGATGCAAACCTAGGCTGGCCTCGCTTATTCCCCACCGCGTTTAACCCCGGTGCAGCAGGATTTCTTTGTAGGATGTCTCTCCCTGTCCCCCTGCCCCCTCCAACACCCTCCCTGGGGAAATTCTTTAGTTTCCCTAGTTTGTGGACAAACAGCATTCAGAGACAAAGCTAGATGTAGCAGTTGACACCTGCAAAGCCTGGGCCTCACGTAGCGCACTCCCCGAATGAACCCTGCCCGGCCTCCAGGGTGGCCATAGGCCGCCAGCCTCCCAGCGTCCCCAGCCCTGACCGTGCTTCATCTCAGAGCATCGGCTCCTATTCCCTACCCTCTACAGCCCACCAACCCCTGCGGATCCTACTGGGCAGCCTTGGGCCAAGAGAGGCCTGGGCCATGCATAGTTTTCAAAGCTCCCAGTATGATGGAAACACCAATGAGATCATTATTTAGAAATAACTGCAGCGGCCAGTAGAAGAACGAAGATGAGCCCTGAGCACAGTGCCCCTGGCAGGGGCTGGAGTTGGTTTGGGTATTTTTTTTTTTTTTTTAAGTTGTGGTAAAATTCACATAACATAGAACTTACCCTTTCAACCACGTTCAGGTGTACAGTTCGGTGTCATTAAATACACTCACGATGGTGTGTAACCGTCACAACTATGTAGCCCAGAACTTTTCCATCACCCTAGTGGAAACCCACTAAGCAATCACTCCCCATTCCTCCTTCCCCCAGCCGCTGGCCACCACAAACCTGCTTTCTGTCTCCATAGATTTGCCTATTCGGGAGAGTTCATAAAAGTAGAATCATACAACATCGGTCCTTTTGTGACTGGCTTCTTTCACTTAGCGTAATGTTTTCAAGATTCATCCACACTGTAGCCCATATATGAACTTCCTTTCTTTTTATGGCCAGATGATATTCCATTGTATGGATAAACTACACTTTATTTATCCATTCATCAGTTGAAGGACAATTCCAAGTTATTGTAAATAGTGCTGCTATGAACATTTACATACAAGTTTTTGTTTGAACACCTTTTTCCAATTCTTTTGAGTATATGGCCAAGAGTGCAATTGCTGGGCCATATGGTAATTCCGTTTAATTTATCAAGGGACCATCAAACTGTTTTCCAGTGGCTGCATCAAACTACATTTACAGCAATGTATGAGGATTCTAATTTCTCCACATCTTTTTCGAAACTTGTTATAATCCATGTTACTGATAATAGCCATCCCAGTAGGTGTGTTGGTCTTTGGAGACCCCGTGAGTGGATAGCAGGGCTCCCAGTGAGGGAATAGACTGAACCTCAGTGGCTGGGGGGCCAGAAAGAGTTTTATTATCACAGAACTCAGTAAGGGGCTGGTTTGCCCTACTGTGCTCCAACATCTGGGTTCTTGGATGCAGAGAGGCACCCAGTCTAGACACCATTACCCACAAATAAGAACTGTGTAAGCCTCATCTCCCTTAACTGTCCCAACCGATGCACCTGTCGCCCCTCTGCAATGAGAGCACACTGACGGGGCCGCTGGCAGCCCCCACCCTGGGCCCTGCCCCTTCTCCCCGCGCCAGCTGTGGGGTGCGCTCACCATTGTTGGTTTGTGTTCCCTAACGCGTTTCTGACAGCTCGCTTGTCATTGTAATTACTGTTTTGTAATCTAATTAAATGTTATAGTAACAGGTGAAACAGAAGTACACAAACAAGGAGAGATGTTCTTCCTTATGAAAATTCAGTTGAATGTTTCGAAAGATGCAGTCTGAGTCATACAAAATATTAGCTGTCAAATTAGGTGTGGGTGAGGCAGATGTAAGTAATTGGGTGGGAGGAGATCGTCAAAGACGACATGGCTCCACCTGCCAACCACTTTGCAAGATTCTTTCAGCTCGCCCTCCCCCTCGAAGGGTCCAAGGCTGGACTTCGGAGATGGTCACCCATTGGTATGGATTTCACAAAGCAGGCAACTTGACACTGCAAGGGATGGTCCCATAGTCGAAGAAGAGGACTTAAGAAAGGTCAGTGACTGTATGCTCCCTCCTTGGAAATTAAAATAAAATGTGTTTTATGGATTGAATTGTGTTCCCAAAAATGACACATTGGACTCCTAACCCCTGGTACCTGTAAATGTGATCTTATTTGAAAATAGGGTCTTTGTAGATGTAATCAAGTTAAGATAAGGTCATTGGATGGGCCCTCAGCCAATATGACTGACACAGAGACACAGATGGACGAATGCCATTTGCAGCAGAGGCAGAGATTGGAGTGATATTGCCACAAGCAAAGGAATGCCAAGGACTGCAAGCCACCCCCAAAATCAGGAAGAGATGCGGAAAGATTCTACCCAGAGTCTCAGAGGGAGCTCGGCCCTCCTGACACCTTGATTTTGGATTTTTCTTAGTGTGCTCGGGCTGCTATAACAAATACCATAGACAGAGTGGCTTACACAGCAAGCATTTACTTCTCACAGTTCTGCAGGCTGCAAGTCCGAGATCAAGGGGCTGATTCAGTTCCTGCCGAGCGCTCTCTTCCTGGCTGCCTTCTGGCTGTGTCCTCACATGATGGAGAGTGAGCTCGTCTCTCTTGCGTCTCTTCTTATAAGGGCACCAATCCCATTCATGAGGGCTCCACTCTCATGACATAATAGGGATTCGAGATTAAAGGTAAGAATTTGGGGGGACACACAAACATGCACTTCATAGCAGACTTCTAGCCTCCAGGCTGAGAGAATAAACTTGTTTCTAGCTACCGGTTTGTGGTCATTAGCTAAAGCAGCCCAAGGAACCAACACAACGTGTAAAGTATGCAGATGACTTTTTAAGGATTCCCCTCCTTGAATCGACTTTTCCAATAGTCCTATCTCCCACCCAGGCCCACTCACCTGAGATAAGCGGGCTGACTGCACAGTCCCCTGACCACATGGCACAGAGCGGAGTTGGGTTAGCCAGAAGCTCCACTGCCTAACAGCCTGGCTTTCGATCTCATCTCTAGCACTCACGTGTCACCTTGGAAAAGCCTCTTCACTGCCCTGTGCCTTGGTCCCTGCTACTGTAAAATAGGGTCGCTCGTTCCTACATCTCACACGTATTTTCCTGCGCATCACTGTCTATTCCAGAATCCAGGAGCAGATAGAATAGATAAGCTCCCTGTGCTCATGGAATTCAGCCGGTGGGAGACAGAACATCGATAAGGAAACACGTAAATAAGCAAAAACCTAGGACTGCGATAAGTGCTTTGAAGAAAGTAAAACCTGAGTGGCGATCATGACATGCTAAGTTCCCCAGACAGACCAAGGCCTAAGGGACATGTCCGGTGTGAGAGCTGGATTGGGGGACTTGGGTTGGGGCGCGTGGGGTGGGTTTCTCTGAGCTTCCGGTTCACTCACCCATGACGTGGGGGTATTCTGATGAGGTTAAGCTGCTGTAACAAAGAGACCCACCGTAATCCAATGGTTTAAGGAAGATAACGTATCGCCATCTGCGGTGAGCATCCCATACCACATGCATATGTCCAGAGACCCGGGTCTTTCCGCTTCCTTCCTCCTCTGCATTGTCACTGGCCTCTTGCGAAACAAGGAAAAGAGATAAACAAAGAGCCCGCAGTCTCTGTCCAGACCCCCAAGAGGCTCACATTATTTCTACTCAATTCCATTGGCGAGAAACGGCCATGTGGCCATTTCTAACTCCAAGGGAGGCTGGCAATGAAATTCCGGTCACTTACCGATAGAAAGGGTCATGGATTTGAAGGACAGCTCAGTCTTGGGCTGGGTGGATCTAGTAATACCTCTGTGCAGGGTGCAATGAGGACAGATCAACTACCTGGCACTTAGTAAGAGCACAACAAAAGTGCTTGATATCATGGAGGTCGAGGCTCCCAGGAGTCTTAGAAACTCTCTGGTCCAATGTCCTCATTTCTTTGAAGCTAAAGAAACAGGCTCAGAGAGGAGAGGCATCTGCCCAGGTTGCCCAGTGAGTAAGGGCAAAGTTGGTCCCAAATTCTGGCTGGGATCCTCAACCCCATCCTCCCACCTCTTATTTCAAATTACCTGGTCCAGCCCCACGAGGGGCTGGGCGGAGAGCAGAGACCCAGATGACCTCTCTCTCGGAGCCAGGGTTGAGGGACAAGATCCTGAGAAGTTCCCTGTGCTCTGCAGCAATGCCCTGGGCCCTCATGGCACAGCTTTATGACTAGGTAGGTGTGGCCCTGGTTTCTGGGATAGGAGGCCATGCTGCTCTGTGACAGAGGGCCACACCCGCCCCCTAGGAGGGGGAACTGGCTGGGAGCGGCAGCCACGTTGGGACGCAGCGGTAGGTGGCTGAGGAGGATGGCGTGCCTGGGTTTCCTCCTCCTCCTCCTCACCAGTGCCATGGCCTGGGGGGAGTACGGTGTGGTCCACGTGGTGTCACAGAATTGGAGCAAGGACTACTGCATGCTGTTCAGCTCCGACTACATCACCCTGCCCCGGGACCTGCGCCACGCCCCACTCCTGCCCCTGCATGATGGCACCATGGCACCCTGGTGCCCAGACAAGGACCCCACCCACCAGGCCCAGCCCAGCCCCCCTAGCCAGCTGCCCCTCCACCGGACCACTGCCATGGTCATGAGGGGCAACTGTAGCTTCTATGCTAAGGGCTGGCTGGCTCAGGGCCAAGGTGCCCACGGGCTGCTCATCGTGAGCCGGGTCAGCGGCCAACAGTGCTCAGACACCACCCTGGCGTCCCAGGACCCCCGCAAGCCCCTGCCAGACCTCACCATCCCTGTGGCCGTGCTCCGATACACCGACATGCTCGACATCCTTGGCCACACGCACGGGGGCGCCATGGTCCGTGTGGCCTTGTACGCGCCCCCAGAGCCCATCCTAGACTACAACATGGTGGTCATCTTCATCCTGGCTGTAGGCACCGTGGCCGCGGGCGGCTACTGGGCTGGCCTGACCGAGGCCGACCGGCTGCAGCGGCGCCGGGCGCGAGGAGGAGGGGGGCCCGGTGGTCATAATCAACAGGAAGCAATGACAGCCCAGAGGGGGCAGGAGGAAGACGAGGACGAACCTGTGGACTTCACATCGGCCATGACGTGCGCGGTCGTCACCATGTCCTGCTCCATCATGCTGCTGCTCTACTTCTTCTATGACCACTTCGTCTACGTCATGATCGTCATCTTCGGCCTGGGTGCGGGCACCGGCCTTTACAGCTGCCTGGCCCCCCTGGTGCGCCACCTGCCCCCGCGGCCGTGCCAGCGGCCCCTGCCTGGCCGCCGGGCCTGTCGCCAGCTGGCCCTGCTGCTGCTGGCTGGCCTGTGCCTGCTGGTGACCGTCCTCTGGGTTGCTTACCGCAACGAGGACCGCTGGGCGTGGCTCCTGCAGGACACCCTGGGTGTGGCCTACTGCCTTTTCGTCCTGCGGCGCGTGCGGCTGCCCACACTCAAGAACTGCACCTCCTTCTTGCTGGCCTTGCTGGCCTTCGATGTCTTCTTTGTCTTCGTCACACCGCTCCTCACCAGGACGGGCGAGAGCGTCATGGTGGAGGTAGCCTCGGGCCCGGCAGGTTCCCTGAGCCATGAGCGGCTGCCCATGGTGCTGAAAGTGCCCCGGCTGAGCTTCTCAGCCCTGACCCTGTGTGACCAGCCCTTCTCCATCCTCGGCTTTGGTGACATTGTGGTCCCGGGCTTCTTGGTGGCCTATTGTCATCGCTTTGATGTGCAAATGCACTCACGCCAGGTCTACTTCATGGCCTGTACCATGGCCTACGCCGTGGGCCTGATGGTCACTTTTGTCGCCATGGTCCTTATGCAGATGGGCCAGCCCGCCCTGCTCTACCTGGTATCCAGCACCCTGCTCACCAGCCTGGCTGTGGCCGCCTGCCGCCAAGAGCTCACCCTCTTCTGGACTGGCCAGGGCAGAGCCAAGACACCTGCCCGGCCCATGGCAGGGCTCCATGGCGCCCCTACAGTTGACGCCAAGCAAAAGCAGGAGGATGCAGCAGACGTCTACAGATCCAGCGAGTCTGAGGCGGCCACTAACCCCTTGGCAAAGGACTTAGACAGCACCTTGGGGGAGGATACTGCCAGAATTGTCACGATATCTGAGGATGAAGCCACCGGTCTGGACGGCTACAGCGATAGCTCCGAGGGCTGGAGTGATGCCAACCTGGACCCTGATGAGCTTCCCTGTGCCTCCCCCAGGGCCTCGGAGGAGCTGATGCCACTGATGCCACGGCCCGCAGAGCGGGGCCAGGCCCAGGCCCATGACACAGGCCTGTCCTGGACGGGGCTGCACAAAAGGAAGGGCTCGAAGGTAAAAAAGAGTATGTCAACCCAGGCTGCCTTGTGAACTGGGCTGTGGGACGTGTGCCTGCAGAAGAGCTGGTAGAATACCACAGAGCAAATCCACGGGTGGCAAAAAGAAATCGGGGCATTAAAGATATTCCAGATCTACCCAGTGGACCCTCTTTGTTAGGACGGTAAAAGAGCAGTAGCCACAGAAGAAGCCCATGCAGGACCGGAGGGTCCTTAACATAAGCGTTGCCCCTAATCATGCAGCGGGGAAGCAGGCTCAGAGAGGGCACGCGATTTGCACAGTTACTCAGCAAAGTCAGGGCTTGCCAAGCAGTGACTGCCTCCCTCCCTGCCTCCCCAGCATCCACCCCAAGCCAGAGCCTCACCTCCTTAGCCCGGTGGACAGGCCCCATCTCGTCCCTGCAGCCCCTCTCCAGCTTCATTGTCTCTCTCTTTTTCATGCTCGGGTCCAACTGAACCATTACTGTCCCTTCCCGCCTCTTTTTGTACATGCTGTTCCTTCTGGCTGCGAAGCCCTTTCCATTCCCGACAGAAATTCCCCAGTGCAGCTCCCCGGCTCACTAAAACATCCATAAGCATCCTTCAAGTGTCAGCTCACATCCGTCCTTCCTGCTAAACATCCCTACTCAAGGCGTCTCGAACAGCAGCACCACACCTAGTGCGTTTCTGCACGGACACTGAGTAGGCACCTGCTGTGTGCGCCACCCTTTGACGGGCCCCGAGGGAGGCTGCTGTCTGGCTGGAAGACTAATGGTAAGTGGAAAACAGACGAGAAACGACCTGAAAATTGTTTTAAAGTTGGGGGTGGGGTGGAAGGGTTGGAGCTGGAGTGGAGGAATTTAGCAGATCATGGCTCTAGTTTCCACGTTTCCCTCACTGACTCTAGATCATGGACAAGTCTCTTAACCCCTTGGGGCCTCGGTCGTCTCATCTTCAAAGTGGGACTTATAATACCATGTCTACCTGGAGGCAGGGGCATGGACAAGGTGACTTCTGGAGGACTCCAGTCTTTGAGATCAGATGATGTGTTTATATGATACTTCAGCAGAACAAACAAAGTCTGGGGTGAGGGAAGGCTTCCTGGAGGAGGCGATGTTGGAGGCGAGGGAATCATATTCCAAGAGGCAGTGTGGTACAGCGGTTAGGCTTCCAGAGCCAGCTGCCCACGGGAAATTCGTGCTCTAGGACTTGTTATTGAGTAAGTGACTTCACCTCTCCGTGCCTCAGTTTCCTCATCTGTAAAATGGGATAATAACAAGACCCACAGTAGGGTTCGGGGGAGGTTTCCGTAAGGTGATTGACAGCATGCCCTGGATGCAGGAGGAACTCTACGAATGTTAACTCTGTGAAAGTCTTTCAGGATCACATCCAACTCCCACAAGGCCTTTGAGTTCTGGCCTCGACTTCCCTCCTCTTCCTGCCGCACCCGGCACTCCTGCCCCTACCACCACAAGGGAGGGAGGTGCAGCAGACCCCACCCCACCCGCCTTCCCCTGCCGGGCCCTCCCACAGGCCGGCTCCTCTTCCTGGATCTTGCCGCCCCTCCCGCCCCCAGAACCGAACCTGGCCCTCCTCAGTCACTTTGCCATACACCCTGTTCACTAGTTTTCTCATCTCCCCCAGTGGGGTGTCAGCTTCATGAGGGCAGAGACCATCCTGTCTTGTTCAGCTGTGTCGTTCCAGGGCCTAGAACAGGCTTAGATGCTTGATTTACGTGTGTTGAAGAACTGAATTAATTAGTTAAGTTAATAAGGAAGTAATCGGACCTAAATCGTAGAGGAAGAGGAGATGCCGGGAGAGCAGGCCCCACCGCCCAGGCCGCTGCCCCGGGTTCCTGCAGGGCCTTGGTCAGCGTGGAGATGTGACTCAGAGGGGTCTGGCTGAACCCTGGAGTGGGGAGTAAGGGGGACAGTGGTTCAAGTAATGGGCATCTTTGGGTGGGGAGGGGTAATGGGCATCTTAAAGAAAGCCCCACTTGGTCCTCTCGGCAAACAGCACTTGAAGGCTCAAGCTGGACAAGGACAGAGTGAGGAATCAGGGCCAGGACCCTGACCGGAGGTGCTGGCAGCCTCTCCTACTGGAGCCAGAGGCCATCTGGCCTGGACAGAGGGGCCTCTGCAGGCCCTGGCTCGTCCCCAACCCAAGCAGCCTCCCCACTGCCGATTTGCGTCACTAGGCCTGCCAGGGGTGGGCTACAGCCCTCTGCCAGGCCCAAGGAGAAGGGCTGGACAGAGCAGAGACCTCTTGGCCCCCATCACTCCCCAGACTGGGGGAACAAGGGTCTTCTCTCTCCCAGGAACTTACAGGCAGAGTGGCTCAGAGGACACTGGACTAAAGCTCCCTGCGGCCGGGCTGATGATGCCTGCCATCAAAGAGAGGGTTCTCCAGGGGAGGGTCTGGGGACAGACCCCCCCCCGCCCCCGCCACCCACCTGACAGCTCTGTCCATGTCTGAACAGCATAGATTCAGGGAAGGGTGGGTTCAGCTGTCCACACTGCTCTGCCCAACAGAGGCAAACATCCAGAGAACATTTATATCTACCCACTTCGGGGGATTGTACTCAGTGTTGAACAAAGAGCTAAGTCTGGGCTCCAGAAACCTTGCAGTTCTGTTGCTGCCGCTGCTCCGCGATGGCCCAGTGTCCCCTGTTCCTGCCCTGACCCCTGAGCCAGGCTCCTCCTTTAGCTACGGGCTTGGCCTCACTTTGCCAGTCCCTTTCCCAGGGACTGGGCCAAACCCAAGTGGCTGGACCAACGTGCCATCTGTCAGGGGTGCCCAGAGCTGGCAGCCCCCACCTGAATGCCAGAGGAACACAGGGTACACACACACATACACCCATGTAGACGTGTGCCCACATCCATACTGCACCTTCGGGCACACATGCACATACACACATGCATATATATATATAAATATATATATATATATATATAGTGAACACTTGCACATATCTGTGCACACCCTACATGCACACATGCACACATGCACACAAATGCTCACATGTACACCTGGGCTCTGATCTCTGCTGCTGTTTCCTTCAGACCCAGCCCTTCCCCTCCATGCCTGTCCCTACATCTGTGGGAGTGGGGGTGCTGATGTCAGAATTTCCTACCTGAGAGAGCAGGGCAGCCCTTTCGGGTAGAGCAAATACTGAGATGCACCACTCAGATGCCTCTCTGAGCAGGGCAACTGGCTCACAGCCCCCTCCAGGGGTCGCCTCAGCCTTCCAGCCCAGGTGGCTTTTTGGAGAGATGGGGGACGTGGAGGTCCAGCTAATGACAAAGCAAGACAGCAGTATGAGAACCTGGCATCTCTCCTCACCTCCTTTAACAGGCAGTCTTTGCTCCCAGCCCCGCTGGGCTGGCAGCGATGGCAGTCGGCCTACATCCCAGTCCGATGGCTCCCCACGTCCTCACCTGCTTCCTCCTTCCCGCCCTTTGCAGGTGTAACTCCATCTCAGCACCTGCTCCCAGAGAGCCCAACCTGTGACAGATGAAAATTAAGATGAGGCCAGGGCAGGAACAGACTCTCCCAGGCCACACCCAGGGATCCAGGTGGCCCAGCCCCATCTGTAGGGCTGTGCTTTGCTCCAGCCGCCTAGTTAATTCTCTGTGGCCTTGTTTAATCCCAGCAAGAACCCCGTGAGCTGAATTGTTGCAGCCTTGTTGTTGTTGTTTTTTTTTTAGTTAATGAAGATTTTGGTACTCTAAATTCCTTGGACAGTGAGAACCAGTGAGGACCCGTAAGTTACTCTCATTTACAGAAGAAGAAAGGAAAGCCCAGAGAGGGTCAGGACCTGCCCAAGGTCACACAGCAAGGAGACAGCAAAAATAGAACCACTCTGTTCTGCCTCCCAGCCCAGCAGCTGGGTCAGCTCCTGTCCTCAACGCCTTTCCCTTTGTACACCCTGGTCTGCAAAACATGCCTCCCGGGAAAACTCTGGGTCTACCCGCAACTTTGCCTGTGCCCCTCAGTAGCTTTCCATTCTCACTGAGAGGCAGTTGTGTGTGCTGCTTGATAAGGAATGTTTCTGATTCAGCATCAAGCATCATCTCAGCTAGCGCAGGAGGACACGGCTCCGCTCCGGGTCACTAAGACTGGATTCAACGCCCCCAGCATTGCTATTCACTTGATGCTGGACAACTGAGGCCATCCCTCTGTGCCCCCAATATCCTTGTCTGTAACATGGGCTGTTAAGACTCACCTTGTGGGTTCATGGTAGGGATTAATCCAGGTGAAGTGTTTGTATAAACAGCTAACATTTGCCGAGCGCTAACAACAGCCTAAATAACAGGCTAGTTATCTCATACGTGACGCCCAGCACTTGGCAACTGCCCCCCACCCGCCCCCCAGCTTTCCCGCCACGAATGCCATCTTTCCTGAATCGGCTTTTTCCGCGGCGTTCACCTGCCAGAGGTGGAGTAATCCTCTTCCCTTGGACTCCCCACCTATGCTCAGTGGCATGGGGGTGGGTGCCAGGCAGTGAGCAAGGCACCACCTCAGAGCCAGGAAGATGGGTCCCTCTGCAGTTCGACTAAAACTGGGAAGGTTTTGTGTCTTTTTTTTTCTTGGAACCCTGAAGTTTGAGCGTTCCTGTGCTGCCACCTGCTGGTCATAAAGATAAGAGCAGGCGGGTTCCCGCCAGGAGCGTTCCAATAGAGAACTTTCGAATTACAATCAAGGATGATATCCAAAAGATATATAATAACATACTCATCAGCAGAGTTCTGAAGCCCTTACTGGCCCCAGGGTTAACCATTTAGAAACTGGTTGTGAGGAGGTCCCCTGGAGAAAGGTCTGAGAGTATTTTGATATTTTATAAAACGAAGTAGCCCCAACACCGCATCATTGAAAGCTCTTAATACGTGCAGATGATCCCTGCCTTGATGCTGAGCCCACCCCGTAGAATCAGGTCATCATAGATAAGTGTTTGCAGACCCCAGCACTTGGCCCATTCTTAAAGGGGGGAGGGATCTCTCGGTATGATCCTTCCACCATAAAGTCCTTGTCCTTGTAGGTCCACAGACGCCCCTTCCCACACACAGCAGCAATTATTCATTTTGTTTGTGAACAAATCCCTGCCCACCACTGGTTTACTGTCCAGATATTTTGTTTACCTGTAAGAATAACTCTTCTTGGGACCCACCTATCAGCTTATAGGGCTCTTCCAGGTATGTAAGTCCGAGTCCAGGTCTCAGGTCTCACTCCTGAGCCCACCTAGGATGATGGGACCCCGGGAAGGGGTGGCTGGGAAGGGAAACTGAGGCTGCTGCTGGGAGAGCCTTGAAATGCTAAATTCTGAGTTCTCGGAAATGCCTTTAAGTATCTCCCCCAACCTCTTAAGGATTTGAATGGCAGAGACAATTAGGGTGGGGGGCAGTGTGGAAGGTCTGAATGAGGGTGTTGACGGAGCCTCCAGAGACCTTCCAGAACCTTCTAGAACTGAGGCTAGAGAGGGAAAGCAGCCTACCCAAGGTCACACAGAAAGCCAGTGATAAGACCAAAGCAACCAGGAACCTGGAAACTAACTCAAGAATCCTTCATAGACAGGAGACCTTTCCAGAATGCAAATGTTCCATGAGGTCCTAATTTCCCCCATATACTTGGTCTTCTTAAAGCAGAAGGCTGCTGGGTTTGGAGAGAAAATAATTTCTCTGGCAAAACCCTCAGCCCCTTAGAACCCATTCGGGACAAAGCCTCGCTACTGCCTGCAGTTCCTGACCCAGACAATGAAGTGAACTCTGACAGGAGAGGCAGCTCTCCTGAGAACCCTTGCCCATCACAGCCCAGCTTCCCTTCCAGGCCACCCTCTGCTGCAGTCATAAGAGTGTGAGCCAAGGGCGAGTCTGGTCTACGTCACCTTGCTTAATCCTTAAAGTCAGTTATGGTACATTGAACAATGTCCCCACAAAAGGTATCCACATCCTAGTCCCTGAAACCTGTGATTGTGACCTTACATGGAAGGAGAAGAAAGGACTTTGCAGATGTGATTAAGTTAAAGATCCTGAGATGGGGAGATTATCTTATATTATCATAGTAGATCCTAAATGTGATCACAAGGTCCTTGTAACAGGGAGGCAGAGGAGGATTACACACACAGAGAGAAGTAGAGAAAGCAATGTGACGATGCAAACAGAGATTGGAGCGATGTGGTCACAAGCCAAGGATTGACAGCAGCCCCTGGAAGCTGGAAGAGGCAAAGAATGGGTTCTCCCCTAGAACTTCCAGAAAGAGCACAGCCTGCTGACCCCTTAATTTTGGTTTAGTGATACTGATTTCGGAATCTGATCCGTGAACTATGAAAGAACAAATGCCTGTCGTTTTAAGCCTCCAAGTTGGTGGTAATTGGTTATAGCAGCCACAGGAACCGAAGACACTGGTGAACAGACATCCGTGGCACAGGCTGCCTGTGTGTCCAGCACTGTTAAGTAAGAATTAAACATCTCCCAGAGCACATGAGACAAAGACCAGCAAAACAGCAAAACTCCCAGTCTGGCCGTGTGCTCCCTACTGTTGCGGAGAGCGGAGCACAGGGGAGTCAGTGAAGGAGAGGCCAGAACTGGGGTCTCGGTGACAACAGCCAGTGAGCGTATCCTCTCAGGCCAGGTATGACATCAGCCTCCTGTGACCTCTTTTTAGAGAAAAAGTGGAAAGCACAGTAAAGTAGGGAAAAAGCACAATTACTGTTAAACTTTTGGTTCATTTTCATCCATTCCTTTTTTTCCATGCATAGGGTTTTATGTGTGTGTTTCATTTACATAGTTATAATCAAACTAGATATACAAGTTGGTATTTTGCTAAATATATTCCATGTAATCGTTGAATCTTGATTTCAGTGGACTGTGTATTATTCCACAGCAGCTATAACTACATTCATTTATTATTCTCTTATGATATGTTTCTTATAGCACTGGTAAAAATGTCTTTGGCTGTAAACTACACGTTTTAGAAGATTTCTGTAAGATAGATCTAGTAATTTTATTTATGGGAAGCTAGGGGATATGAAAATCTTTAAAGGTTGTAATTCATTTTGATAAATTACTTTCCAAATCTTATTTGTATCAATGTATCCTCTGTGTATGCTGTAAAATATGGAAGTGACCATTTACCACACCTTCACCAGCATCTTTGCTAATTTGATAGGATGAAAAGTAACATCTCTTTCGATTTTCATGTTTAATAGTGAGGTTGAACTTTTATTTCCATATTCTGGTTTATTAATGGAATATTCTCCATTCCAGGAATTAACACAATGTCCAACCAGTTACCATTTCCTGTTGATTACAAACTAGGAAAATCTCTGAGATCCATTTTATCCTTTCCATTTTTACAGATTTATCTCAAGACATCGTCTCTCTCTTGAGTCATTAGGATCCTTGTTAAAGAAAGGAGCACAACTATTCTTGGTCATGTGCCTCCAGCTGGAAGACCTTGGATGCCTCCTCCATACCCGTCAAACCAACTCCAGCTCAGCCCGGCGTTTAAGGCTGTCCGTGACCAGCCTTCCCTACCAGCCAACTTTGCCTCCTACCATTTGTGTGTGTGTAGTTCTCCACACATGCTCATCCTTGAGCCACTTGTCTGTTCCACTCACTTGGAAGGTGCTTCTTCTACCTTCCGCTAATTCCTAACCACTTTGTATCTGCTGAGATTCAGTCCATACTCTCCATCCGTCCCCATGTGTAAGGCCCTGTGCAAGGCCCTGTCCAAGGTCCTGGAGCCGAATGGTAAACAGGAAAAAGTTCCTGACTCAGAGGGTCTCATCATAGGGAGAGGGTGGAGGAGGGCACAGATGCATTAAAAAAGCCCTTTTGGCTTCAAAGAACAAGAAATTGCTCAAAGTGGCTCAATCAAAAAGCAGAGCTTATTGGAAAGAGACGAGATTTCTCAGAACACAAGGGCAAATAGCCCAATTGGGGCTCGTGGGAACTGGGAATTAGAAAGCTGTCAGAAGGCAAAGCTCTGCCTCTCCATGCTGCATTCTCTCTGTGCATCCACTTCCTCTCCTCCCCTCCCTGAGCCAGCTGCCTTTGCACACTCAATTTCCTCCTGGCCCCAACTCTACAACATGGCCTCTCGGCCCAGGGATCGCCACCAATAGGCAACGGTCTCTATGTAGACACCATTCAGAATCTCAAGAGAGAGGACCTACTTGGCTTAGATTTACTCTGTTTGGTCAGGGTCCTGTCATTGGCTGTTGGGGAGCCCATGACCCCTGGTTAATCATCTGTGGCCAGAGACAGAGGATGGAGAGAGCAGGGTCAGATACCAAAAAAGGTTGTTAGAATCTGAGTTTCTAGGGAATTTATGTGCTTATTAAAGTTTAAGAAGCACTGCTACAGAGCGGTGGTTCTCAAAGAGTGATTCATGATCCCGCAGTGTCAGCATCACCTGGAAACTTGTCAGAAATGCAATTTTTTGAGTCTCTTCCCAGGGTTCAGAGGGGTCTGGGAGGAGTTAGATGCTTCACGCAGGTGCTCAGAGAGAGCCTCACCCTCCATCCTCTGTTTTCCAAAGAGAAAGTTCCTATCTTCTTCCTGTGATGAAGAGCCTGTGTCTTGCTCGCCATCTGTCACCTGTGGGGCTGGCAAAGAGAAACGGCCATACAAGGTGCCATATATAAATGTAACACATTGAGGTTTGTTCATGCCGGTCAGAGCCGTGTCAAAAATCCCTGTGGCCCTCATTTTCCTAGTCAGGCAACAATGGAGGAGATGATTTCTGTTGTCCCTTCAAGGATTATGGGTTTCAGTGTCTTAGTTGATTCCCACCTGTATTAGTTTCTTGTGGTTACGGTAACAAACTACCGCAAATCTGATGGCTTAAAACAACAGAAGTTTTTTTCTCACAGTCTGGAGGCCATAAGTCTGGAATTCTGGTGTCAGCAGGGCCATGCTCCCTCTGAAGGTTCCAGGGGAGAAGGCTTCTTTTCTTCTCAGCTTCTGGTGACTCCAAGTGTCCTTTGGCTCGTGGCCGCCTAACTCCACTCTCTACCTCCATCTTCACGTGGCCTTCTCTTTTCTCTGTGTCTCATATCTCCTTCTACCTTTGTCTGATAAGTACACTTTGCCGTTGGATTGAAGGACCACCTTGATAACCTAGGATGATCTCACCTTGAGGGTCTTAACTAATTACATCTGCAAATAAGGTCATATTCACAGGTTCTAGTAGACATATATTTTGGGGGCCACCTCTATTCAACATGCTTCACCACTCTGTCCACCAAATGTTTGGGACCACACTAGGGACAAATGATGTCCCCTGCCCCATCTTCATCCTTGTCTGGAATAACTACAAATGACAAGCTTATTAGAGCCAGAAGGAGAAGAAACCAGGCACGGCCCCTCTTCTCAAGGAGCCGATGGTGCTGCCTTTTCTCCCACACCCACCCCTGCTTGCCATCTCCTGTCAATTTCCAGAGCTTTAGCTGGAGGCTGAGTGCGCCCTAAGAGGATCTGAGTGCCCTGGATAGTGTCCTGGGAATCGCAGGGCCCCCAACACTCCCAAGATGTACATGCCCTCCCTTCTGCAGCTTCCATTCCGCCAGAGCAGGAGGTTTTATGATTGCCAGGACGACAATTAAGGAGGGGATAGTCAGCCAAATGGTGCGTTCTGACGCTTCAGCAGCCGGTTTTCTGCGCAGCCTGTCTCAAGGCCAGAGGAGATGAGACTTTCCAGAAAGCAAGCTGGTGTCCAGAAAAGCCCATTCCGGATGAACTCTAATGTCATTAGCCCAGCAATGAGTGAAATGAGGAATAAGCAGCTCTGGCCCACGGTGCTTCCCTGAGGAGTGCTGAAAGGGACGTGGTCTCTGCCAGCTGGGGACCACCAAGCATGGACCCAGGGAGAAAGCAGGCAAATGAGAGGCTGGAGAACTGAGGACAAGGCGTTTGTCGTGGAAATAAGCAAATTGGTTAGACCTGGACTCTCTCCCCTCCTCAGCTGTCAACTAGCTGTGTGAGCTTGGAAGAGTTCTTAAATAAAGAACCTCTGCAAACCATTAGAAAAAGACAAACAATCCAAGAGGGGGAAAATGGGCAATGAATTTGAACAGGCATTTTACCAAAGAAACACAGATGGCCAAAAAAGCATATGAAAAGATGTTCAATCCCTCCAGTAATTAGAAAAACAAAACTGAAACAATCAGAATATGAGTTAGAAAATTGGTGACGTCTGGATAAAGTCTGCAGCTTAGTTAATAGCATTCTATCGATGTCAAGGTCTTAAGTTTGATCCGTATATTATGGTTCGATAAGATGCTAACGAGGAGAAGTTAGGTGAAGAGTCTATGAGAATTTTGTACTCTCATGACTTTTCTGTTTGTAAACTTATTACAAAATAAAAGAGTAAACAACAACAACTAGAATCATCAAAATAGAAAACAAAGAGATATCACTGTCTATCCAACAGAGTGGCAAGAATGATAAAGATTAACAAGATCTAGCATTGGAGGTGGTGTTGCTGAGGGGGTGGGAGGGTGATCTGATGCCACCTTTTTGGAGGGCACTTTGTCAGTATCAATTATGATTGTGTTGTGCTCGCCCCTTGACCCAGGAATTCTGCAGTTGGGCATCTACCGGTTGGGCATCTACCCAACCGTATTCAAAGAGGCATGTACAGGGGTGTTTACCATAACTCTATCGTAGTAAGCAGGAGCAACCTGAATGCCCAAACAGAGAAAATGCACCTACACAGGAAAGGTTAAATGATAAAATGCATCTAATCATGAAATACTATGCGGCAAGTGAAAAGAATGCAGCATCCACATGCACAAAAATGAAAACATTTCCAAAGCAAGGAAGTATCATCTCATTGATATAAAGAAAAAGCACAAATAAAGCCATGCATTTCTAAATGTATACAGATGTATATGCCAACCCCAAAGTCAGGAAAGATGCCCTCCCAACTAGCCAAAGTCCCTCTAGAGTGGGTGGTGGGATGAGGACTGGATACATAATGTCAAAGAATCAGATTTTTTTAGAGCTAAGAGACCCCTGGAGTCTTCTGTTCTAATTTCCCTCATTTTACAGACGAGGCAACAGGCACAGAGAAGTTGTGTTTTGCCCAATTTTACCAGCTAGTTAGTAGCACTGACAATAAGGAATCTTAAAAATTAATCAACATTCAGGTTTCCGTTTGATGTTTACAACTATTTAAGAAAAAATGTAATGAAAAGTTATCTTGCTCAGTATGCTTCACTTCTTTTTTTAAGGATTAAAGTTCAAGCTATAAGTTTTTTTTTAACTATGTGAATATTAAATCCAATTTTTCTCTTTTGTTCATTCATTTGCAAAATGCTTTATCTTTATCTTTGATCTTCAGCGGGCAATGAATCTTAGCTTTACATTTCTCTGCCTTCACCTCTACCTCAGGCATTTAGGGACCTGAAAGCACACACTTTAGGGCACCAAGGGAATCAGGACAGAAGAATTCTTGGTAAAAGTTGCTTCAGCCATTGATCGCTTTTCCTAGTTTATCCAGTTTGAAACTTCACAGTTGTTTCCCTTAAAGAGACATACCCTTATATTTATCATGTTTAGTACAATTTTTCTTCTTTAGTCTGTTCAAAATTTTGATTTCATACCCAAAGTCACTGGCTCTAACTCGCAAGAGAAAGCAGTTATTGTGGATGACCAAGCAAAGCACGTGGGCCCTGAGATGCTATTGCTGGACACAAAAGCCCCTCTATGACTTCGTGAGAGCCACTCCCCCCAGCACAAGAAAAAGGGCACACACTGTGCTCACGCTCTGCTTAACCCGCCTGAATTTGTAAACAACTGAAGCATAACACAAACAAGTGGTGTTTTTTTTTTTTAGCTTGCTGGTGTGTTTAACTCAATAAAATATTTGTTAATTAACTTCACTAGCTTTTTTTTTTTTTTAACCCTAGATTATCTTTGCCTTTAAATGGACTCCACTGGCTGGTTTAAATTGAATGGTTTCTTTGAATACAGGTTGATTTCAGTGTACATGCCTTGTAACAGTCAGGATAGGCTAGATGATGGTGCAATAACAAACAATTCCAAAATCCCAATGCCCTGACAAAAGTTTGTTTTCCACTCATGTGAAATGTCCTGGAGGATTAGGAGGGAGCTTGGAGCTTATCGTAATCACTCATGGAACCTGACTGAAGGAGGCTCCGTCTTGACATCCTCCATACTCACCTCAGTAGACGGAGAGAACTCTGGAGAGACTCCAACAAACCATCAAATGCTCCAGCCCAGAAATGACACTCATCACTTCCTTTCTGAACTGATCACATTACCTTATGCAACTGCAGGGCACTGGGAAGCCCAGTGCTCTGTGTGCTCACCAGGACAAGGGAGCAGCACATACTGGGTACAGGTAAAAACCTCCCTGAGAAGCGCCCAGTGCCAAATCAATTGGTCAAACATTGAAGTACCAATTATGAGCAAGGCCTGATGGGACTGAGGAATAAAGGAGTAGGTGTCCAGACAATCAAAGTCAGAAAATTTTCACCTAATTTTGTGGTATATGAGTTATATCTAAAAAAAAAAAAAAAAAAAGAGTTCACTTGTTCCTCCATCAAAAAAAAAGTCAGAGAGATGCCAAGGACAACTACAGTAGAGGCCAGGGGCACGGCTCACATCCAACAGCGCACAGGACGGGCACCATGACAAAAACCCTGTGGTCCAAAACTGCCGTAGTTGAGAAACCCTTCCTTAGAGTAATGCAAAGTTCACACTCTGAAAACAAAAAGCAAAAAAAAAAAATTCTCAAACCAAAAAGAACAGGAAGTCTGCCTTGAATTCTACTCCCGCAGTCACCGTGAGGTTGCACTCCAGTCGTAGGAGTCACACAGGAGCGTCCACGAGGCAGGCTGCTGGGCCCTGCAGGTGGCAGTGACCAGATCCCGCTTCTGATAAGGGCTTTCAAGTGACCTTGACTCTCCAGATACCGGTAGCACTCCCTCCCCAGCAGCTAGGACAAAAAACATCTCCAGACAGTGTCAAATGTCCCCAGTTCAGAACCCTGTTCTCATAAATGTTCGTGTTCTGAGGGCGCCATTTCAGCCGTGCTGCAGAGGAACGAACCCTGAACTGGGAACTATGAGGCCTGAGTTTAAATGCAGCTCTGCTGTTAAATCACTTAGTGCCCCCGCCTCTGGGCCTCAGTTTCTCTGTCCGTAACAGGACAATTCCTAGCTGATTCAGAGCTTCTAAGGCTCTCGCGCTCGGTTCTGGAATTTCTCATTCTAACACCATTCCAGTCATAGCCTCGCCCACTCCCCAAAGAAAGGGGAGAGTAAGGATTTCAGCTGCACAGTAGCACAGTCCAGATGACAGGAAGGGCCGATGAGGGGACCACAGAGTGTGGAGGGCCAGCAGCCAGTGGCCTGGCTGGGTAAAGAGGAGGACCGGGAAAGGCTTCAGCAAGGAGATCCTCAATGCACCAAAAAGCACTTCCTGGGCGGACCCTGTGCCTGCCCACTAAAAAATTGTCTGCGATCTAGCACACAAGAAGAGGTGCACAGGTGCTGGTAAAGCATTTTTGGAGGCAAAATTAAGAGGATAAATAGCAATGTATACACACACAAAACAGCAATGTACCCAAGAATGGGAGGGAGGCTTGTGTGTGAGTGTGTAAGTGCGAGTGAGTGTGTATGTGTGTGTGCACACACCCTTGCTGTATCCTTGCTAATGGCAGGAGAAACTGAATAATTTCCATTCAGCTGGAATATGTCTGTAAGCTTAAAAAAAAACATTGTCCCTGGATTATTAGGTTTGCTGGTCTCTTACTGGCCTCTTGACTCTTATTCAGCTGAAATCAAAAGACGAGTGAGGGGGGAAAGGGAGTGGTGCCTCCTGCTCCTCCCCAACCACATTTCTCCTGATCCATCTCAGAATCCAATAAAGCTTGACAGTGAACTTGAAAGGGAGTGAGAGGTATTTAATTAAAGGCTTTTCAGTCTAAACAATGATTCAGGACTTTTTGAAAGCTGGACAAGACTACACTTTTCTGGTTTGCTAAGAAACTGAGCTCCCAGGTTATGCATCTGTTTCTCAAAGATATTTCACTTGGTTGTTCTTTTATCCATCCAGTCTGCCAGCTAGTCATCAACGGTTCATGAAGCACCTACTGTGTGTCAAGTACTGTGTTTGGGCTGAGGGTACAAAGGTGAACAAAAGACAGCCCAGGCCTTCCGGGGCATCACACTTGGCATGTACACAAGCGATCACACCACAGTGGGGTAAGTGGGCCCCCTGCCCCTGAGAAGAAGCCTCAATGGAGGCCTTCTGAGAAGAGGGTATTGGAGCTAAGTCTTAAGGGACAAAAAAGAGTTACTCAGGCAGAAATGAGGGAATGATACAGGCTTATAAAAGGCATAAAAGCAAGAGAGAGAATTTGGAGAGTCACTGACCTATAAAGAATACAATGTGATTGGAGAGTAGCATTTGGAGAGGAGGGAGTGAGAAATAAGACCGGCTGGCAGGGGCCAGGTTTGCGGTGCCAAGGACCTCTGCCCTCGGCCTCTGCCATCATTGCCAAAACACGGTTCCCATTACTCACATCCCCATTTTTCACAGTAGTTCTGTTCTATCAGGTCCTCATGCAGTTCGAACTAGCGAATACTGAACCGTTGTTCCTAGGGGAAGTACAGGCTTACATCCCTGCAAGCCTCTGGTCACAACATTTTTGTCAACTGGTTCATATATAAGCATGTTCTATGTGTGTTTCTGTTTTATGGATTCATTACGTTGAGCTAATAGCCACACCTGAAAGAGGCTTTATCTGACACATACATTTTCTCTGTGAGGCACAGCACAGCCTTCTCATACTTAGAAACGTTAGACAGCCATTTAAAACAACAAAATCGCTACCAACAACAAAAACGCCCACAAAAATGCAAAAAGTGTGGCACTAAATAGACCACAAAAAGGATATCTGTATGCAGTATGAGAGCAGAAACCAAATGGCAGTGTCGCCTTGTTTGACCTCGGCTGGGGACGTGTGCAGTTGGGCCAATCAAATTTTTTGCCACCTTGCATAGATCCATGAATGACTGCAAAAGTGCCACGAGTATTGATTTGGGGGTTACAAATACATTTTAGGGAGTAGGCAAATTCACAAGAATGAAATAATGAATAATAAGAAACATCCATATTTCAAAAACTTAAATATGAACCCCTAAATTCTCAGACTGCTGGTGATCACTATATTCAACAGAATGTTTTGATTCCCCCTGAAATAAAGAAGAAAGGCATGAGTGAATTTAGAGCTATCTATGAATTTAAGACGAAAGACCTGGGAGCTCACATAAAGCTACATTCCACTAAAGCTGTGTTTACAACAGGCCATCCTGCATCATTCCAGGACAGCCTATCAGAGGGTGACTTACAGTTCACTCTCTGTTGCCAGGGGAGCCAGACTACTCAACAGTCATTCCTGACTGGAGCAAAGCAAAGAGCCTCAGAGACCCAGAGGGCTTTTCTGCGGCGTCAGCCGTCAGCACGGACACTATCAGTGCTGGTTTGTGGAGGGGCAGCAGGAAATCATGGTGTCTTGGGCCTGCCAGCCGCTGACATGAATGTGGCAGGCTTTGCCCAGCAAGGTGCTCCCAAGACAGTCTGGGCAACCTGGCGCTTCAAAATTTTCCGAGACAAAGTGATCAATAAACTGCTTGAGCTGCTAAATCCCAGGAACTCTTTCCTTTATTTGAAATGGTAGACATGAAACTGATAGGTTTTATTTAATATTTAAAACATAAATAGTCTTTTATTTAGGAAAAAAAAAAGTTGTGGAACACAGTTTCCTCAGAATCTAATCCCCTAACTAAACCACAGATTTCATCATGGACTTTCCTTTATCATTAAAGAGTATAATTCATTACTTAGAACTTGATTTTTTAAAATTAATTAATTAATTGTTATTTTTATGGTGACATTGGTTAACGAAATCCAACAAGTTTCAGCTGTACACTTTAACAGTAAGGCATATATATATTTACACTGTATAGAACTTGATTTTTAAAGAACGTATACTACAAGCTGCCCAGGCGGTATCAAACGTTAATTTTTTTTTTTTTTTGCATTTTTTCCAATATTTTTAAATTTAATATTTTTAAAGATGGACTTTATTTCTTAGAGTAGTTTTAAGCTCACAGCAAAACTGAGTAGAAAGCACAGGGAGTTTCCACATACCCCCACCCCCTCCCACACACAGTGGCACCTCTATTGACATCCAGCACCAGAGTGGTGCCTCTGTTACAATCTATGAATCTGGACTGACACATCATTATCACCCAAAGTCCACAGTTCGCAGAGTTCACTCTTAATGTACATTTCATGGGTTCTGACAAATATACAATGACACGTATCCACCATCAAACAGAATGTTTATAACATACAGAATAGTCTCACTGCTCTAAAAATCCTTTGTGCTCCCTCTTCCCCACAAACCCTAACAACCACTGACCTTTTTTCCTGCCTCCATAGTCCTGCCTTTCCAAGAATGTCATATAGTTGGAATCATACAACATGTAGCCTTTTCAGATTGGCTGACCCCGAATATGTAAGATCAACATCAAAGTCGCCTGCAAATCACTAGTCTGTAAGCAACTTGAGGTCTTGGCCATAGTTACTGTCCCTGTACAGAGGAGGCACTTAAATGTTTGTTGAAAGGAGAAACAGCCTCCTTCTATGATTAAAAAAAAATCAGAACACTAGTAACTGTCAGTGGTAGTACTTAGAACATAGTATTACTTAGTAAAAGAAATAATAATGACATTTCCTCTGAATAAAGAACAGCTTGTAAAAAACAAAGCCAAGTTTAAACGCTGGACTGTAGGTAATGGGATTTGACTCAGATCTTAATTTTTTGGCAACTTTTAGAATTCTTTGTTTTTACGTTTTGTTATATAATTGGCATATAGTACTATGTAAGTTTAAGGTGTACAGCATAATAACTTGACATCCATATATTGTGAAATGATTCCCACGATAAGTTTCATTAACATCCATCTCCTCATATAGTTACAATTTTTTTCTTGTGATGAGAACTTTCAAGATTTACTTTCTTAGCAACTTTCAAATATACCATACGGTAGTGTTAACTACCATCATCATGTTGAGCCTTACATTCCACTTTTAGAATTCTGACTACCTTGTCCACAGACTGAGATTTTGCAGCTGATGGCATGGTTTAGGGGAAAGGGATTTCTGCTCAACTTTTTCAAGTTTTCTATTTAGGGCTCTCCTCTGAGCCTTCCCCAAATTACCTGACACTCCCCTAGGCAGGATACCAGAATGTCTGTAAAGCCAAACATAAGGAGAGGATGATCTCATGGACCCATTTTGTCTCGTTCCTATTTCTAGGCCCCAGAATCATCCTTGCTTTTTTGACAATAGAGCTATGCTGCTGAGTCATGTGTAATAAAGGCTCTGGTCTGCAGTTCATGCTGATTCTTGCCATAACCCAGGAAATCTAGACAAGGGATGATGGCATTGCCAGGGCAATGGACGGAAGGAGAGACGGATAAGAAGCATTCAGGAAAAATGAAGACAGAAAGGAAAACTTGAGCCTAAACAATACTAATGGGAGATAAGTCCAGAGAAATTAAGGCATGGATCTGCCTTGCTTTATATAATTAAGGTGTTTGTAAACATGCATGTAAATCAACTCACATTTCAAATGTAACAGGGTAACTGACATTTAGGGGAAATTGATGATGGTTTCTTTTGTAGAGTGAAGCATTCGTCTGTAATGGTAATACTTCCTAATTTAATTGTATTATACCGATATTTCTCTATGTTGGCTTTGAGAGAGGACCATAGGTGTCTCATTAAAGTGCCATTAGGCAGAACAAATACATTTGAGGATGTCTAAACAGGCTGTAAATTTGGACCTCTGACTTTACAACTGAAAATAAAAAAATGTTGGTCTTCAAGGCTGTCATCTGTCTCACTAGAAAATGCCTTGTTATGAAAAATGTTTTCAGGAAAATATTTTAAAGAGAAAGAATGCATGCTGCTCATTTGTAGCTAGGAAGAATTGCCAAGTGAGGTGACTTCTTATCACTATTGTGGCTAATATTCAACGTCTCCTTCTCCCCTTGTATCTGGTATTTAGCTGGTCACAAGGCCCTCTGTATTAAGACTATATTTCTCAGCCTCACTGACAACTATGTGTGGTCATGTGTAAATTCTGGCCAATAGGATGTTAGCAAGAATATTATGTGCGACTTCCAGGAATTGACCTTAAAAGACAGAGATGCTCGCTTCTTTATCTCTTCCTCGTTTCTGGGATGTGTTGCCTGGAGCTCAAGCAGCCACTCTGAACTATGATGCAGCAAGCTGAGGATGATACAGAAATCAAATAGATGAATATGGGTGCCTAGAAAGTCTTGGAATTTCTAAAACAGCCCTTGACTCTTATTTCTGAAGAAATATAATTTTGTCTTGTTTAAACCACAGCTGTTCTGCATTTTTGTCACACAGAACTGAATATAAGCCTATTTGACCCAGCATTAAGGAAATGCTCATTTCATCTTATTATAGCCTTTATTTCATTCAATTTAATGAACTTATTAAATCCCTACTATATGGAAAAAGAAGATAAGGGCTCTTAACCTGAGGGTCCAAAAACTTAGAAAAAAACTTCATCTTTATTTTTACAACCTGTATTGGAATTTAGCATTTCAGTAATCAATGTAGGATTAAACTACCTTTTACTTTGCCATTAATAGATATTTTCATATCACAGTACATGCATTACAGATATCTCAAAATCTCATTTATATTTCCCCCTATTTGAAATTGAGAAAGTTATTAAACCCACTGCTAGATTTTATGATTTAATACATTCATGAAGATGCAGGCTAGGTTCTCTGGGAAGCGGATTCTGAGACGGAGTTTATCCTGCGAGATATTGAGGCAGTGTCCTTGGGGTCCATAGCTGTGAAAAGGAGGGAAAGGAAGCAGGACTGTGCAAAAGGAGAAGCCAAGCTGGGAGCCGGCCCAACAACAGCCTCAGCTGACCACCTGGGATCTCTGGAGCCAAAATGGACCATCGGAGTTGCCCCGTGTTGAACATTTACCTGCCCACTTGGGTCAACTGTGAGATACAGGGTTACCCTCGGCCATTTTCCCTGAGGGGTCTGTGTCCTGGACACCAGGTCCTTCTGTGGTAGGCAGAATTATGTCCCCACAAAAGATGCCCATGTCCTAATTCTTGAAACATGTGAAAACGTTACCTTCCATGGCAAAATGGACTTTGAAGCTCTGATTAAATTAAGAGCCTTGAAATGGGGAGATTATCCTGGATTATCTGGGAGGGCCCAGTGCAATCGCAAGGATTATGACTGAAATAGGCAGGCAGGAGTGTCATAGTCAAAGATGTGACAACAGAAGCCCTGCTGACACCCCCTGAGTTTAGCTTGATCAGATCCATTTTGGACTTCCGAACTCCAGAACCGTAGGATAATAAGTTTGCTTTAGTTTTAGGCCAGTAAATTTGGGCTCATTTGTTACAGCAACAACAGGAAACTAATACATTTTTTGGGCTTGGGTTGATGTCCCTGTCTTTTAACAAAAGGGGGTACCAAGAGGTGCCCACGTGACAAAGGTCCTCCCTGCCCCCATTGTATGGTAGCATTCCTACTTCCTGGCAATTATTAAAATCGATTCTTCCTGCCAAGGCAGTACCTTCTCTTCTTGCCTGCTACTCTCTGGACCCAAAGTGCTCAGGAAGCAGCCATAGCTTATAGTTCAATTAAACTCTTGCTGTGTCCCTAGGTGGAAGTTTTCCCTTTGGGGCATCATGACCTCTGACCCTGCAGAGCCTACGGCTGTGAAGATGAGCAGCTCAGATTCCCCACGGGAGTTCCTGGGAATGTTGGGAAATGGGACTACCTCAGCTTCCACCCGCTGGTTCCTGGACCCCTGTATTCTTTTCCTGTTTGGATTCATATAAATTCTATAGGTAACTAGATCTTAGTTCCAATCCTACCTGAGACACTTACATAAAAAATTTAAGCCCAGAGAGAAGTTAATGGCTTTGTCTAAGGTCACACAGGGTGGGTAAAGTTGCGATCCAACTGTTCTAAAACCTAAAATTTCTCCCTACCATTCTACCTTCTATGCTTCTGTACGGTGGGCATGGTGTGCTGAGTTGGCCAGAAAAATCTCTATTTCAGCAAGAAGCAGGGGCAGGGAGAAAAGGAAGGGATGCATTTTCTTGGCCTGAATTGTGAGCCATTAGCTACCTCTAGTGATTAAATTATCTGGAATGTACACTCAGCTCCACATTACATACAGTTAAATGTTTCTAGCATTCATTACTCAGTTTCATGTAGGCAGATGTGATCATTCAGTGTCAGGAGACCACAGTGTCATCAGCTCCCAGTCAGTTCTCAATTATTTTATAACTTAAAGGAAAGAAAATGAGAAATTTGAATAGAGATGAGCATTAATTTGATGTTACAGTTTATTTTACATATAAAAATGATGTATAGCCGAAGCATTGATGGTGATGATGAAATAACTACTATTTGTCATTTAATGAATACGCACTATGCTTTAGGCACTATATAAGAAAATTTACACACATACCGTGCAAGAAAATATATATATATACACATAGATAATTTAATCCCCTTATCAGTCAGCTTCGCTGTGATAACAACCAACACTCAAAATCTCAGTGACTCAAACAATAAATGTTTATTTCTTGCTCATGTTATACATGTTATATGTACTTTCTTGTGTTTGTTCATTCTGGGACCCAGGCTAAAGGAGCAGCCCTACAGGGCCTGCCATTCTGGTGGTGGGGGACACAAGGAAAAGTGGTAGAAACTCACAATGCCTCTTAAAGCTTCTGGTTGGACATGTCTATATCGTGCCCATTAGTTCTAGTTGCCATCACATAGCCAGGACAAAAATCAGTGTGGGAGTGGAGAGTGCGGGCAGTACAGATCACAAGGAAACAGGAGCGGACATATAATCCTCATACAGGAAAAGGAGAAAGGAAACAATTGGCAACAATAAGGAAACTACAATTCTGCAAGACTGGTATTAATCCCACTCACCTCTCCACTTCAGAGAAATGAGTAACTTTGCTAAGCTTCTTCTAAAGGGGGGAGATATCCCATCTAGTTGGGGTGATTAAGGGAGGCTTTAATAGAATTTGGGTTAGGGTTTAAATAGGATATTGGTGCATAGAGAAAGGGCAAGGACCTTGGAAGCAGAGGAAAACCCCAGAGTAGAGGTGGGAAAGATTTCTACTCAAACGAGTTAAGCTGGCCATAGAGTAGATGAGAAAACCGGAGAGGACACCCTCAGATGAGGGTGGGGTGGTGGGGTGTGAGACATGGGGGTTGAATGCTGAGTTCTTTTATTTCCCCTCTTTAATTCACCCTCAGATGAGGGTGGGGTGGTGGGGTGTGAGACATGGGGGTTGAATGCTGAGTTCTTTTATTTCCCCTCTTTAATTCCCCCACCCCACCCCACCTCTAAAAGCGAGGTGTCTCCTCCCACATGCTCACAGCATGCCCCAGGGCCTGGAGCACCCAGGATGTGAATCCAGGACCTTTGTAAAGCAGATATGCTAACCACATGCTACACTATAGAACCACCTTGAATACTGAGAAGTTTAAGGCTAAGGAATTTAACTTCACTTAGGGGTCAGCTAGAAGCCTTTCGATATTTTTGAGCAAACGCATGTTATGATTAAAATGATTGCTTCTGAGACTGAGCTGACTGGGGAGTTCAAGCTGTGCTGATATAGGGAGAAACAGAGAGCAAGGAGACCAGTAAGGGCCCCACATGTCCAGAACCAAGGGAAGGGTCTTTAGGATGGTGATGGTTGGAACAACACAAAGGTCAATTCCAGAGATTCTAAACCAATGGCTTAAGAAATGTGCTCCACCTCCATCATCCACATAGTGTTCCCGACAAACCCATGTAACTTTAATAGCCTGCTTTTCCTATTAATCTATAACATACAATATTGATTTTAAAAAAATATATAAGAGCTATGCAAATTAAAGCTTCAAGACAAGTTCCCATTTCCCCAGGACAAGATGGAGGCCCCAGAACCCCATACATCTAAACCCTCCCACTGCCAGAGCTTAAATTAGATGTTGAGGAAACCAAGCTAAAGGCCTGTTAGAAAACAAAATTCAATGCAGTAGGTTTTAAAGATCTGATTCACTTCGTTGAGGGATTCATGAATCAGGCAGCATCCTGTCTGGCAAGTGAAGAGGATTCCCCAGAAGTTGTACAAAATGGAAGGTTTTTATAGGCTGAAACTGGGCAGGACAAGAAAGTTATTACCAAAAGAAAAGAAAGGATTCTTTTAGGCAAGGGCACTTTTCTTTGGAGAAGAGAGGCAAGGGTCTTACCAGGCAGATTACCTCACTAGTGTTGATCAGAAAATGCCAGACTGATTGGTGTTTTAAAATTCCACTCCTGGGAGGAGCTGAAACTGCAATTAGGTATTAAGTTCTAGTTTTGGTCAAGTAGCTTAGCACGAGTGACTCCATTTTGGTCATTATCTCTTTCTTAACCATCCAAAGCTGGGAACTGAGTGGGAGAATAAAAGACTCTGGTCAGTTTCAATCGGAGGCGTGTTATCCAGGCGAGAATCTCCAGCGGGCACTTGAAAATTCAGATCTCAAGTTCTACTTACAGTTTAACCGTGTGTCAACAAATGAGATAAAAATAACTGTATATGTGAAAGTGCTTTGCAATGTGATTAGCACCATATGAACCTTTGTCTAAGATTTTATTCTAGGGTCACGGTTAGAGAACTAATAAGAGTCAAATGGTCAGCTGCATTAAACTGAGTTAGTCTGTTTTAAGAGGATTTGCTACGGAAAGCATTCACCGTGGTCAATAATGAAAAAGGTGGAAAGAAAGGTTGAAAGGAAGCCGCCCCAGGGAAACTGATCAACAAGGGGACGGTTTTAGGAGGCTGAAAAAGGGTCAGGGAGCCCGGTTGGCAATAAGCAGGCCAAATCTATGGGTGGCCTTGAGGTCCAGGGTGGACAGACTGGGGAGTGGGCCATATGGAAAATCGCCCAGGACCTTCGGAGATGACATAATCCCTGGAACAACAGAAAGGAAAGGGGCAGCAGACCTAGGAACGCGGCACCCAGCCTCTTCGCAACCACAGGGGGCAACCGATTCTCCCTCCCAAGGAAGGAGACCCTTCTGACAAGACAAAGACTCCAGCCACCCGGGAGACCCAGAGTGCGCGTGCGCCAAAACCGCGCGTGCGCCTGTCGGTCAGTGCCGCGGCCCGAGGCGTGAGGGGAGGGTGGACCGGGAAGGGAAGCGCTGGGAGGAGCGAGCAGGGAGGCCGTGGACTGCGAGCGGTGGGGCGTTCGCGCGCGCCCACTAGTGGCGGGAAGAGAAGACGCCCGCGGAGGCCTGACTGCCCGCCCCTCCCCAGGGAGGCTCGCGTTCCCGCTGCTCGCGCCTGCGCCGCCCGTCGGCCTCGGGAGCGCGCGCTCTCGCTGGTGCACGCGCTCGCAGTCTCCGTCACCCACCCGCTCCGGCACCAGCACCAGCACCAGCACCGCCGCCACCGCCCACCTTCTGCCGCCGCCACCACAGATACTTTCTCCTCTGCTTTCCTCTACTGTCCTCGCCCTCTGTCAACTATCAGGTAAGCGCGAGGCTCCGAAATGTGCCTCCGGGTCCGCTTTCTGCGACCCCATGCCGCCGCCCCTCAACCCCCGCCTCAGAGATGGGTTTCAGAAGGTGGACATTGGTGGGGGGCAACAGTGCGGGCCCCTTCTTACGCTCTCTGTGCTCCGGAGCTGGATCTGGGGCGGCTTGGAAAGGGACCCATGCAAGGGATGCACACACGCGTGTGTGTGTGTGTGCGCGGGTGTGTGCGTGCTGTGGGTTCCAAACTACACGCTTCACACGGACCCGGGCAGAGGTTGTGCCCACAGGGTGGGGCGCGGATGGCGGTGACCTGGGGGAGGGGGCTGCTATGCACTCTCCGCCTTTTGCCGCAATGGGCGTGTATCTGTGTGTGTGTCGGGAAAGGGGGGTCCAATGACGACCCCCGAAACCCAACCTGTAATCCGATTTCTCTGCCTCGGTTTGCCATCAGCCAGCCCAACGAGGTTATGGATTGGGTTCTAGAAAAGATGACTCCCTGCCTGCCCCTCCCTTCACCTCCTCGGCAGCGATTCCAGTCGGGCTTTCGCTGCCCCTGATTTAAGGCGGTGGCCTACCCCCTCCCTGTTTTCCTCCTTCAGAAACCCGCAGGGGACATTTGGGGGCTGGGAGTAGAATCGGGGAGTTGGGGAGGGGTCCAACCGCTGTCACTTTAGTTGCCCTTCCCCCTGCGCGCGCCTGGCACCAAGACGCCAGCAGCGCCGTGCCCGAGAGAAGGTAGTGCACGGATCCCAACGCACTAGGGGATGGGGAAGGCAGGGGTCACCTGGCCTTACGATGTGGATGAACTAGGCAACGGCCGACCCCGGCTCTCGGGCGCTCACAGCCGCAGCCCCTCACAGATCCGCGCAGGGGCTGCAGGTGCACTTCGGGGCGGGCCCGGCTCTCTGCGCTCTGCGCTCTGCGCCGGGCGTCCGGCTTGTGCGCTCCCTGCCGGAGGCGCGGGGCTGGCGCGCAGGGCTCGCCCCTCACTGCGGCAGTGGGTGTGGACCCGGGTGGGCAAGGAGGGGGAGGGTAGGCTGTGCCTCCTCTCACTCCCACCCCCGCTTTTTTTCCCCTCCGAACGCGAGGTGCCATCTTTTTGCGGCGTGTCACGTCTTTACGGTACCTCGCCAAGCCGGGTGGCTGGGCTTCGGAGGACAAGGCGGGGACTGTCATTAAAGGGGGAGGGGAGGTGCGATCAGCGCTGAAATCTTTGCGTTTTGCTGCTGAGGGCTTGAGCACTGGGGGCTTTCACCCAAGATCTTCCGGGGGGCTCGCTGCTTTGTTTGTAGGGATAACGTGATCTGCGTTGCCAGCCTGGGTTTTTGCCTTTTATTTTATAAGGGTGTTTAACCAAGGCCCTCGCCCCTTCCCCGGTGTTTCTCCCTTTGTTAGATCTCGGGGTTTGCTGGGGTCGATGAACTCGTCACGGCTCCACTAGTGGCATGGAACGGGTATGGCCCTGCGTTGCCCACTCCCAGAGTCGGGCTTCGCGCCAGGGAGCATCCATGGGGCCGCAGGGGTGGGTTTCTAGGTCTCCGCGCGCTGTGCGGGTGTCCGCGAGGGGACGACGCCCCTCCCAACACCCGGAGTGTCCTAGGGACCAAGCCCCACCAGGCTGCCCATGGGCA
This sequence comes from Pteropus alecto, assembly GCF_000325575.1. Taxonomy (NCBI): domain Eukaryota; kingdom Metazoa; phylum Chordata; class Mammalia; order Chiroptera; family Pteropodidae; genus Pteropus; species Pteropus alecto. Next base: position 2,030,613 of record NW_006434832.1, read on the forward strand.
CCGGCGACCCACGGGATGTGGGGGGCGGCTCGCAGGCGAAGCCCTTCTCGGTTTCACCCCCTGTTGCTTCAGCAGGCGGAAGAATGTGAGGAGGGGGCATGAGGTTTCCGCGGATGCTGTGGGCCACACCCATTTTCTCGGAGCGGACTGGGAGGGGGCGCGGAGGGGAGGTTGTCTTGGAAACCACACGCGTCTTGAGAACGGCCTTTGGGGCGTCGCCCCGCCCCTTCCGATCAGAGAATAAGAACCCTAGGGTACGCGGAGCCCCACCCTCTCTGGGGGCTCTAGAGAGAGACCCACAAACTGGAGCGGGTGGCTCTTTCTAATTGGCTTCCGGCAGCTACAGCCACCCAGATTATTATTGTGGCTGAATATTGTTTTAGAAACGTGCAGGAATATCAATTAAGAACCTGAATTCTCTGCTGCCCTTGAACCGGGGAATGAGGGCATTGGAGTGGGTACCGACTCCTGGCGAACAAGGCCGAGCCTTGCCCTCTCTTGTCATGAGCCGGGTGTGTGCGGCTTTCTGGTTAATTCTATCACTGAAAGCTGGTGCGGGGGCGCAGTTCTGCGAGGGATGAGCATCTTGGCCGAATCATCCACGCGAGCCGCGCAGATCGATACGAATATCTGTGGAATGGCTCGGCTAGGGGTCTAGTGTCGGCCCGGAGCCAAGACAGACCTTCCCGGCTGTCAAGGGTGGGAACCGGGGTTCCCAAGGATCGATTCGAACATCTTTGCCCCTCTCTCGCCATCCCCCCATCCCCTCTCGTACTAGCTGGGTATGGGATTCTGGTTCCAGCGAGGGTCTTGGGGAGACCATGGGAACTGGGAGCCAGCGGCATGGGGTGGACCACAGGCAGGAACACTTCCTGTCGTTTGGGGGAAAGCGAATACGGCGGAGGCGGCGAGCGTATTTAGCCGAATGCCGGGAACAAAGCGCAGTCCAGGCCTCGTGATTTCACTCCATTTTGGAATCTTGATGGTTTGGTGGGGTGCTCAGGTTTGCAAGGCCTGGGGGCTAGGCTGTTAATGGAGGAATCCCTGCGGCTAGAGGATGGTGCTTCGTATGTGGATCAGGAAACTCCATCCCTAGCTCTGCTGGCGCTTTAACTAAACGGCTTGCCCCCCCAAGATCTGGAGTGATGCAACGTTTGCGCCCAGGCTCAGACGGTGGAGCGCTGAGCCAGCCCTGCGCCTTGGGAAATGTCCTGTCTTGGAATGTCCAGCAGGCGGGGACTCTTTTACATCTAGGGAGACCCCCGCTTGGTTTCTAGCGCTCAGGAACCTGTAACTCCATGCCCTATCTCTGGACTGGTGCAGATTGGGGTGGATTATGGTACCCGAGACAGTGACTGCCAGGTCAGTCCCTCCAGGCCAACACGCGCTCAGGCTCAGGAGAATGGCTTAGAGTTTTATCTGGTCCTTATCTCTCCAATTGACTCGTCCTACAATACAAAGAGAAATGCCTTTCCTAAGATAATTACATTTTACATTTTATGGTGCTGCTTAGGTTTACCACATAAGAATTGCTTATCCATTCCATCTCCAAATCCTTCCTCAGAAGGAATAAATATAGTAGACGTACCCCTTCCTCCCACCAGCACCCAGTCTGCAGTGACTCTTGAAGCTAATCAATTCCTTGACCAACATTTGCTTCTGTAACAGGTTGTGTTTATTGCAATAACTTGGCTTGACTCTTTGGGGTTTACCTTTGGACAATCGGGGGCGGGGTTTGTTGGCTTTGCTGGTTTTTTTGGATGAGTGACAGTCCATAACTGTTCCTAACCCCGAAACGGACCTCATCTGCGCGTGTCCATCTTGGAAGGCATTGCTTTTAAGTGGTTTCTAGTATCGGGCACATCTCCCCTGACAGGAACAAAAGAAATGGCTTATTCCCACAATTTGCAAGAAGAAAACTTAGAATTGGTTTCCTTGAGGAGGGTCAGGTTTATTCCGTTTGGAAAAGAGCCCCTTTTATTGGACATGCCCTTTGACTCACATGCCCTTTGCAGTCAGTGCCAGTCTGGAGATGTAGTAGGATTGTGGTGCCCTTTGTTTAGGCTGAATTTTCTTTCTGCCCTTTTAACATCAGTTCATGAAACCCATTTGCTGAAAATTTTAAGAAATTGTGTTTTATTCCACCTTCCCTCAGCACTTATGTATATGTTTTGATGGGCTCCACAGCGCTGTGTATGAACATGTGTTAGTGTTCTAATCGAACACAAGATAGTTTTCCAACTAGACTGTGCCTGCTATTTAGGTAATTGGTGTCTTCCTCACTCCTACTTTGAAAAAGAATCACTTGAAAACAAAATCACCCATAGAGGCTTAATACGGTGCTAGACATACAATAAGTCTTTTGGCCCCCACTCACTAAACAAACAGATAAAATGGGAAGATGCGGGTCAAAAAGTAGAGAAGAAAAAGCAGATGGGAGGAGGGCTTTATTCAAGATTATGGCATCAGGAAGGTTTAGAGACAAACCCAATCCAATTTGTCCCCCACTCTATCCAAGTGTCATGTAGAAGGCTGCATGTGCCTCCCCATGTGCCCACACACCCACCCACCCACATTCCCACTGCGGCACTCCCCACTTACGGCCCCCAGCCTGGTCCCCTCTTCCCACCTCGCCCTTCTTGGCAGAGGGCACAGAAACCACACTTCACCCCAGGGGAAGGGAGACTCTACCCTGCCACCTTTGGGGCTAAAGATGCTCCTTGTGCCAGAGGGACAGAGGTGGGAGACCCCCTTTGCCTCCCTTCCTCTTCCTCCCACTCCACTTTTTTCATCATCCCTCTTCAGATTTACTCCCAGCCTTTCCCAGAAACACCGACCTGACCAACAACTCCTACCACCCTAGATGCTTCCACTAGTGACTTTGAGCTAGCGTAGAGAGGAGGGTCTTCAGCAGGTGGAGGAGAGAAGAGCCTAGCCTTACCAACTCGGCTGAAGCAGAAAGAGGACCCTGATGTTCCAGCTGGGGCTCTCAGCTGTTTGCCTGTAAAACAGATGTCTCGAGACATTTTTGTTTGTTTTTACAGCTGGGGGAGAGTGCTACTGGCATATAGTGGGTAGAGGCCAGGGATGCTGTTAAATATCTTACAAAGGCAGATAGTTCTCCATATCAAACAATGATCTGGTCCCAAATGTCACTAGTGCCAGAGTTGAGAAATCCTGCTATAGAAAGATCGTTGTTACCTTGGCATTGTTATCTGAATGGTGGTTTACATTTCCCGAGTGTCTTCTAGGAGGCACTGTTCTAAGTGTTCCCCAGACATTACCTCATTTAATCCTCACAACAACCCCCCTTACGTAGCAGGTACTCTTATTATCTCTGTAACATATGGACAAATCAAAGTATAGAAAGGTTTAGCAACTCATTAAAAGTCACGAGCCAGTGAGTGTTGGCACTGGATGTCTGACATTAGCCCTTTCCCCCCTTTTAGCTAACACGTGGGCTTAATAGACCTTTGTGGGCTAGCCCGGGAACCCGAGCACCATCTATAACAACCCAGCAGAATATTCTCATTCCAAAACCACTGACTCACACATGAACTTTTGCAAGAGTCTGTAATTGGAGCAGAGCCTAAAGCTTGCAATTTCTGATCTGGCCTTGACATCCAGAGCAAGGGATTTCACCCTATCTCTGTGCCTCTGCTTATAACACAGAGAAACTATCCCAGTACCTTAAACTACTTCCCCCAAATCCAGGATTTCAGGACTGTCTGTCATACGAAGTAGCAGCTGGGTTTGATTAGCTTAGAGAAGGCTGGAAATCAAGATTGAGGGATCGAGACATAGACTCGGCTATGGTCAGGGTCTAATCACAAAGCTTTAGGGACATCAGATCCTCACTTTAGGTTCTGCACCCCAGAGAGACTGAAGCTTTGGCACCCACCTGTGGGACTCAGCTCTGAACCTGGAGGGTGAGATGAGTTGGGTGTGCACAGGAAGGACCTCATGCAAGAGTCTCAGCACCTCTGGCAAAGGTGGGCCTGGAGGCTTTTCTCCCTTCCTGGGGCCCAGGCTCTGCAGTAAATATTCCATTATCCCATGGTGTTGAGGGGCTGCCTGGAATCTTACATCTACAGGGCTCACTGCCACTCCACCCAGGTGCAGGTGCCACCCACAACCACCTGTGTCGTTGATGGGACATATACCGTACATGCCCATTCCGCCCTTATCACCTTGCCAGAGGGGTTGCTGTCCAAGAATTATTTTCCTGTCTCCAGATGCCATGCTCTTGCCACCTCTGCCAGGCTCCTTTCCTGCACAGATGGCCCCCATCTGAGTGGGAGGCAGCGTGAGGCCATCCCAGGATGGTTTGGAGCTTTTCGAATTCTTTGATTAGGAAACATTCTGTAAGTGTACAGCTAGAATTGGCTTCCATAAAATGCAAACTTGAATGATGTCCAGGTGGATTACCTTTGTTTTTTTGTTTTGTTTTGATTTTTTTTTTTTTTGCTTTGTTTATATTTCAGCAGGCTCTGTGTGTGTCCCAATAAGGGACACTATAGAAGTAATCCCCCGGAAATATGTTTTGTGCTTCAGCCATGAAGGAAGGTTTGTGAACACCTGGAGGGCAGATGGTGCTTTTTTCCTGGACAGGTCCCAGTCCAGGACAGCATATAGAGAGGGGCATTAGGTTCGACCTAGTGCTTAAGGGTGTAGACTTGGATCAGACCTCCTGGGTGCAAACCCTGGCTTCTCCACTCACTGTGGGACCTAAGCGGTGTTTTTTAGCTTTTTGGAGAGTTTTTTGTTTTCTGTAACTGATAATACCTCTCTCATGAGTTGCTTTGGGGTTTAAATGGGGCGATGCAGTACTTATCCCTGGGCCTGGCCACATAGTAACTGCTCAGTAAATGGCCTCATCGGCAGCAACCTCTGGACTGACAGTTGTGATTGGATGAGTGTGCAAAGGTGTCTACTAACCCTGGTGACGAAATCAGTCGTAACATAAATTTTTACACAGAGTAGGGATCAAGATGGGAAAAGCGGGCAGCTGTCCAGCTCCCCTGGAACCAGGCATTGTTGTTTGGGTAGAAGTGGAACCCCTGAAAATTGCACACGCCCATGTTTAAATGTACACACAGAACTCTTGCCAAAGGCAAGTGGAGTGACTTATCATCTGTTGTCCCTGCTCTGTCCTCTTCCTTCCTGAAATCTGCTCCACGCCAGGAATAGATCGTGCACTCTCCATGCCAGACTGAGCCAAGCCACCCTTCCTCCCAGCCTCCTGGGAATGGAGACCTGGCTCAGGGTTCTGGGTTCAGAGATCTTACAGGTTTACTCATTGACTTCCAAGTGAGTGCTGATGGGATTGAAAAATAATGGATGCAACAGAAAGCAGTGGAGGAGAGATGTTTTACAAATGAAATAATTAAGCAGAATGTTGAAGTTGGTAAACTGGCAAGCAGGCTTCATGGTGGACAGTTGAAGATCAAGTAGAAAATAAAGCAACCTCAACATGTAGTGAATCCAGAGAACTTCAAGCCTCTGATAAACATAGTCATAGCTGATTAATAAATTCAGTTTAAGAAGCCTTCTTATCCATGAAATAGACTAAAGAGTCATAATACATCAGTTTTCAAAAAGTCATGAAATCAGAAAGTCATAACGAATGATACATACGTATTTCAAACATTTTACTTTAATTTAAACTAGATAAATGCACATTTATTCCCCCATCTTTCAGTATAGGATCCAGGCCTTCTCTTGATATTCAAGTCAGCTGGTTGAAATTGTCTTTTTTGCCTAAGCCACATTCATAATGCATTGTCTTGGACGTCTGATCTCCTTGGAACAAGGATTTCTAGTGAGGAGTGATCTGAATGCAGAATCCCTCTAGAGTTTTACTATTTTTTTATGGTCTTTAACAGTTCATTTGACAGTAAAAGATACTGATTTGAAGGATTCATCATTCATTTAGCACTCATGTTTCATCAACTTGCACTTTATTTATTTGAATGTCGTAACAAGTATGGTGGCCCTAGAATTTGGCTGGGGTTGGAGGAGGCCCTGGCGGTGGACAGCAGGCCCTGTGGACCCAGCCTCGAATATTTACATCCTCCATTTCTGCTTCTTACATGGTGTCAGGAGATGGCCTAATGTGTCATTCACATCGAATCCCAACTTAAGGGGGTGTTGCAAAATTCCCACCATAAGACTCAAAATAAATTTAAATTCCCTTAGTATTTTAACTCCCCTTAGTGAAGGAATTTTAGATCAAGGTCCAACAGTTAAAAAACCTTTAAGAATTACATCTGAAGCCATTGATAATGATGTTCCATTCAATGGCCCTTCCTTTGGTCCTGTCTGCTCCACTGCTAAATCAGGCATCAAAGAGAAGAGGGACATAATTATCTCTGGTCCCAGCTGCTATTTTTCCTTCTGGCCTATGGCCCAGTTTTCTGGTTTTCCGGAAAGGCTGGATGATGTTGTCTTGGGACCTAAGTCCGCAGTTGTACTACAAAACGTTATCCTTCTGTCCTCCTCCCGGGACATCAACAATATTAGGGGACCCCTGGGTCCATAATCATCTGTCATGTGATCTTCCGCCAACTAGAAGAGCTGGGAAGGAAATCATGGAACCACAGAACTGTGCACCCCCCGTCCCGGGGTCAAAGGCAGTTCTTCCCCATGAATTAGAACCAGTGTTCTAAATCATATGTCAACAGAATTGTCCTGGGTCAAATCCAGTTCTGCTATTATTTATAGGTCATTTCAGAGGTGCTTATTTTTCATTGTTCTTAATTGGACAGTGACACCAAACCATTGTCTTACCTCACCCCCCATTCCATGGCCTACCCTCAAAAAGAGGCTTATTGGATAGTAATCATCTAAAGCCCAATGCTTAAATGCCCAAGGGCAAGTTACAATTTAAAGAATCTCTTTGGTTTAAAATATACACGCATATAAATATTATAATAATATATCATATATATTTAAATAAATATTTACTATCATATATAAATAAATATTTAAGTGTTTTGTGTCTGGATTTTTTTATATTGGGTTGGCTAAAAACCTGAACAGCTTTCAACTTTGGTATTGATGCATCAGAATTTAAATCAACGTATGTTAATAAACCAAGCTAGGTTCGTATATACAAATAAAATAGTTGTACATAACCTAATGCCTGGGGGCAGGGTCACAATCGTGCTGTTGATTCATATGAACCTGTCCCCTTCAGAGCTGCCCATTACCAAAAATCACCAAGAATAGCTGTTTGGCAGAGTCGCCAGCCTTTCTGCAATCCACTCTTCTCTTTTCCTTAAGAACAGCGGAAATTTTATACTGGTCCAAACCCACCGAGCAGCTTCTGCCTGTGCTGTCTCCATGAGGCCAGTTTAGAAACAAGGATTTCACAGAACATCCCTAAATCCGCTTCAATAATGGACTGATTATTCACAAACTCACCTGAACCTTCTTAAACCTATTTAATCCTTTCCCCAGGGTTAATCTGTGGGGATAACATGCCTCCTGGGCATCTCTCCATTGGGTCCGGTCTTTCTCCTCCAGTTCTGAAGCCCCGCCCTTCGTAGTTCTGAAGCCCCGCCCTTCTTGGCAGGCGCAGTGAGCGGGGCTGCGCTCGATTCCCTGCAGTGTTAATACAGGCTGAATAAATTGAAATAAATCCCTTTCAATGTCACTAAAGTGCTATAAATAATTACGAACCAATGTTTGATGTCTGATGGGAATTGCAGGAAAAATAATATTTAACTGGCAGGATTCATGTTATAAGTTGACGATCTGGGCCAAGTTTAAAAAAAAAAAAAAACTTTAAAGAAGAGCTCATCATTTAGTGCCTGCAGGACTAACTTTCAGAGGTGGCCATCCCTCTCATTCTGTGGGCCTCTGTTATCGCCCGCTGCTTGGTCTTACCAAGCCTTGAATTTAATTGCAACCTTATCTTCTTATTTACCAACTAAGAGACTCGTGGCAGAGATTAAGATTTCCTGATATAATGTTGTATGTCAGTTAACCTCAATTAAAAAATATCCTGTCGACGGACAAAAAAATAAGATTTCCCATGCCTCCATTTTTCCATCTTTGAAATGGAGATTATGCGCTCTCCCCCCTCAGAATGGATGACGGTGAGGCTCTGGGATAGTCACAGAGCTGAAATAAAACTCAGAATTCCTTTGAGCTTCTTAGAAGACAAGTGCCACATGGAGTGGGTATCCCCTCTCCCCACCCCAGCAGCCACAGTCAGGTGCCAGATCCAAAGGTTCTCATCGGCCTGAAATAGTACAGGTGCCACCACCTCCCTCCTTAGAAACAGCCAGATGGTGCAGGCTGATTCCCAGGGGTGAGTGCCCATGAGCGGAGCATGGACAGGTAGCCTAGTTCAGCCCTCACTGGCCTTGTCTGTCCCCTTTTTTGGAAAAGAGGCCCAAAGCCAGGGTGCAAGACAGTGGATAACGGTGCCTTAAGCATCACTTCAAGTGATATACCTTCCCCCTGCCAATGCCAACTTTTCCAGAGAGGGATTGGGACTTCCTTGGCTTGTGTCGTGACTCTAGATGGAATTTCCTGGGAGCCTTTCTGTTTTCTCAGAGGTTTTCAGTTTCCTCCTAATCAGACAGAGACTTGGTGCAGAATCTCATATTCTAATTATGCCCAGGGGCAGCCTCTCCCTGCCGCTCGATGTTTAGCACATGCGGGAAATCGATTAAGGAAAGAAAAAGAAAGAGTGATTAAATTAAAGGCTGGAGTTGACTTTGATGGTATAATACTCTGATGGCTTTTCGGTAGCAAAAGGCTCCGTGAAGGCTCATTAATTGAACCGCTTGCACTTGGAATTTGAATTGAGCTGGAGCTGGGCTGCAGTCGGTTTGCCTCGGCTCCGTGAATGGAGGGCGTCTGGTGGTCAGGGATGGCAGGAAGTGTTTCAGCGTGTGTGAGTCACCCCAGTGGTCTGACAACAGTCTGACCACCGCATGGCTGGCTTTGAACAGTGGTCCTAGATGTCTAGTGGCCCCACATCATCAACCCTTGGTTAACCTGCTCTCCTCAAAGCTGTCCTTGTCCCTTCCACTCTGGTCATGAAAGCCTGCCATCTTCCAGTCCCCACATGGCAAACTTTGGAGTCTTAAACTCTTCGCTCTCTATATCTTGGAACAAACGTAACCATCAGTTTCTTCCTTCTAAACACTGCCTGGATTTGCCCTTTCCTTTCCAGTTCCATCCTCACCAATTCCAAAAGGAGCGTAGGCCTTATGGCGTCACCCTCGATCATCATGGAAACAATAATGAGTTGTTCCTAATTTCAATTCTGAAATTCACATCCAGTCCATTTCTCAGACCACTGCCAAGCCCAACATCTGCCCTGCCCTCATCCAAGCATGAGTCCACAGCTGGGTTCTCTGTCCCTTACTAAGCCAAGACTCACCTCGTACTGCCTGCCCAGGTCCCAGTGCCTGGGCCTGGCCTCCCTGTCCAGTCCCACTGGTCCAGTCCCTCTGCTGGCCAGCCCGCCTCATGGCTCCTTCATGGACATCATGCTCTCTCTGCCCCTCGCTCACCCACGGTACCCTCTCTCTTCCTCTTCCTGTTTAAATCATCCTGACCTTCCCCAGTCTCTGTCCCGTCTGAAGCCTTCTCCAGCTGTTTCGCTCAACAAAATCTGGAGGCCTCTCCATGTTTTACCTCTCACCAGTCATCTGCACCACTGTGGTTAATGTTTAATTGTTTTCCCTCCTGCCTTGAGGCAGGTCTCATCTCCCAGGAGGCTGCAGGTCTTTTGAGGGCAAGGCTTGTGTCTTCTGTAGCTTCCTGCTCCTTGGATGTCTCGCCTGGTCACAGAGCAAGGCATATACACAGCTCGAGGTAATTACTCTTGATTCATGTAGTTGGATGCTAATACTAAATCAAACAGACTGACATCAGATGAGTTTCCCCCATTTAAATAAAGTAAGTTCTCTGCCTATGAGTACACAGTTCTATTGCTCTATATACTTGAAAATAACAAAAATCCCATTTCTTTTAAAATAGTCTATAATCGTTGCTTTGCCCTAGTTCAGACCCACTTAACACCCTCCCTGTTTGTCCAAATTAGTTTTGGTGTATGAAGACACGGATGATGATGGTAGTATCGGATTGTGTTTATTTTATTAAAAACATATCCTTGTGTAACCCTTGCTCCCCCACAAGGTAGGGATTCTTATCCTCATCGTGCAGAGGAGCAAACTGAGGCCCAGAGATGTCACCTCTGGGGAGGAGCCAGATGGCACCTCAGTCCGGGACCTCTCCTTGCTGCCTCCGTGCCCTCAGGGCCTCCCCTCTGCTTCCACTCTCCACGCCAGCGGGCATGTCCTTAGTGCCGAGGGAAGCTGTGCCCTCCAGCTCCCATGGATGGGTCATATGTAACCTGAGCCCGGAGAAAGCATTTGAAACCGAAAGCTAGCCTCCAAACCGGGCTGCTGCTTCATGTCGCCGGTGACGACAGAACCAAATTTAGTGTCGTGGGCAGGTCCCCACTATCAAATAGAGAAGCTTACTTTCTTCCAGCTCACGTAAAACATGAAAAATGTTCATAGCCGCTGCACTTCCATGGGGGAATAGTGTGATTGACAAGGCTGGAAAGAGTAAAAAAAGTGTAAACTCAGGGAAGATGACATCCAAGTTCCCAGGCAGTGTCTACAGGGAGAAATTTCATTCAAAGTGGGTGGTTTCCTTGGGCAAGACAGGCAAAGCAAGCCATTGATATTAGGGAAAAGGGCCACAGAGGGAAGGAGAAAGGATGGCAGCCCGGCCTGCATCCCCCAGCCACCAGGGCTACTGCCCCATCCTCCTTACTCAGCAATCCACTTTATTTTCCCCATGTCTACACCAGTGTGGGCCATACTCTGGGACCAAGAGCAGTGGGGATCAGAGAAGGAAGAGGCTCACTCAGAGGAAGCTGGGGTCTGCACACCGCATTTCTTAGAATTTGCAGCCTCACCAGGCTTTTTTTATACGCTTCCCACAGCCACCCTTCCATCTAACTACAACAAGAGTCGTTTCTCAGTTCTCTTCTTGCCTCCGACCTTCTCCCAAGCGTTTAAAAAGAAAAAATCCACCAGCTGTAAAACAGAGATACCATATGTGAGATCCTTCTCTAGTTTCTGTTTTATTGGATTTTTTTTTTTTTTTTGGAGAGAGAAGGGATCATTTCAATCTATAAATTATATTCAGAGTGAGTAGTGAGTAGTTCTTTAAGAAAATTCTTAAAAGTACCCCAAGCTGAAAGATGGGGCCAGCTGGAGGAACACCGTCAGTGTCAGCACTGAGGGCAGGCCTGCTCAGCTCCCGTGGGTCTGGGCGGGAGCTGTGGGCTGTGGGCCTCATTGCTCACAGCCCTGGATGCAAAGTTAGGAGGATGGGGTTTCTGGGCCGGGGCAGCTCTCAGTCAAATCAAATGTCAGTCGCCGGTTGGACAGCCATTGGCATGCTGATCACATCTGTGCCCATGGGTGCAGGGACCTCATTGTCATAGGCTATGGCCACATAAGGGACACTGGACCCTATATCACTGGAACTCCACAACTGAGGCTGCTGGCATTGCCATGTTATAGTAGAACAAACTCTGTCCCCAGTGGGCCCAAAGTTGACAAAGAACACTTGCGACGACCTGGCTTTCTGGATATGCTGATGTTGTTCTAATTTGGACGAATTAGGGAAGGGTCAATTAGATAATCTGAGTCATTTTAACGCTCTTATTTGGACATCAACCTCTAGGTGTTTGGGAGAGGAGAGCAGTGTGAGAATACTTTAAACACATAAGCGTGGGGATGGCCGTACATCTGGGTGGCCTATGCGGTATGATTTCGGCATGCTGAGAGGTCTCCCCAGTCCCCTAATTACTAACAAGCGGATAGTACTTTGCAGATAGTACTTTGCTCTTTACATGATCTCATTTAATTCTCGATGTGAGCTTGTGAGTTAAGAATTCTTTTCCCTTTTACAGTTAGGGAATTGAGGTTCAGGGAGATCAAGCAGGGTTCAGGAAGGTTAAGTGGCACCTGAAATCACATGGCTACTTTGAGCTGATGGGAGATTTAAATCCAGGATTTCTGCTTCTCAAGCCTGGACCGCTGCCCTCCAGAGTGAGCCTCTGGCTTTTTCATTGTTTTAGCAGAAGGGGTCTTACCACCTGTTAAACTGCCAGTGCCTGTACAGAGGGTAAATAGGAGACACTGCTTCACCCCCTGCCCCCACGCCCACCACAGATGAAGGAAAACTTGTTTGATTTTTTTTTTTTGGATTAGAGCAGAGACCTGGAATTTCAGCTTGAGGACTTTTACCTTAGGATACATAAGTGAACACATTGCTTTTTCCTCTTTAAAAAATTCTACTTGGCATTAAGATGTATTTGGGAGGTACCAAAAAGTGTACTAATGGGGAGCAGAAGGCAGCCACAGGTAAAGGGAAAAATCACTGAGTCCAGGCAGCCCTGCTCTGGGCCAGACGAGGGGGCCGGCCCCACCAGGTCTCCCAGTATGTGGGGCCTTCGAAGTGTGACTCTGGTGGCAGAGGACTTGCCTCGCCATCACCCCCATTTCCAGGAGTCCAGAAGACACAGAAAGAGGAAAAACTTCCTTCATGTGAAGGGAGATGTGGCTAAGTAACCATATAATACAAGTCATTTTTTCCATAAAGGCTAAAAATTGTTGCTAGAATTTAAAGATAATTAGTAAATTAATTGAATTTCTCTCTAAACTACTTGTTTCAAAGCAAACTGATTAAAATTTTCAGCTTTCACATTACTAGCACCCACATTTTGTGTTCCATTTCCACAGCTTCATCTGATTGCACCCTTCGGAGCTTCCCCAGGGAACCAGGCTCCCTAATGATCCATCCGTTGGGTGATGTTTTATTCATCGGTGTATCCTCAGTGCCTGGCACAGTGCATGGCACAGAATAAACGTTCAGTAATTGTTTAGTGAATGAATAAACGGATGAGTGAATTCAATACTGATTAAAACTTAAGGCCTTTCATAAAGATAGCAGAGAACAGGCAGGGAAACAGGTATGTAACTTGTATATTCGTTCATCCTCCTGCCTTCCCGGAGGGTAAAAGAATATAGATCTGCATTTGGAATTCTGATCCAAGCCTTTAGATTCTCCTGAAAATCAGAAGCCCACCACAAACCGTGAGCTCTCTTTCAAAGACAAAAGACCATGAGGATCAGAGCTGCGTCTGTGGCCTGGTCCCCACGCTCATACCAGGAAGGGTGGTGAGCAGATGAAGGCAAACCACTTAAGTCCATGCCATCTCAGCCCAGGGACAGCTGTCAGAATTAGCAAAGTCAAACACAGGATGCCTAGTTAAATTCCGATTTCAAATGAATGACAAATATATTTTTAGTATAAATGTAGTAGGCTACATAATGTCCCCCAAAGATACCAGGTTCTAATCTCCAGAACCTGTAAATGTCACCTTATTTGGGAAAGGGATCTTTGCCAATGTGATTAAATTAAGGATCTTGCGCTGAGATTGTCTTGTATTATCTAGGCGAGTCCTAAATGCAATCACATTTGTCCTTATAAGAGTAAGGCAGAGAGAAATTAAAAACGCAGAAGGGAATGTTATATGATGATGAAGGCAGAGATAGGTGTGAAGTGGATGCTGACTGCCACCAGAAGCTGGAAGAGACAAGCAAAGGGTTTTTTCCTGGAGCTTTCGGAGAGAGTGGGGCCCTGCAAACACCTTGATTTTGGCCCAGTGATACTGATTTTGGATTTCTGGCCTCCAGAACTATGAAAGAATAAGTGGTTTTAAGCCACTCAGTTTGTGGTGATTTGTTATAGCAGCCACAGGAAAATTACTAATACAATAAGTATGTCCCATGAAATGTTGGGGACATACTTACACTAAAAAACTATTTGTCATTTATCTAAAATTCAAATTTGACTGGGCATCCTGTATTTTATCTGGCAACCCTAATTCCCAGGGCAAAGAAAGGGGCTTTTGAATTTTTCAAGAAAGCTGGTTGAGGCCGTCAGGAAGCAGACTTCCTAAAGCTGGGAGTCTTTGTATGCACAGTTAAGTGAACCAACTTGAACTTTAATAACTACCCTCTGGACAAAAAGGGGGACAATTAGACAGGTGTTAATGATTTATTCTTTCAATGGTCATTTGAGTACTTCCTATAAAAAAGAAGCTCTGGGTAAGGGTCGAGGAGTTAGGCCGTAGTCTGGTACATCTAGATATTTATGCCAGATAAATCACGTGAAATATTGCCATTCTCAGGGCTCGGGTGGTTGTGCGGTGCATTTCTGATACCTGAGCTGCCCCTGGGAATCTCACACCCTTTTGTTGCGGGATGATGGGGCCCAGGCACGACAGACAACCAGGTCGTTCCTGGTTGATGAATGAGAGGACTTTGCAGCAGACCTGAAATG